>NC_089250.1:235514931-235868265 GCF_963930625.1 Muntiacus reevesi
CTTTGGACTAGTTCAGTGGCTCATCTTGATATGGGGGAGTGGGGGGAAATTTGGAACTTCCAGCAGTCAAAGGCCCTCTCTCCACCTCCTGTGTCTGGTTCCATATGTTCAATCATGGGCTCCTCTTTCCCAGAGCTGCCCTGGAGCAGGTCAGGGCTGGCTTCCTCCTCCAGCCTGATCTTTAATATAAGCAATATCTTCCCAGCCAGGGCTCCTGCAACAGCAGTTTGCTTCAAGAGCACAAATTAAAGTGATGCCACCCAGGGCATGAATGGTCTTAGCAGAGTCAACAGCAGGGAGCATCGGCATCCTTAATTAATATGGAAGGTGACTAAGCAGAGACGCTGCCTTTGCAGCCAGACCTGGTCTGAATACCAAAGGAATGGCAGGGAGGAAGGGGGAAGGGCAAGCTTGGAGCCGCGGGGTCACCCCAGGCACGGCTCACGTGCCTGCCCTGGGGGGCTGTGGGACAGGAGGGAAAGGTCAGGAACTCTCTGCAAATATTTGGAGGGCTGTTCCCACGCCCAGTGGGTCTGGACACAGGGTAATCCTCTTCTGGAAGGGGCCCAGTAATCTCTGAGCAAATGCTGGCCTAACCGGTAAGGCCCTGGCTGAGCTGGCCTCTCTCCCCCGGGGGCAACAGCCAACAAGAAGGTGAGCACCCCAGGCTGGAGCCTGAACGGAGCACACCTGCCGAGAAATGCTTTCGTGCAAGACCCGAGGCGGTGGGGGGTACAGTATTTTGTTATCTATAAAAACATTTATGAAGCCTGTGCTGTGTATCAGACTCTGGGCTAAGGATGGGGCTTCAGAGATGAGAGATGTGGTCCCATAGAGTCTGACCTGTAAGCTCCCAGAGGACAAGAAGCATCTCTTCTGCTCACTGTTAGATCCCTGGGAGCTAACAGTGAATGGATGAGTTGTAATACAATGGAGCCTCTTCCCCATCCCGTGGGACTGGAGGATGGCTTCCTGGAGATGAACTTACATAGTAGTTGGAGAGAGCTGGGCAGAGAGGTGATGGAAGGACAGAAGGAACAGCCTATACAAAGACATGAAGGTTCCGTGGGGTGTGAGACTTGAGGCTGGAACCCGGCAGGAACCAGGTGTGGAAGGACCTTGCAGGTGGTGGTGAGGAGCTTGGATTCCTTTTTGAATCTCCTGAAGGATTTTAAGTAGCAGAGTGACAAGGTCTGATTGGCATTTCAGACCATCTGCCTGGAGGATGAATTTGTTCATTGTATTTATTAAGACAGACAAAAATAAACCCCTATTCTACATCCAATATTGTGCTGGATCTAGACTAGCATTGTCCAACAGAAACATAATGTAGGCCACATCAGTAAACTTATATTTCTTACTAGTCACATCGAAACATTGAAGCCTAGTAGCCACATGGGTTTCCCTGATAATTCAGCTGGTAAAGAATCTGCCTGCAATGCAGGAGACCCTGGTTTAATTCCTGGGTTGGGAAGATCCCTTGGAAAAAGGTTAGGCTACTCACTCCAGTATTTTTGGGCTTCCCTGGTGGCTCAGATGATAAAGATTCCACCTGCAATGTGGGAGACCTAGGTTTGATCCCTGAGTTGGGAAGATTCCCCTGGAGGAGGGCATGGCAACCCTCTCCAGTATTCTTGCCTGGAAAATTCCATGGACAAAGGAGCCTGGTGGGCTACATGTAGTCCATGGGGTCGCAAAGAGTCAGACAGGACTGAATGACTAAGCACACACACACATTGAAAAAAGTAAACAAAACCGGTGATAGGCTTACTATTTTATTTAACAAATGGATCTGAAATATGACAATACCTTTTAAGTTGTCTTAGTTCTACATCTTTGAAATCCAGTGTTTCTTTTACTCTTCCAACCCTTTGGAATTCAACTTGCTTCATTCCAAAGGAACAGTGGCTACTATGCTGAACACTGCATGCAGGTGTAGACAAGGGTGCAGGTATAGACAGTGGTATATGAAGCCATCACGGTCTCTGTCCTCACAGAGCTCAGAGTCTAGCAGAGAAGACCCATAATTAAGCAAGCGAACAAAATAGTACAATGAAAGTTACAGTGGTGGTGAGAGTGGAAGGGAGGATACTGACATGTAATTCAGGGAAAATCTGAATCCTTAAGGATGAATGGGGGTTCCCTTAAGTGAGAAGTAGGCATTCCTGGTGGGCAGAACCAATATATGAAAGGCTAATGGCCACACTTGGTGAGATGCCCTAAGGCCAGGGAGCGCGGCTTGAGATGAGTCTGTCAAGGGCACCAGGACCAGGTCAGGCCAGCCTCCAGCCACGATGGGCATTCAGACTTTCTGGTAAAAGCAGTGGGAAACTACTACAGGGTCATAAAAAGCAGGGAAGTTACCATGACCAGATCCTTGAGAATACAACACTGGGGTTGGCATCACTGGAGTTGATGTTGCCAGATTTGGAGGAAAGGAGGCACTGAAAATGGGAAGTGGTGGAAGGATGTAGGAGAAGCCAGAATTTAGAAGCAACAGGACTTAGTAGCTGGTTGGAGGGGTGTGGGGGGTGGGGGCAGGGAGGTAGAGGTTGAAAGAAAAGAGGGTAATAGTGGATGACTCCCAGGTTTCTGGTGCTGTTTCTGATACTGGGGACCTAAAAGAGAGGCAGCTTTGAGGGGCCCAGAAATTAATAGGTTCAGTTTAGAGTGCGTTGAGTTTGAGGCACATGTGAGATCTCCAAGATCTGATTTTACATGACAATAAGTAAGGCCCAACTTGGGAGAGAGGTCTGAACTACAATCACATTTGAGAGGTTGTCTGTATTCACATGTGTGGTTGGTAATTAAATACATAGTGGCAGGAATTAAGCTGAAGCGCCAATACTTTGGCGACAAGATGAGAAGAGCCAACTCATTGGTGAAGACCCTGATGCTGGGAAAGATTGAGGGCAGGAGGAAAAGGGGCCAACAGAGGATGAGATGGTTGGATGGCATCACTGACTCAATGGATATTTGCTGGGAGACTTTGTCTCCCAGCAAACTCTGGGAGACAGTGAAGGACAGGGAAGCCTGGCATGCTGCAGTCCATGGGGTCACAAAGAGTCGGACATGACTTAGCGACTGAACAACAAACAAGAGTTAAAGACATTGAACTGCATCTAGAGCAGTGGTTCTCAACCAAGGGTGGTTTTGTGGCCTCCATCCGTACACCTGGTGATTTGGCAATGTCTGGATTGATTGTCCCATTTGTGGGGTTAGGAGGAGTGTTACTGGCCATTTTTATCATACTAGGAAGCAGGGGAAAAAGGCACCAGATCATAAACTCTTTGAGGGCCCAGGCATACCAGACCTTTTCAAAACAAAGGAAAATAAACTTGAACGATCCTTCACCCAGCCTCCCAGGGTTTGGGATACGATGCAGGTAAGTGTTAGGTAATAAACGCCAGGAAAACATTTTCTTTCAAGTCCCCTGTTTCATCTTTAAATCAATAGATTTAAATTCTAGTTATAATATATCACTGTGCATCTTAATATAATAATAAACATTTTATATTCTTTTCTAGCTGAGTTTCATGATCCCTCCCCATCCTGTTAGTTTTCCCAAGCCTCTGAGAGACACCACCTTATAACCCGGGGAGAGCAGGTCCAACTTGAGATCAAGTCCAACTTGATCCCCATAAACACCCACACGCTCTCCTTGGATACCATGGACCTCTTGGATAGTTGACAGATCCCTAATGATGTAGGGGATGATTAAGCGATGAAGGAACAGCCATGGGGAACATCATGCTGGAATAAAGCGTTCTTCTGGGAAATGGGTGGAGGGTTCCTGAATTCTCTACATCTTCTACAAGGACTATGATTCTGATTTGATTTTTCCAGCTGGCAAAATTTTTCTAAGTAGAGTTAGTAGTTAGCAGGAAACATTACCAACTTCTTTGAGGCACCTATTGGAGGTGCTTGATGTAGTTTCTGTTTGGTAACAGTTTAACCCTCACAGGTATTGAAGTTGGAGGTGTTTGCCTACTGCAAAGTCATCCATTAGCGACACCCTCTGCAATAGCAAACATGGCCAAGCAAGCTGGCTGTCAGAGCCTCCGAAGAAGGATGCTAGGAGAAACGGGATGTTGGAGATAATGTCCTCTTCTTTGTCTCTTGGGAAATAAGTCATCCCCAGGTTGCTCAGGCCAGGACGGAGTTGACTTCTCTGCCACATCCCACGCCTTGCAGTTAAGTGTGCCGAGATTCCAAACAGGGACTACATTTCCCTCTATGGAAAAACAGTCCGCTGATTTTGAACAAAATGGCTCCGAATTTACATAATTAAAATTCCAGTGTCTTTCAGATCACAACAATGGGTAATTAACATTGTTACTTGTCAGCTGGGAAATACCTCCGGGAGGAGGAGATCAGAGCCCCACCGCTTTATTTTGGGCCGCATCTTACGGACAATCGGGGCTAATTGACTCACCCACATCTCATCGAAAATGAATGAAAAGAACATTGAAAGTCGCTCAGCCCGGCTGGCGATCCACGCAGAAAGGCTGCTGGCTCAATCCCGCGTGAGATCAGAACCCCAACCCTGCATTCGAGGATGGCGGCCTGACAGTCTAATTTAGAAGCGTTGCTTAAAATCTTAATCAGCGTGTTGAAATTAGCAGAGGCGAGTTTTGACACCGTGTTTGTTGTCTATGGTTATCATTTTTAATAAACGTTAAAGTGTTTTTACAGGTGTGGAAAAAAATCACATCCCTGGGATACCTATCTCCTAGGTTTGTACTCTTCTCTCAAGGAAAAAAAAATATGTCATCGTCAAGAATGAAGACGTAACATATTCATCAGAGCTCGTCTTCCTTTTATTTTGCGGTTCCCAGAAAGCTATCTGCAATCCTAAGCCTGCGTCCATCTTCCCTGCACAAGTATATCTTGATTGACACATCTCCAAATAAGCTTGTGAATAGCTTTCCGTATTAGCCTCAGAATAATTCAGATGTCAAATTATGGCTCACAGACTGCCTGACTCCTCTCGCGCCCCAGAATGAATTTTTTAAATATTTGGGAGAAAATATTAAATTTTGTTCAGGTTGGGTCAAAGTTCATATCATTTGGTAATAAAGAGCCACAGAGGGTGTTTGCACAGAACTGGGGGCTGCATTGATTTTATTTTGTGCGACAGCTGCAGGTCAGGCTGACCCTTGGTGAGCTGTTTGGAGTTTGCGAGCCTGCAGCTTTCGGCATCTCTGGCAGTTTGCCGTGGGTTTCCTTTGGACAGAAAAGGGAACAAGGGAAGAAGGAAGGGGAAAAAAGCGCGATTCATTCTTTCTCTGTGTGCAGGAGTCCTAGCTGATGTCATCTCTAAATATGCAGCTTTAATTGCTCCTCTCGGCAGCAACAAGGGGAGAGGTGATCTTCTGTGTTTTCATCCCTGTTGAAACTACACTGCCGATTCAGCCTGGATTCCTGTCCTGCAAACCGCACCGAAGCATCTCTTACCAGCAAAAAGGCAAAGCAGTGCTTGCCTGACTGATAATGACCACTTTTCATAATATTTGTTGGATGCTCTGTAACGTGTAGCTGAGAAAACTCTCATTATTACCGGCTGTTTGCGCAGCTGTAAATATTTAACCAAGAATGCTACCTGCTTTGTGGAAAGACTAGCTAATTACACCTGCTCCTCTCTATAATTACATATTGTTGTAAAAATTCCAGGATAATGACACAACTGTGTCTTCTTCGTGCAAGGGGTAAATTTATACCGAGGACAGCACTTGAATTTCCATAAGCAATTAGCCTACACGTTTTCATCCTTGTGTTTTCCTGTGATTTTATTGAAATGAAAGATAATGAATTAAATCCAATTACAGCAAGAAGACAGCCAGCAAATGGATGTTCATTGGGAACCACAGTTCTACTTTGTAAGCAAAGTGAGGAAGAGAACTATGTCCCTGCTCAAGACAGTAGAAGCATCTCGATAAATTAGCAATATCAGCCCGATAGCACGGTTCCTGGTGAACAACCCTTATTGGAGACACGGGTTCTCTTCACAAAATGTTTCTTCTAAAGGTGCATATTTCTAGTCTGATGAATGTGAGGTGCCGCTCTTGGCTTGTAGCCTGATTATGAGTGGAACAGCTCTGTAAAAAAAATGTTTCACCAGATGCCATAATAAAGCCCAAGACAATAATCCATAGTCCACAGGGTTTGTCAAAGAGAGCGAGAGAAAGAGAGAGAGCTCTGGAATGCGGGAAACACGAGGCAGGCAATATCCTTATCTTCTTACATTAAAACATGGGCGTTCCTGTCCTTTTGGAAATCTTAGCTCTCCAGGAGATGTAGAGAGATGTAACCCCTCTCTAGGCTACAGAAAAGGCTTACTTGCTTTAATCAGGAGACTGTTAAAAGACGCAGAGCCACGGTTCCCGAAAAACAAAACAAAACGAGTGGCTTGACGGCACAGACATTTCCCAAATCAATACGTCTCTACATCTTTATCACTCTCTTTTCCTTTTTTGCTCCCTCACCATCTTTCCTCTCCACCCCTCTTCTCCCTCTGGATAAAGGCAAACACCTCCAAATGTCAAAAGCGGAGACATGACCCATCCTTTAACCGCACACAGAACGATGATGTTCTGAGTGCCGCGTCATTTCAGACACAAACACGTCTCCCCGGCTTATGGGCTCCCCGGAACAGTTTTAAACCTGACGGTGATGAATTCACTTATTTATCTAGTGGTCATGACGATTTCTACTAACACTTTGGTACATATGAGGGTGATGGTGTAATTATACCAGGCAGGAGGAGGAGGAACGGTGATCAGCCCCAGCCGGCCGGGGACGGGGAGCTGACAGGCTGCCCTGCCCAGCCCAGCCAGGCAACTCTTCTCTTCGATTTCCTCTCAGTGGCCAGGCTGGAGTGTGGCTGCCTAATGGTTTGCTGTCGATACAGTAAAAATGCTCACCCGTCTTTACCTCTAATCCATTCTGAGAGCACTCTTTACATAAACGGTCTATGCCGTTTCTTCATTTTCAGAAAAGGCAATCGAGCAAAATCGAACCACACAGGCTGTTGGTGCAGTGTTTGGGGAAGCGTGTGTGTGTTTAAAAAAGCACAATGATTAATTCTGAGACACAGCATTTTGTGTTAAGTTGTCTTTGACTATTTTCTTCCTTGCTGTTTTTTTCTTTTAAAGGGCTCTGAAAATCAATGCCATGTTTCACTACCATCCATCTTTATATAGTAATAAATTAAGTGGGAGGTATTGATATTTTTGACTGAGCTTTTAAAATTTACATACTAATGACAATTATACCCTTGTGGCTGTTGATTTCTGCTGCTGTTTACTGCTCGTGACTTGGGAAAGACGCAGTGGAGGTTTGCCTGGTTTCTCTATGTACATGAGGGTTCTGAAACCTCCACCCATGGCTCAGATGGAGGGCAGTCAGAGACCTGGTCCCAAGGAGGTGAGAGCTCGGAAAAGCCTTGTCTGTCTGCTGCTTTTCTTGTTCTCCTGAAGAAATTCTGCAGGAACTCGCCAAGGCCGAGTGACCTCAGACTGGGCAATGGATGTGCTAGAGCTAAGCTCGGGTGATATCAAAATACCTAACACAGGCGTGGGGTGGGCAGTGGCCCCCACCGATCAGCTCAGCTCGTGGCAGAGATGTCCTGGAGGTTCTCCTGCTTTGCCAGCTGTTAACCCTTTAGGTGCTGAATTACGGGAAGGGAGGAGGTTCTGGGGAAAGGCCAGGGCAATGGGCAGCACAGGGCTTGGAAGAAAATGACTGTTTATCAGTTAGTTCAAAATATTCCAATATTTACTATTGGTGTCCACTGGGTGAATTTTAGCCCTGGATATGAGTCCCTCCACCCACAAATTTAGGAATCGTTGGGAATTCTTAGATGTATTGTGTGCCCGTCCCATTCCTTAAGAAAAAACAGGCTAGAATTTTGAAACCTTGACGTGGCCTCATGCTTCCAAACTATTCCTGATAAACTGTTCTTGTTGTTTATTTGCAAAGTTGTGTCCGACTCTTTTGCGGCCCCATGGACTGTAGCCCGCCAGGCTCCTCTGACCATGGGGTTCTCCAGGCAAGAATACTGGAGTGGGTAGCCATTTCCTCCTCCAGGGGATCTTCCCAGCCCAGGGATTGAACTGCTGTCTCCTGCATGGCAGGTGGATTCTTTACCACTGAGCCTCCTGGGAAGCCCTGATAATCTCTGAGTGTGGGCAAAAATGTAGACTACCACCATTTGCTCTCCTCTGTACTCCTCCCTCTGTCAAGTAGGTTAAATCTTCTCAGCATTTGCAAATGTTTTTTCTGAAGCAGAGGGAAAGTCCTAGTAGAGAGGGGATTCAGGGAGCAAAGTCAAGCCTCCTATATGATTTTATTTTAGGAAATCAAATCCCTCTGGACAATCTGAGTGCTACCCACAGGCAGATGACCAGGAAAACTACCCACACACTGGCACAAGGGCCTCCACTGCATTTAAATGATTATTTGGGAGGACTGGGACAGCCTTAAAGTGCACAACAGTTTATTCACAGAGATTAGTATGTCAGTAATATTGATTGTCAGAGGCCTGCTTCATTCTATTTAGGATTCCACAGGCCACAGACAGCAGTCATTCAGGCGTGATTTTTCCCTCTAGAATTTCTAGCATGTTGAGGCTGCCGGTCTGGGAGATGCTGAATGGCAAATTCTGTCAAACTAGATACTGCTAAGGTGATCCCCAGGGCAAGATGCGTGGATTTTGTTTACATGTTGCCAAGGCAGGCATCAATTGTCTGCTTCTATGTCAGGGTCCTTTCCCCTAACCCCTTCTAAATAAAGTAGGTCACCTAATGGCCCAGGCACTTGGTGTGTAGAGGAGCCAGAAGAGTCTTCCAGAATTAATTCTGAAGCCATGATGCAGAATTAACCAAATATTGTGGTTGTGGTTTAGCCCCTAAGTTGTGTCCAACTCTTGCGACCCCATGGACTGTAAACCACCAGGCCCCTCTGTCTTTGTGATTCTCCAGGCAAGAATACTGGAGAGGGTTGACATTTCCTTCTCCAGGGGATCTTCCCAACCCAGGAATCAAACCCGGGTCTCCCGCATTACAAGCAAGTTCTTTACCAACTCAACTACAAGGGAATCCAAATATTAAGGGTGCTGAAAGTTCGGTGTCTCTGGTTTCCCACTGCATGGAGATTGCTCCGTTACATGCAACTGTCCAGGAAGGGCCTTTGCAAGAGTGTCTGCGATGAAAGAACGGAACCTATGAGAGGTGTGGAGAAGAACTCACTTTCATCAAAGGATCGGCTTTCAGGATGGTCTGGGAGCCCAGAGCATTATTGTATTACACACAGCACTGAAACGCGCCTTGTTCTGATTTTTTTCCCTCCCCCTCCTCCTCTCTTTTCTTTGAGTGTTTTCGAAATAAAAGAGTTTTTTCTTCCAAATTGCGCTGGGAGGCAAATTCTTGAACGGTGTAATAGAAAATGTTAGACAATATTCCTTACCGGAGCTATTGACATTTTGGATAGTTGTGACACTTTGATTTTTCTCAAAACATATGGATCAAGCCTGGCTGCCTTATTGGACAGGAAGTCCGGATGAAAGGGCTTCCTTTATCTTTCTTTGTATTTTCCCCCCTCTGTTTGTTCGTGCCTTTCTCTCTGAATAGAATCGTGGTTTTCTTAAGCTGTCCGGGGAGTCGTTATTGCCTTACTAAATATTTCATGGTGCACAGCACACCATACCTGCCAACTGCTTCTTATTTGTTGTCAAAAATAAAGGGTTCATCCTTCAGAGGGGGAGGGAAAAAAAAAGATAGCAGGTTTCTCCCATTGTTTTTATTTTAAAGTTTCTCGTAGGCACCCCATGCACGGGAACACTGGAAATCTGAGAAGGATGCTTTTATTTTCCCAGGGACGCACGGCTGGCCACTTATTTATTTATTTGCGGCTTATTTATTTAGTTGCCGCACACTCTTTGCTATGATTCCCAGCACTTGTTTCTTGGCGGTTTCCCTTCCGATTTGTTCAAAAGGGAAAAGTTCAAAGCGGCTCTGTCAGCTGAGGGAGAAGCCTGCTGAATACTAACCCTCCAGCGCCCGCCTGCGCTGACCTTGAGAGAGGGGCCCTAAACGGTTCCATCTCGCAGCCCCGCATGTGTGTTTTGTTAGACCAGGTCGGGAGGGGTCAGGGCTCACCTGAGGCCAGCGGAGCCCGGCCGACCTGCCCGAGCAGCGGGGTAATGCATTTTTAAAAGGGACATTCTCGCCTCTGAGTGGGCCTAATATGGTCTCTGTTTAAAAACCTGTCAGAATCCCAAGCACACACTCCATAAAATATAAATAAGTACTTACTGTTTGCAGATGTTGCTTGTTTTTTCTAATCTGTGTATTTGAAGTCCCAGAATCCTCACTTCCTGTCAGGCTCCCCCGTGCCTCTCTCCTCCGGTTTCTGAAGGGACAAGGAGGGGGGAGCTTCAGATCGCAATTTCTCAATGAAGACACCTTCTGTCAAAGCTGTCAGCATCCCTGGAGCAATTAGCATTCCCTTTTTCTTCCTCTCTCTCCCCAACCTCCCCCCTCTCCCTTTCTCTCTCTCCTTCAAGACTGAGGTTTATTTCTTGTCACAGCTTTACCTGGGCCTTGGAGAGCCACCTCCCTTGTTAGCAGCCTTTGAAAGAGGCTTAAAGTCTCGGGAAAGAGTGATTTTTGGAGGCTCTGAAAGGTAATGCTGTAGCTCAATAGGCCTGTAATCTGCACGCTGAGATTAATTGGAAAGAATTAGGGAAGGGGCTACAGGGAGCCGCCATCATCCTTCCTGGGGAAGTTCATAGATGGGGCCTCGTATGTCTTTGCCACCTCCACCCCGAGAGTCCCACTGATAAATGCGCAGTGCATGTGTCTGATTAATTTAGACCTGTGTTTGGCTGCATCTGGGCCACCGGCCCCTGAGTCTGACCCACGGTTTCTAGATTCATCCACAGCAGTCTTCCTCCTGCTTGGACTGCATTGCACCCAGCTCACCCCCAGCTCCAAACCCGCTCCAAAGATGCTGGGTGGGAGCCTGATGGTGAAGTCAACTCCTGGTTCTGCATCTGTTGTAACCCCTTCTTTCTCCTCCTGTTTCCTATCTTAGTTACTGCCTGCTGCCCTGGTGGGGGTGTTGAGTGACAGGTGGAACTTGGGCAGACTTTTCTACATAACCAAGCCAAGCAGTTCATTTAGGCTAGTGTTCCCGATGGGCAGTGCATGTAGAGAGCTGTGGAGGTGACTGCTTGCTCTGCAGCCCCCCCAGGATGCATGCCAACATTTTCATAACTCACTCTCTGGGGACCCCGCCACGTGTACTTAGAAAGCAAGTCTGTGGACTTTCCAAAGTCGGCATTTCGGGCTTGTATTTTTAAATTTATTTTTTCTTTGCCATGTATGCACTCCTCTGGTTAAAAAGGCCAGCTGAGCCCTTGTTTCTTGGCCCCTTTCTTTCTTTACTTAGAAAGTGGTGGTTCAGAAGGAAACCCACTGCGAGGTCCCTGCTCTGTCTGCACTTCCTCTTATTTCTGACTTCCCCAGTTTTGAAGCCAGCGGTCATCAATAGTTTATCAATAGCCTCATGAACTGAAAGCCTGCTGCCCCAGACCCAAATTACTGCTAAGAATCAAAGACTTCCCCTCCACCCGCTTTAACCAGAGACTCTTGACAAATGCTATCCACTTGCCACAAGCTTTAATTATCTATTATTTTTAAAGAAAGAAAAGAAGAGACAGACGCCAAGCCTCCCCTCATTTCTACACCATTTGGGGAGGGTCTGATTCCGAACACACACCCAGGACAGCGTGGCTCCATGCTGGAGTCGGGCTAGGTGAGTTTGCTTCATCTTTAAAGCACAGGAACCATAAATCAAGATGAAAACCCTACAGCCCCAAAGCCTTACCAATTGATACAATTTGAAAATGGGCAGCCGGAGAGGCTGGGGAGAAAGCTGACATGATGACTTTTATAATAGCAGAACGTTTAAGGTTATAGAAATAAAAGGAAGAGGATGAAATCAGGAGCGTTGATCTCTGCCTGCAGGCTCTCAGCTCACTGGAAGCTCCAGCAATTATTTCTGCTCTGGCTTCCCCCTCCTTTTTTTCCAGCAGTCTGTTTGAAATGAAGCAGAACCGGGCATGGCAGGTTTATCAGTGTCGTTAGCTGACAGGGCGCCCGGCACACCTGCTTTTACTTGCTGCCATTTCAGGCACTAATGCCACAGAGAATGTTGCTTGGGTCCTTATAATGTGTAAAGATTCATTTATTTCACCTTTTGAACCTGCCTGACCCCCTGGGCTTGTGTTGGGGAGTGGGGGGAGGGTAGGAGAGGGTTTTTTTTTTTTTTCCTGGCACTTAGAAGAAGCTGGCAATTAGGGATCTAGCCCTGGGGCTGTTGCTATGATAGAAACTTAAAAGAGAGGTAAGGGGCTTAGCCAGGGAGGCGCTGGGAGCCAGGCAGGACTTGGGCCACCCGAAGGGGACTGGGGGATGGTACCGAGCGGAATTCCCCTGGCTGCTGCCTCCCTGGTTCCAAGGTGGCCCAAGTGCTGTGCTATTTTGACACGTGGGCACCCCTACTTTTGGAGACTCCCCCTATCACATCACACGTATTCAAATATACCTACCTCTCTCATCGTCACTAAGATTGTTGACGTGATATTTTTAAAAAATATATATTTATTTATTTTTGGCTGCACTGGGTCCTAGGTGCCCACAAGGGCATAGTGGGATCTTAGTTCCCCCACCAGGGATCGAACCTGAGCCCCCTGCCCTGGAAGGTGAAGTCCTAACCACTGGGCCACCAGGGAAGTCTCTGTTGACAAGATTTTTAAAAATCGTTTCGCCTTTGCAGTGACTTGGCCGTGGGTACCTCGTTTCATTGACGATGGCTAAGACTTCTGGCAATCCCCACATACACCTAGGAATCCCTGTGGAGAGAAAGACCTACCTTTCAAACTGTTGTCCTACGCAATAGAATTTTTATGAATACCAAATTTATCCATTAACAAAGTTGACATAATATTAAGTTTTGCAGGCATTTTAATTGAATACCTATTCAATTTCATGGTTCTGTTCTCTTTTTGAATTTTGGAGCCAATAAACATAGTATGTGTTTTTTGGTTTGAAACATTTTAATAGATCCCAGGGAAACAGAATCTGATCACCCAAAACCTGATGGCCCATTTATACTTTTTCTTCCCTTTTCCTTCTTTTTTTATTGCCTTCCTTTGATATGGGTCTGACCAATACATTTTCCCTTCTAGAAGTCTTAGTTTAAGCTTTTGGTTTCTCAGGAGTAAAATTGTAATTCTTGTTGGTGGATATTATACTCTTGTAGACTTCGATTCTGTTTCCTTCTATTTCATATCTCATGACAAGTACTGGAGAGAGGAGGGCATATTCTTCAACCTCTGCATGGAAATCTGGGAATTCATTCATTTCTTGATGTTTCCTTCTTTTCAAGAGGTTGATCATATACCTATGTTGTTTATGCCTCAGTAGCACTTCCTCTTCTTCCGTTAATACAATTCCAGTTTCCTCAGGGAGAGGCACCCCTCCCCAGTGATTTAGTCCATTTGTCTCCAAGTCAATTAGAGCATCCCATCATCCTGGCCAGTTATTGGTTTCAGAACTTCTATAATTATTTGGAAAAATAGAGCCTTTCTTTTAATGCAGAGATTGCTGGCTTAAGAAGCTGCCAAGAAAACCAATGTGCAGATAGTATGCTTGAAGCAGAGAAAAGTAGACTAAAGAAGTTAAGCTAGAAGAACAAAATCTTAATGATAGTACAAAAGCCCCTGGATCCAGCCATGCCTGAAAGCCATAAAGCAATACCACCCCTAAAAGAATTGATTAGATGAACAGGTAAATTCCTACTTTGCCTAGGCCAGTTTGACTTGGGTAGCTGTCACTTGTGATCAAAAGGATCTTGACATGTTCTGATATCACTAAGGGGGCAAGGCCAGGAGAGAGATTTCACTTCGTTTCCTCTGTTGGGAAACAGTTTGAATTGGAATGTGAGATGTGGGTGTCAGAAGGTCGGGGAGGGGAACAATGTTATCAATAAGGAGAATAATGTTGTGGACCAGTCACTGTGCTCATGTCTCCCAATAACTCTCAGAAGTTCATTGTCCCCATTTTACAGAAAACAAATTGAGGCTCAAAGCCACCTACCCAGGAAAAACACAACCTGATTGGTTTCGGATCTGTTTTACTCTAAAGTGGCACAGACCAACACCTAGAACTAAATGTTTGAGCTCACGTTTCTAATCCTTAGGGTACAAAGCCCTGGTGGCTCAGGTCCTCCTGTTGGATCCTATGGTCTTGCATTGCTTTGCTGCTTAGTCACTCAGCCGTGTTCGATTATTTACAACCCCAAGGACTGTAGCCTGCCAGACTTCTCAGTCCATGGGCTTCTCCAGGCAAGAATACTGGAGTGGGTTGCCATTTCTTCCTCCAGGGAATCTTCCCAACCCAGGGATTGAACCTGCATCTCCCGTGGCTCCTGCATTGCAGGTGGATTCTTTACTGCTGAACCACCTGGGAAGCTTTTGTGCTCATCATTCCACTTTTTTCTCACTGCTGCCTCCATGGAATTCCTACCATTTAAAGTTCCATTCCTATGAGTGTGGAGAAATTTTGCACTACTTAGAATCTTCTATGAATTTGGAAATTCCAGTTGATATTTCAGGTATTCAGACTTCTTGGGATGAGTTTGGGGAGGGTGTATGATAGAAGCAGGTATCAAAGAAAGAAAAACTTGCCTATGACCCAATCGTTTCAGGACTTGGCCCTCACAAAGGAAGAGAGGCCAGGCCCTTGCTTGATAAAGACGTAAGGGTCTAGAAGAAGTGGATCTTGGATTATTCTGCCTGTTTTCAGTCTTGATGTGACTAAGTTCTCTTTCACATAAATAACCTTCCTCTCCCCATCCTCCCAGCTGTGATTCTGACAGCTCTCACTCATCATCAAAGCCAAACAATCTTAGAATACATCTTAGGAGGTGCTTCATTAAAACCGATTGACTTGGCATCTGGGTTCCTCTATTGATAAACTCCCAGTAGAAACCAACAGTGTCTTTGATCTAGTGAGGGTGGGTGTGTGTACAACCTTGTTGCCAAGTGGGGATGGTACCAACCAGAAGGTCTTAGTAAGAGTAATGACTTTCTAGCTCTAAGTCTTCTTCCACCAGTTCTATGGACGCTCCACCCATTTAGACTCATTCCAGCTCATTCTGGGAGTGATCAGAGGTGTCTCACGAATACTTACACTCCAGTCATCTCAGCTACAATCAACAGTCCACCATTTTCCTTGTGTCCTACTTTTAATTGGTCAATTACCACTGCTATCGCCACACATGAAGTCTTGTCCATTTTCCCAGGGCATCCGCAGGCAGTCCTGTCCCCCGAGTTCATTCATTCCTTTAATATTAGCCCTACTTTTTGTGCCTCAGTGACAGAGCTGGCCTAGTTTATGCTTTCAGTATTTAAAGAACTCTTATGATACTTTGAGAAGTTTTTCTCATCAGCTTTCTAGAGAAGCTAACATCATTTTCCTCTTAGCTTTTTCATTTTACTCCCTCTTTCTGTTGGCTTCTTATTCCTAGAATTCAGACATCAATTCCCTGGCTGGGCTGGATGACCATCTGAGTAGTAGACAGTCTTCCTTTCCCACACTGACCCATCATTGCAACACGCTAGGTCTGCAGCTTGGTTCTCATTTCCTGTAGGATAAGCTCTTTCCCAGGAATTCCTAGGTCCAATGAAGCTCACCCTCCCCACTCTGCTGAACCCAGGGTGAGTTTTCTAACTGAAGGCATCACTTCTCTACATTCTGAGGTCCCCTTGAAATTCGCAAGAGTTCATGCCAGAAAAGGGCTTGCTCTTCAAACATAAAACGGACTCGTTACTGCCCAAGTTAAAGATTTTAAGGGTTTAGCATCTTTTTGTGAGTGCATGATTTTCCAGTGGTTCTGTTTTCCACTCTTGGTGGCAAAGTGTTCCTGGATTTGTGATAAGGTTTGCTTCTTTCTTAAAAACTGAGAATTCCAGGTGGGACCCTCCATCAGTGGACTTCTATCTGAATCCCTTCCCTGATGAAATTTTATTCTTACAGATGCTGCACAGGTCAAATTTCATAGACTTGAATTCTGAAGATTCTTTGGGATAAAAACATTCTTAGCTCATAGGACTGGGAAGTGAATTTTGCTGCCTATAGTCTGGGCATGTATATGGCTGCTCTGTGAATTAATACTTGTCAGACCTTGTTACTGTGAAATAGCTGTGGCAAGGTGATGACCATCATTTATTTTATTTTATTACTGTTCTTTATTTGATTTCATTTAGGCTTTGGCAAAGGTGAGAGTACTGGCTCGTATTTCCCGTTTATGTTTGATACACAAAAGCCTCTTGGGAAGGGGGGTGATGCGAACCGAAATTACATAAATTAAAGAGGAAATTTGCTAAGACACCTTGATAGACTCAGAAATGAGAATATCTTATTTTAACCGTTTGGTCATTCCCATTCTTGGCTTTGGCACTCATGCTTAGTGGAAGAGGTCTGGAGGCAGCATGGACAGGTGTAGTGGCCTAGGGAGTGGCTTTTTAACGTCCAAGTGAAATGGTGATTAGGGCTTACTGTGTATAAGCAAAAAAGCTGAGACTGGTTTAGCCAATAATTTAGAATAGGCAACTAGCAGAGTGATGAAACCAGGTTTTATCAACCTATGAAACCTCCCGAGACCTGCAGAAGTACTTAAAATTATGAGCAGGGTCATTCAGTGAGGCGTGGTGCTGGTGGGGGAGGCAGGTGTCCCCCTGGGAAAGAGATCATCCTAAAGTGAACAGAGACTCAAGAGCAGACATTTGCTGCTGGGACAGAAATCAGCATGGTGTCCTAGAGAGCAATATAGGTTCAAATCCCACTTTTGACATTTACTAGGTATGGGGCTAATTGTAAAACAGACTTTTATCTCTTATTACAAAAGCAATAGTTTTTTTTTCTTTTTTTAAAATAGAAGTAAAAAGAAGAAAAGGGAAAACTCACTCAATCTCTCTCATCCAGAAAAAAAATCTACTCTTACTTCTTTCAGGGCTATTTTCCAAAACATCTTCTATGTATAGACACATGTACTTAACTTGTGTTACAAAAATAAAATTGCACATGGCATTTTGTAAACTTCCTTTTAATGTTCAACTCCGAACATTGTCAGCATCATTTTTAATGGCTGTACAATATCCCACCTTATGGACATACTTTTATTTACTCAGTCCTCTCTTGTTGGACACAGGTTGTTTGCAGAATGGCTCTCGTGTATACTTGCAGCTGTGAGTAGGAAGGGAAGGTGTGGTATGGTACACTCGGGTCATGACATTGCTCCCCCTCCTTCTCCCTTCGCATAGACTCGTAAAGTTGAAGCAGTTCCTCCCGTCCCTCTGGCCAGAGACAGGGCAGAGATGGAGCCAAGGCTTGTCAACCACTGCGTCACAGGGTTTTGTTTGAGGACTTCCGGGAGACCCTGAGCATGCCCAGTAGAGTCAGCTCACCTGGAGTGAAGAATGCAAATGGAGGGACGCTCCGGAGCTGTCTGACAGGCTTCAGGGCACCAGGCAAAGCTGAGTCACTGTGACCTGCACTTGCCAGCCTCTGGAACTGCACTTTCCAAACCGGTCTTAGAAGAGCGTCTTCTTTCTTATGAAAGCTACGCTCCAAGCTCTATTCAGGAACTGGTCTCAGACAAGTTTCGCTGGGGAATCATCGATCTTTAGATCACTCTCCTCTCTACATTTGGGGGGATCATTTCCTTCTCCTCCTGGAATCCTCCAGGGAGAGAAGAGACAGAGGCCACACATAGAGACAGGTGTGTGGTCTGTGCGTCCCAAGGAGACACAGGGGCAGGTGACCAAGCTGGTGCTGGCTTTAGAATCTGCTTTGGATGCTAAGTAGGGCTTCCCTCATAGCTCAGTTGGAAGGGAAAGGCTACCTACTCCAGTATTCTGGCCTGGAGAATTCCATGAACTGTATAGTCTATAGGGTCAAAAAGAGTCAGACATGACTGAGCGGCTTTCACTTTCACTTTGGATGCTAAGTGGGGTATTTGCTTCTGGAGTCATGACTGGACTTCAGTGTCCTTTCCTCCTGGTGATATTGTTATTTGAGCTGGAGGTTTAAATAATAAAAATTAAAAGCCATTAGAGGATAAGACTTACATACTTTATACCCATGAAGATGGCTCTTCTCTAAAAATCAGAAAAGAAATATTGACAAGGATGTAAAGGAATAGAACCGTTGTGTACTGCTGGTGGGAGTGTGAAATGGTACAAATTCTGTGAAAAACACAGTATGTATGGCACAACTGTATTATCCAGAAATTCCACTTGTGGGTTTATATCCTAAATAACTGAAAGCATCTGCCATAGCAGCATTATTCACAATAGCCAAAAGGTAGAAACAACCCAAATGTCCATCACTTGATGAATGGATAAGAAAATGTAGTCTATACCTACAAAATAATATTATTCAGGGTTAAAGAGGAAAGAATCTGATTCATGCTACAATTTTGAAGATATGCTAAGTGAGCTTTAAATACTAAACATTATCAGCTACCAGGAGGCTTCTCTGGTAGCTCAGATGGTAAAGAATCTGTCACCATGTGGGAAACCTGGATTTGATGCCTGGGCCGGGAAGATCCCCTGGAGAAGGGAATGGTAACCCACTCCAGGATTCTTGCCTGGGAAATCCCATGGACAGAGGAGGCTGGTGGGCTTTAGTCCTTGGGGTCTCAAAGAGTAGTACATGACTTAGTGACTAATGCTTCATGCTAAGTGAAACAAGCTGGACTTAGAAAGGCAAAGACTGTATGATTCCACTCATATGAAGTACCTAGAAGAGTCAAAGTCATAGAGAAAGAAAGTAGAATGGTGTTTGCCAGAGGTTACGGGAATGGAAAGGTGGAGAGTTACTGTTTAATAGGACAGAAGGTTATGGAAAAGGATGATGGTGATGACTGTACAATAATTGTGAGTTGAATGTACAGAATTGTACACTCAAAAAGGGTTAAAATGGTAAAATTTATGTTATGCAGATTTAAAGAATGATTTATCCTTTTTATAACTGAAGAAATGGACTCTAGGAAAATGGAAGTAGCACAAAAGTTTCACCTTTTGAGGGAAATTCAGTTCTCTAATGACTTTTTTTAAAGAAATTTTTTTTTTTTGATGTGAACTATTTTAAAGTCTTTAATGAATTTGTGACAATACAGCTTCTGTTTTGTGTTTTGGTTTCTTGGCCAGGAAGCATGTGGGGTCTTAGCTCCCTGACCAGGGATAGAGCCCTCACCCCCTGCACTAGAAGGAGAAGTCTTAACCACTGGACTACATGAAAGAAACCCCTCTAACGACTTTGCAGCGCGTGCTTACTGATCATCTAATGAGGGTAAATCACATGCACTCCCGCTGTGCGCTAAGGACTGGAGACAGTGCCAAGGGGCTCACATTTTAGCGGGTGTGGGCTGAGGAGTCGGGGAGAATGGGGACTGTGCGTTGTAAGGCAGAATGTCACCAGGCTGAGGAAGGTGGAAATGGGCTCTGGAAACACAGGGGAGTGGGGTCTCACTCCTGCCTGGGGAGGTGAGGAGATCCAGGGGTAGGATGTTGATAAGCAGAGCTGGTGAGAGGGGATTCCAGAAGGATACAATGTTGATAGAGTAACAGGAATGGGAAGATTAATAGTGCCTGGTCCATGCCAGGTGCATTCTAAGTACTTGACACATGGAGTCTCATTTTATCCTCGTAACACTTCCAAGAGGCAGCTACTTTATTAGCCCCCATTTTACAGATAAGGAGAAAGAAGCCCAGAGAGGTTAAGAAACCTGTCAAAGGTCACACAGCTAGTTTTAACAAATACACAGCTGGGAGTGGGGTGGTGACCATCCATATTTAGGGGTCTTCAGGTCATTGCGGATGGTAGAAACATGGGGTGGTGGAAGAGAAATGGTGGAATCAAGACAAGAGAGAGTGTCAGATCCCCTGGGACCTTTAATACAGGATGATAGGTGGGCACTGTTTTATTAAAGTGAATAAGTTAACTTATGCTTTCTTCTGTTCCAAAAGGACTTTGAGAGATGGTAGCAAGTGGGAATCTTTGTGGGGCAGGTGGGGGGACTGGGGGCCAGTGGTAGGTGGAGTAGAGTCAGAGATGGTGGTGCTTGGTGTTATTGATTATGAATGGTAATTACTATGGTAGCCAGTCTTCAAGATGGCCCCCAATGAGAATTTCCCTTGGGATGGTTAAAACCCCACGTTTCCACTGCAGGGAGCATGGGTTCGATCCCATGCTTGGATCCCACGGAACCAAGATCCTGCATGCCACATGGCACAGTCAAAAAGGAAAAGATGGCCCTCAATGATCTCTGCCTCCTGGTATGCATGCCCTTGAGTGATCCCCTCTCATACTCAATAGAAATGACCTGTGTCACCAGTAGGACATTATGTAAATGGTGGTGTGCAACTTCCAAGGCCAGGACATACCAGACGCCTGGCTCTCATCCCACTTTCACTGGCATCACTTGCTCTGGAGGCAGCTGGCGGCCATGCTGTGAGGCTGCTCAAGCAGGCTGTTGGAGAAAGCTGCATGGAGATGAACTGAGGCCCCCTGCCCACCTTGGAAACGGAGTCTCCAGCCCCAGTCACACCTCCTGGTGACTGCAACCTCACGAAGGACCCCTGGACCTGCTCGCAAATTCCTGGCCTGGAGAAACTATGTGAGATAAGAAGCGTTTACTGTCTTATTAAGTTTAGGGCTTTAAACATTAACCCCAGGTGATTTTTCAATGTAATGCCTAGACAATAAATAGTTAATGTAATAACTAAAATGACTCATTCTCGAGCCCCGGCCTAGACTGCAGTGTTTCCTTCAGAAGGAAACATGGTTTATTGATAGTTGAACTTTTAGCTTAAGGAATATTTCATTTCCGTGAGGAGTAAAGGGGGAATCACAGAGTAATTCTTACATGCTGACACCATGTTCTTCATAACCTGGAGATCTTCCCACCATTAACATCCCTTACATGCCAAGTCTAAAAAGAAATGGTACAAATGAACTTATTTGCAAAGCGGATCCACAGACTTAGAGAACAAACTTATGGTTCCCAGGGGAGGATGGATAGTTAAGGAGTTTGGGATAGACATGTACACACTGCCACATTTAAAACGGGTAACCAGCAAGGACCTGCTGTATATAGCACAGGGAAGTCTGCTCAGTGTTATGTGGGAGCCTGGATGAAAAGGGAGTTTGGGGGAGAGTGGATATGCATATATGTATGGCTGAGTCCCTTTGCTGTCCATCTGAAACTATTGCAACAGTGTTAACTGGCTATATGCCAATATAAAACAAAAAGTTTTAAAAAAGGATACCATATATGACTGGGGAGAGGTGGAAGCAAGAGCAGCTAGGAAATTTCTTTCCTCTCCAGGCCTGCAGACCTGTTCCACCCAGGCTCACTTAGCTGTCCAGCCTGGCTATTCTTACCCCACCTCCCCTGCACTGGCCTGTGAGCTCTGTGGAGGTGGGCCTGAGATGCATTGCTTTTCTTGCCCCACTCCTTGTTTGTTGAAATGTCTAGGATACATAACCTTGTACTCAGCCAGGTTCTGGTATCAGACCATAAATAACTGTATTTATTTAACTGTATCCAGTTATTTTGCTATTGAAAGTAATGCTGCCATGAAGATATTTTGGAAAATTTTGGTTGGCCTACCCATAGGGTAAATTCCTGGTACTGTGTATCTATATAGGATGCTATATTTCTTAATTTTCTGAATCTGAGGAGATACCATTATGACAGGAGATGCCAGAGTTGTAACAGGAGGATTAGCAGGTAGTCCTCTTAGAGGAGAAAATCGTGCTCCGAGGGAGGGGAATGGGGGAGAGGGTCTCTTTCCCCTTGTCTACCCCCCAGTATGTATCATATTTAAAAAGTATTTTATTTGGTTGCTCTTGGTCTTAGTTGTGGCATGTGGGATCTAGTTCCTTTACCAGGGATCAAACCTGGGCCTTCTGCATTGGAAGTGTGGAGTCTTAACCACTGGACCACCAGGGAAGTCCCTATGTGTCACATCTTAAATAAAGACAGCCAGATGGAGGGGCTTACGTTACTTAGGCAAGATTGTCAGCCACACACCCTGGCTCCTGGGTGTGTGTCTGTGTGTGTGTGTGTGAGTGTGTCCCTTGGGCACTGCGGACCAATCCGTGTTGACCCCTCCTCTTAGCCTGGCTCAGCCTTGACCTTTGGGGTGTCCCTGCACTGCCTTATGGCCCCACCAGAGTGCATCTCATCCTGGAGGGAAGGTCCAAAGAGGCCGGATGCTGAGGGAGGGAGGCCTGGAGTCAGGCGGGCTGACCTCCTAGGGATCTGGTGCTGCAAACCCGCACGGACCCCTGGGCCTTTCTGGAGATCAGCTCTTGAACCTGGCTTTCCATCTTCTAGAAAGGAGAGGCAGGGACAGACACCAGGGACAACCTGGAACCCCGTGCTGCTGTAGCCCAGGGTGGTACGAGAAGACGATCTGATTCAAGTCGTGAATTCAGGTTGAATTCTGAGACTCCTCTGGTTGTCAGGAGTCAGTAACGCAAGCCACCTTGGGCCTCAGCTCACCACATTTCAGCCACCGAGGCCACGCTGTCTAACAATTTGCGGGTGCTAAGATTTCCCCTCCCTCCCTCTGTGCCGTTGCTCCCCAGCCCACTGACTGTACCCTTCGTCCCGGCAGTCTGGCCTCCTCCCTCTTCCTGTGGATGCCCATGGGTGAGTTGCTCTAGGAATGGAAACCAGACTGGGGCAACCACCATGCCCAATGCCATTGGCACGAGTCGGGCCTCTAATGCACACAGCATGGCCCCAGACGCGCCCAGACGGGTGTGGTTAGTCCCCGCCGGCACATCTCGGGCGTGTCGGGGATCTACCACCCCTCCCGAAGCAGCCGTGAAGCCATGGCTGTTACAGCCCCGCAGGTCGGGTGTTGTCCGAAGAGTTTCCTCCTGGGTGGTTTGTGGGCCTGCGGTGTCAGGGAATCTGGGACAGAGGCCCTGGGGATGCAGTCGTGGGAAGTGGCTACCTTCTGGAGAGCCTGTGTTCCATCCTGAAGGTTGTCCTGTCCCTCATCCAGCTCCGCCGGGGTAGTTTCGTGCCAGATATCCGGCTGTCCAAAAAAAAAAAAAAACATAAAATATGTAAACTTTTTTTTTTTTAATGTTATTTGCAAGATGCCTCTATTTGGGTCCCAGAGCTGCTCCATCCATGGGCTGAGATCCATCCATCTTTGGCTGAAAGTGGGCGCTTATCCCATCAGCCAGAAGAGCGAAGGGACTCTCGAGTTGGGCCAAAGAATGGCCGCTGAAGCCCTAGTGGCTGGAGCTGGGCAAGAAGGGGCCTGAAGAGAAGCCTGACTTGTGTCTGCCACACGGTGACAGAGGGAAGAGGAATGGAAAGTCGGCATTCCCCGCCTTTCCTCTGACTCACCGTGGTTTGACCCGGGCATTGGCCACACGGTGCAATCCACAGACACAAGGACTTTTGAGGGGCCTCGAGCCACACTTGTTTCTGCAGGTCCGCCCCGTCTGTGCCCGTCTCCCCACCCAGCCCCGAGGCCTCCGAGGGACGGGAGATAGACGATCTGGCAGTCCACGTGAAAGGCCCTTTTGTGTTCTTGCCTGGAAAGGTCTCCGGCGCTGCTTGGAGTGCTCTCGGAGAAGGGGATTTGTTCCTTTAATTGATAATGAGTATCAGAAAGGTCATATTTACATTATGAGCTGGGTGGGAATTGTGTGTGTGCTGACAGTGGGGATGGGGAGGGGTGATCACACAAATAAATGACATCCAGCTCCCTGTGTCTGCGGCCGCCAGAGGTTCGGAAAAGGTGGGGAATCCAGGCGGGCTGAGAACAGAGAAATGGTGGAAATGAAGACGTGGGGAGAGGGTGTGGGAGAGGGAGAGAAACAGAGCCAGAGGAAAAAGAGGACAGAGGGTGGGAGGGAGAAAAGACAGACGGAGAGGAAGGGAGCCCAGGAGGAGAGGGACAAGCCCAGAGAGATGGGGATGCAGAGAGTCCAGGTGACGCCGTGTAGCCGAGATGCTGTCTCATTAGATTGGTGTGTCAGTTATGGGAAGAGATGCACTGCAGGAGCCAAACCATCAGACTCCTGGGGTCATTTCTCAAATACCCACCCCATGACCCAAAGTGAATGAAAGTCTTAGTCGCTCAGCCATGTCCGACTTTTTGCAAACCTGTGGGCTGTTAGCCCGCCAGGCTCCTCTGTCCTTGGAATTCTCCAGGCAAGAATACTTGAGTGGGGAGTGGGTTGCCATGCCCTCCTCTGGGGGATCTTCCTCACCCAGGGACTGCACCCAGGTCTCCTGCATTGCAGGCAGATTCGTTGCCATCTGAGCCCCCAGGGAAGCCCTAAGCGAAGTGCAAATAAGATTGCATCACTATTTAAAGTGGTTTGATGACTCGCCGTTGACCTCAAGAGGAACTCTGCAACACGGCTCACCAGTCCGGTGTGGCCTGACTCTTCCTACCCTCCGCCCTTGCACGCCTTGCATTTCCCTGGCCAACCCCTCCTCCATACAAAGCCCTGCCTGATTCCTGAAAATTCCCTCTGTGTCCTGCCATCCCCAGCCTTCCCAGATGTCTCATGCTGTGTTGTAATTGCCTGTTGAGTTGTCCGCTCCCCCACGGGACTTCTGGCTCTGAGGGTCATCACCACTGCACATATGCACACGGTCCTGGCTGTACGTATGTATGTGAGTCTGACCCTCTGTGTGTATCTGTTGACTTGGATGGCACCATTTTAGTTTCTTCTAGTAGAGTCTCCAGAAAAGGGTCTTCCTCCTAGTTCTCATAGATGGAGGAATGTGATGTTTTGGAGAAAGGATCTTGAAGAGTAATGCATCTAGGTTTTTCTTCAGTCTTAGTGTGGAGAGTGGATAACCCCACTGCGTCTCGGGTTCCCTCCGGCTATACTGTGGTTGGAAGAGCGTCTGCAGGCGAGGCCCCCGTGCTGGCAGGGAGTGCCCAGGGATGGACGGAGAGCCTCTCTTCTCCTGCTGACGTCACTCAGGACTCTCATGGGAGGACAGGAAGCTGCCATGGGGATAAGCCTGTCGGTGGGACCATCACAGAAAGGCCCCCACCCCCTGAGGCTGAAGATTTTAACCTTCAAACGAGGTCATGCTTCCTGATGTCACTGACGAAAAAAGAGTCAGCAATTTGGGGACATGGCTTCCGGCTGGTTCTCTGACTGAGGAGCCCAGCATGGCATCAAGGGCAGTTGATGAATTGCAGGGGAAACCCGATTTCCATCCACATGGGAAGGTGTGAGATTATCAGTGTAGGAAGAGAGCGGGCAAGTGTGCGAGAGAGACAGAGACAGAGAGGTGAAGACCTGGGGGTGATGAAGGAAGGAAGGGGGGCCAAGGACCTTGTTATTTCCCAGATAGAAGAGGGGAATTATCTTTCTTGATTTTTATAAATGATGTTATCAGACTTCCCTGCTTGTCCAGTGGTTAAGAATCTTCTTGTCAATGCAGGGGACATGGGTTCAATCCCGGGTCCGGAAGGATTCCACATGCCTTGGGGCAGCTGGCCCCACGCCCCTTCCCATGGCCTGCGACAGGAGCAGCCACCGCGATGAGGGGCCCACATGCGGCAGCTAGGGAGAGGCCTCTGTTCACCGCAACTAGAGAGAGCCTCGAAGACCTAGCACAGCCAAAAAAAATATCATTTGCTTCTTTGAAAATCTAGCATCTAAGCTTGATTGTTATGTGTATAAATGGCATCGTACAACAGTCATTTGTTCCTGACAAATGAATTTGGCATCAAGAGAGGGTGGAAATGTCCACCACCCTGTCATCCCTGTTACGTGGCCACAGTTCGCTGTGTCAGTGGGCACACATCTTGCCAGCGCCCTCCTGCAGGGTGACTTAGAAGTTAAAGTCTGGGCGGCGGTGATCCGAGTCAGCATCCCTGTAAGGGACTGTTTGCTTCATCTTTTCATGGCAGAGTCAGGCATTCAGGAAGAGAGTTCATATGTGTGACCATGTGTCGTTCCCTGTGCCTGTTATAATTATTCATTCTCCAAATTTATGAACTCTTCCTGTGGGCAGCACGGTTCTAGACACTGAACATACAATGATGTATAAAGAAGACAGTCTGTCTATCAATTTTATAATAACATCCTAGATTTTTTAAAAAGTATAAATGTTTAGTGGTGTATTTAAAATAAAATAGGATATCATCTATTATAAACATCTATTTGTTGATCTATTTAAATCAGAATAAGGATAATAGCAGTGCTCATTAATTGATCTCACACGATAATCAAGGTTTGCCTGTTTTATTTTTGCAGGATTATCAATAATTTTTAAAATTTATCTTTTATAGAAGTATACTTGATGTACAATGTTATATAAGATACCTGTGTATAATACAGTGATTCACAATTTTTAGAGGTTATACTCTATTTATAGTTATTATAAAGTATTGGTTATATTCCCTGTGTTGTACAATATACCCTTGTAGGTTTATTTTTATTTTTATTTTACTTTAAAAACATTTTAGTTATTCATTTGGCTGTGTCAGATTTTAGCTGTAGCATGCAGCATCTTTAGTTTTGGCATTTGAACTCTTAATTGCAGCATGAGGGGTCTAGTTCCCTGACCAGGGATCAAACCCTGGCTGCCTGCATTGGAAGCCCAGAGTCTTAGCCACTGTACCACTAGGGAAGTTCCCTCCTTGTGGCTTATTTTATACATAATAGTTCATCTCACTTAGTTCCCCCTGTACTTCCCTTCCCCACCCCGCCTTCTCCCCACTGGTAACACTAGTTTGTCCTCTGTATCTGTGAGTCTATGCCTTTTTTGTTATATTCATCAGCTTGTTGTAGTTTTTAGATTCCACATATCAGTGATGTTACATTTATCTTTCTCTATCTGACATTTTCACCTAGCATAATACCCTCTGAGTCCATCCACTGCCTGTTTCATTTGATTTGATCTTCCCAGCAGTCCTTTATATGGGTATTTAACATTCCCATTTTACATGCAAGAAAACGGAGGCTCCTGGAAATTAAGTGGCCAGAGCTAGGACCAGAATGTTAGACCAGACTTTTTGACTCAAAAGTCCACGGTCTAACCATGGCATTTATTATGTGATTAAAGGGACTCAGAGGATAAAATAGTGGGGCCCCCGGGACTGTTCTGGAATTCCTCAGGTATATATTTGGGAATACCTGGGTCCTGGGAAGAGCTGGAGGGCATGACAGGGAAGCCTGATTCCATGTGAGATGCCCTGTGATGAGTCAGTTCCTGCTTTTTGATTTAATCCTTCCCCCTAATGTATGTTCATCGTGTAACCCAGGGAAGATTGGTATTCGGGGAAGGAGCGTCAAAGACGGTAATTAAACTGTCCCCACTGATGCGCTCAGGCTCTGAGTAGACCTGTTTGATTCCGCAAAGGAAATCATTGGTATTTTAACAGGAGGCAGGAAACTTTTGATTAGCAAGTGATAGATAAACAGATCGATGCCTTTTCCGGCGACATTTTCAGCTTCATTATTGTCACTGGAAAAAGCCGGGAGTGGGGTGGGGGGAGGCAGATGTTGGGGAGAGATGAGAGGAGGTCATGGTGGGTCCTTTGGGGCTTGAATCAGCGAGGAGCTAGGGAAGGGGCTGAGCTGGGGTCGGGGGGGTGTCCCAGGAAGATGAGGCTGCCCGTCAGTCCCTGATGGGGGCGGTGGAAGAGGGAATTGCAAAGCCTTCACTCCTGAGCAGGCTCCTGAGTGGTCCCTGCCGCAGCACTGCTGCCCCACCAGGGTCTGATGGGATTCTGCCTGCCTGGCTTCTCCCTGATTGTCTAAATCTCTGCTCCCTGGTGCTCCAGTCCCTCTGCTTTACTGCCGCTTTCTCAAGGTCAGGGGGAGTTAAGACCAGAGATTATACTGTGTCAGGCTTGCCTTTTTGAAATATGACTCAGTGTAATCTCTTTCCACACCAGAGGAGAGATGCCAAAATCGCACTTCAATCTCCAGCTCGCAATGGGCTTATTGGGATTTTCGCAGGGCTCTGGTGAGATAAGACTTTCTTCTCTCAGGGTGCCCTTTGACAAACTTTGGTTAAGTGAGGCCATAACTTAGCAAGGGCAGGTTTCCAGATGTCGCGGACTCTGCGTCCAGCAGACAGAGCTGGGGCCAGGCCAGCCCCAGCACCATTGATCCTGGCACCAGGGCAGGAGGGAAGGTGTGCTCCCTGGCACCCACCCCTGCTCCTCACCTACAAACCTTCCAATCAGGTGGGCTCAAATTCCAGCTCATCTTTCTGAGCCTCAGACTTCTCATCTGTAAAATGGAGATAGCATGCCCACCTCTCAAGGTTCTCCTGGGGATTGGGGGTAATGTTGGAAAAGCTGGTGCTGAAGAAGAGGCCATGACTCTCATCTCCAGCCCGTGGAGCAAGCTGGCTCCTGATCCCCTCTGACCCTATTCAGAATTTCTAATTCCTTTCTCCTTCCCTCTGTTTTAAGTGGTTTTTTAAATTTTTGCTAGTTATCCAAACCCAAGTCAGACTAGTAAGAGAGGAAATATTTTGCGTTAGTTGACTATAATGGTCTTCAGACACAGGTCTATCCAGGGGCTAAGATACTGTCATTGGGATTCTATCCTTCCTCTAGCCTCTTGCAGCTCTGATGCCCTCTCTTTGACTCTATTCTTGTGGTAGCAAAATGGTGGCCAGCTGCTCCAGGCTGTCCCCCCGTGCCCTCAGGCACAAGTCCAGTGAAGAGAATTTCTTCCCTGGTCTCAGTCATGATAATCCTGGAATTGACTCTTTCTTACTCTGGTTTGCCTAGATTTGGACACAGCATGTATACCCAAGTCAATCACAGTATCCAGAGAGATGTGATGCTCAGATGGGTCAGGCTGAGGTCACATGATGGCTTAGAGTTGGCCCCATCAAACTGCACAGACAGAATGTGTAATGGGTGGAACCCCAGATGCTGTTTCCAGAAGAATGGGAGGTGTGCTGGGCAGGCAGATGTCTGCGACAGAACTTAACCACCAGAGTCTCGTTTTGAGACTGAAGAAGTGCCTGGCTCCTTCCAGTACAATTAAATAAGGAGAGAATTTTGTTCAGGTCAACCTTGTTTAGCTCTTCGGATCAGAGCCTCGCTGGTAGGGAACAGTGATTGTGGCTGAAGTTCTTTTTGTTTTCCTACCTGACCAAATTCTGGCCTTACCTTGAAAGCAGCTAACATAGGGTTAGAAAAGGAATCAGGACAAAGATGCAAGTTTCTGGGAGGGTGGACAAAGAAGGGGGAGACCTTCTCCATTTCCCTGAGCCGAGGCTCCCCTGGGCTTGGCACCCAGCCCCTACCCACAACCTGACAATCTTGGCTTGCTGGCCGAGAAGTATGACTGCTTCTTGAGTGCCCATAGGAGTGGCAATTCTCCAAGAGGGTACCTGGCAGGGGAATTGGAGCCCATGAGATCTGGTGGGAAGAGTCACTAATTTAGTATCTGGCTTCTGCCAAGGACTGGGTTCAGATCTGGACTCTACCACGTTTATGCACAAGTATTGTAGATTCTTGGGCCTCAGTATCTCATGTGAACTGGGGTAGTGATTGTTATGATACACATGGGTAATACTCAGAGAACATGTTAAGTGCCTGCTAGCATGAACTGAGTTATGTCCCCTTGCCCAACTTATTTGTTGAAATTCTAACCTGCAATGTGACTCTATTTCCAGATAGGGCTTCTGAGGAGGTGGTTAAGGTTAAATGAGGTCATGAGGGTGGGGCCCTAACCCAACAGGTTCGGTGTCTTTTTTATTATTATTTATTTGACTGAGGTGAGTCTCAGCTGTAGCACACGGGATCTCTGTTGTGGCATGTGGGCTCCAGAGTACACAAGCTCAGTAGCTGCAGTATCTGGGCTTAGTTGCTCCACAGCATATGGGATCTTAGTTCCTTGACCATGGATTGAACCTGTGTCCCCTGCATTGGAAGGCAGATTCTTAACCCCTGGGCCACCAGGAAAGTCCCAAGGGTTGGTGTCTTCTAAGAACAAAAAGAGACACTGAGTCTCTCTTTCCTTGTGAACACAGAAGGAAGGCCAGATCACAGTGAGAAGGTGGCTGTCTGCAGGCCAGGAAGAGAGGCCTCACCAGGAACTAACTTGGCCAGCACTTTGATCTTGCATTTCCCAGCCTCTGGAACTATAAGAAATAAATTTCTGTTGTCTAAGCTACTCAGTCTATATATTTTATTATGGTAACCTGAGCAGACTAACATGCTTGGCTTTCTTTGTTTTCTCTATTAGAAGCAAATGTTATTTAAAGAAATTTTTAAATTAGGGTACAGTTGTCTTACAGTATTGTTAGTTTCTATTGTACAGCAAAATGAATCAGTCATAGGTACACATATGTGACCTCTTTTTTGGATCTCCTTCCCGTTTAGGTCACCATAGAGCCCCTAGTAGAGTTCCCTGTGCTATACAGTAGATTCTCATTAGTTGTCTATTTTATACATAGTAGTGTATACATTTCAATCCCAGTCTCCCAATTCATCCCACCTCCCCTTACCCCCTGGTATCCAAACATTTGCTCTCTATGTCTCTGTCTGTTTCTGCTTTGTAAATATGATCTTTTATACCAGTTGTTTCAGATTCCACCTGTATGCCTAATATATGATATTTGCTTTTCTCTTTCTGACTTACTTCACTCTGTATGACAGTCTTGAGGTCCATCCAGGTCTCTACACATAACCCAATTTCATTTTTTATGACTGAGTAATATTCCATTGTGTATATGTACCATATCTTCTTTATGCATTCCTATGTTGATGGACATTTAAGTTGGCTTTGTTTTAAATACTCTTTGTCTCTCTCTCTCTATTGCCTTATTGAAGCTTTACAACAACCATGTTCACAAGGTGCTGTTATTTATGTTTTACAGATCAGTTACAGGTATTGTAAACCCAGAGAGATTAAGTAACTTGCTGGAGGACACACAGCTAATCAGTGGCAGGCAGGCTGGCTCCAGAATCCAAGCTCTCATGATGAATTTGTATGTACTTAGCCAAGGCTTGGTGTGCAGAATAAATGAGATACCATGTGTAAAGGGCTTCTCCAGGTGCCTGGCATGTGGGAAATAGCAGAAGTTCCTCACTTTCCCTGCTGACCTGTGACCTCATGGGTAGGTTAACCATCATGCCCCATGCCTGCAAGAGCTAGATGAGCTGCATTGCAGGGTTTCCATGGCAGGCCTTGCACTGCTCCCAGCTCCCAGCAGCATACATCAAAGACCTACCGTGGGAGGCTCCTGTTTGCCCATCTCACCCATCACCAGGCAACACAGTACTGTGGGGAGGCTGAGTAAGCACATACGAGATGAAAATGGTTTTGGAAACAAAGAGCCACCTCAGGAGAGGTGTTTGTCTATAGGGCCTTGTGATTTTTGAGGTAGCTGGCAGGGTGGAGGTGATTGGCAGTGAGATGGTATCATCAGATTAGATGTGGAGGTCTTGGGAGGCAGTGTCGGGGGCAGAGGCTGATGACTGCCCTACTTGCTTGCAGCTTTGATCTCAAAGCATCTCCATTTTCATGATGACTCTGGCAGTGGGGGGCTTCCTAGGTGGCACAGTGGGTAAAGAATCTGCCCTCAAAGCAAGAGATACAGGAGATGTGAGTTCAATACCTGCATGGGGAAGATCCCTTGGAGGAGGGCAAGGCGAACTACTCCAGTGTTCTTGCCTGGAAAATCCTGTGGGGAGAATTCCATCCACTATAGTCTGGTGGGCTATAGTCCATAGAGTCATATAGAATTGGACATGACTGAAATGACTGAGTACACACACGCACGCACACACACACACACACACACACACACATACACACACACACTGGTAGTGGGCAAGGCAGCAGGGGCTAGAAGGGTGGGTTTAAAGACAGGAGAGTGGAAGAATCCTGGGAGCAAAGGCAGAGGGGTGGGACAGTGGGCAGGGATGACCACTTAGTGCCAGGGACCTGGTGGACCTTCTCGTTCTATCCATGGAGCCAGTCTTTAAAGCCATCTCAGGTCAGGAAAGCTCAAAAAGGACAGTGCATTTCTGAGACCATCTTCCATGACCTGGCGAGGCCCCAGGCTGGAGAGAGACCCTTCAAAGGCTCCTGCCCTCCTTTCCCAAGGTGACCTTGGCCTTGAATGAATGCTCTGTCTCATTCTACCCATGATGGAGGGTGGTTATTAACAAAAGTGGGACTCACCGCTGATTACTTCCCCACTCCATTAATTTTCATTTTCCCTGGATCCTTTGAGGCAGGCTGTGGGCTGAGGCAGTGAGGACTGGAATGTGCTTGTTACTTACTCCTGATTTCTGAGTTAGAACATCTTTCCACCTGCCAGGCATCTTTCTGGTCACTGTCCTGGCTACACATCTGTGCTCACTTATCATCAGCCAGTTCTTCTCTTCTCCTCCATTTAATCCAGAGTCTTTTCTACAGTCCCTACATCAGGAGAATGGAGAAACCACAGGTAGGCTGAGGCATCATCTCATACCTGGCCCAGGTCCTTGGCCAGAAAACAGAACTCAGCCAGGGGAGTGAGCGGTGCAGGCCCCAGACGACACGGTCCCTGGCCTCTCTGTGGGCAATCCACGAAGACTGGTCAGTGGTGTGTCTCCTGGTACATTTCAGTAGGTGAAGACTTGCCTGGGAAAGTGGTGCTCGGTACTCCTGTTGCATCAGAAGGACCTGGAGAGCTTTTCCTAACTCTGGATGCCTGGGCTCTGTCTCCAAGAGACTTAGTTTTGATTATTCTGAAGCATGGCCCATGTGACTCTAACATATAGCCGGGGTTGAGAACCACTGATCCATGGCCTCCTCCCCTTCATGTGGTGAATGCATGATGCATGGACTTCTCCCAAGTAATCTGTATTTTAATACTGCATCTGGTCAACACAAAGGAATGAATCCCTAACGGTGAAATATAGGACATGCAGAAGTATGGGCTTCCTAGATGTCTCTAGTGGTAAAGAACCCATCTACCAATGCAGGAGACGTAAGTGATGCTGGTTTGATTCCTGGATCAGAAAGATCCCCTGGAAGAGGGCATGGCAACCCATTCCAGCACTCTTGCCTGGAGAATCCCATGGACAGAGGAGCAGGCATGCTACAGTCCATGGGGTTGCACAGAGTTGAGTCAGACACAATTGGAGTGACTTAGCACACACACGCGGTGATGGTACATTATCTCTTGAGATGTAAACGTTCCTCTGCAACTCACAAGGCAAGCCCTCATGGCCATAATGGGCACTGCGGCTTATCTTTGGAGGGGACACCCTGCCAGGAATTCAACTTGTGTTCTTCTCTTTTCTTCACAGGAAGAGTTCCCATGCACAGGAAGAGACTGAACATCCCCATGTAATCCACATTTCAAAACTGCATCTGGTCAGCACAAAGGAATAAATCCCTAATGGTGAAATTTAGGGGAAGTGGAAGTGGGGAAGCCTCCTTGGAAAGATAGGGGAAAGGGAACTAGGTCAATTACCCTGACAACAGAAGCAGCCCAGCCAGAGCTGGGTGTTTACTATGGGAAAAGTGGGTGGTGGCCCTGAGTCTGTGGATGGTAAATGAGAAAACTGGTCCAACCAGAGGCTCATGGGGAGACTTTCCAAATGTGGAACAGCCAGGAGCTCCGAGCACAGGCCCTTTGGGCTTGTTGGTGGCTGCATGGACCCAGGGCAGCTCCAGTGCTACACAGTGGGCCCCGTCCCGGCTGGGTCTCCCACTTCGCTTTCTTCTGCGGAGAGGTTGCAGAGAGGCCTCGGGTCACATTTTGAGCCCCTCATCTGTGAGGCCTCCTCCTTGGTACCTGGTGGCCGTTGACTTTTCTCCTCTCTCCTGAGCTTGCTGAGGTTACTTCCTCTGCCAGTAGCTCGTGACCAGGACCACAGGTCACCTCCTGGTCTGTGGAGGGTGGGCATTGCATAGTGTGGGAGCTTCAGGGACCTGCACACGCCTGGATTTCAGGGGCGCTGCTCGGGCAGCTGGGGTTCCAGGGACTGTGTGTGTGTGTGTGTGTGCGTGACTACACATGATTCTATTTCCTTTCAGCAAGCTGGGTCCAGAAGAAAGAAGAATAGTTCCCACTCAGGGAGCACTATGTCTACGGCCATACTACCCTGAATGTGCACAGTTGCATTTGATCTCAGAAGTTAAGCAGGGTCGGGCCTGGATAGTACTTGAGACTGCCTGGGAACACCAGGGTGCCGTAGGCTTTCAGATTCCCTGGTGGCACAGATGGTGAAGAGTCTGCCTGCAATGCAGGAGACCCAGGTGTGATCCCTGGGTCAGGAAGACCCCCTGGAGAAGGAAATGGCAACCCACTCTGGTATCCTTGCCTGGAGAATCCCATGGATAGAGGAGCCTGGCAGGCTGCAGTCCATGGGGTCACAAAGAGTCAGACATGGCAGAGAGACTTGACTTCACTGGGAACACTGGAGCCCAGTTCCCCTCCCCTGTGAAGGCTCTTCTCAAATGGATGGAAGGGGATGGAGGCAGGGAAGGGCCCATGGACCGCTCTAGGTAGAGCTGTGGAAGCTTGAGGACTAGACCTTCTTAAACGGACCGGATACCTTGATGGTGCAAGTGATATAGGAGACTTGTGGATCTTCAGTTGGGTCTCCAAAGGGCTTGAAATATGGAAGGAGGCAGGAGGCAGAAATAGCAGAAGCAAAGGTCTGGCAGTGGCTGCTCAACATGGCTAGCATATCTGCTCAAGGAGTTCCATGGCAGCTGGGTCATAATTTAACAAGTGGAGTAACTGAGTCAAGTGAGTGGAACCAGGATTTAGGGCAAAGGGGTGTCTAGCCACTGAGCTTCCTTCTTGGAGTTCATTCACTGACTATTTCCTGAGCACCTACTGTGTGCCTGGCACTGGCTATGGAGTCATGGAGGGAACAGCTGGGAGATGGACTAGGTAGAAAGTTGGGGAAGGGCTTCTCTGAGGAGGTAACACTGGAGCTGAGGCAGGTATAAGATGCTATCTATAGGGACTTCCTTGATGGTCTAGTGATTGAGACTTTTCTTTCCAATGGAGGGGGTGTGGGTTTGATCCCTGGTCAAGGAGCTAAGATTCCATGTGGCTTGAAGCCAAAAACCCAAAATATAAAAACAGAACAACATTGTAACAAGTTCAATAAAGACTTAAAACATGATCCACATGAAAAAAAAAACTTTAAAAAGATGATACCTCTAGATGTAATACAGAGATACATAGATATACATATGCATGATATAGGAAGGAAGGAATTTGTGTGCTCCGTCATGTCCAACTCTTTGCGACCCCAAGGGCTCTAGCTCCTCTGTTTGTGGAATTTTCCAAGCAAGAATACTGGAGCATGTTGCCTTTTCCTTCTCCAGGGGATCTTCCCAACTCAAGGGTCAAACCCATGTCTCTTGCATCTCCTGCACTGGCAGTCATTGAGTTAACAGGGAAGCCTACGTGTATGATATATTATGTAATGATACATCATATCACATCACAGTCCAGCATTTAAAGACATGGGGGAGGCACCAAGAGTGGTCCAGGAGGGTGCCACAGCCTTGGAGAAAACCCCGAGGTCAGAATAAACTTGGAGTGCTCAAGAGAACAGCTGATTGTGTGGGCTAGTAGCCTACAAGGGGTTGGAGAGGTAAGGGTGGGTAGGGGCCACTTCCTGAGAAGCCTTGTCCCTCCAAGCGCTGTGGGAAGACATGGAGGTTTTTATATATAAGAGCACCAAGACCTGATGGGTAATTTTTAAAAGACCTCTTTGGTTGTCCTCTGAAGGGTGGATGGGGGCGGGAAAGAAGCAGGGATGGGCTGGGTTGCTCCCAGGAGTCTTCCGGGCAGTCTGGACTCCAGGTGACACAGGCTTGATGGCAGCAACAGACAGAGAGAGGTGGGCCAATTCACCCTACACATTAGCAGGAGAGAGGCCGGTAGTCCAGGATTCCATCCCAACATGGGGGCTCTCATCAATAAGATTGCTTTCAAGAGGGGTCCTAAGTGTTGCTGCCTCCCTGGCATCGCCAGCAGCTCCGGGAGTGCCTTTGTTTTCCATCTGCTCTGCTGTTTGTGGTTAAATTGATCTGCATGTAACTGATGCTGCTTCTCACCGGTCTGCAAACTGGACCTGCATCCATGGGGCTGTGATATTGTCCACAGCACAACTGCTCTGCAGAACCCTCCTCCCCTCCCCTTCCCAGATGAAGAGAGGAGGCCCACCCCGCAACAGCAAAAAATCTTGGCCCCTATCATCTTTGTGATTCCTAAAGAGTGTCAGCCAGAGTTTCAAGACAACACATGTTCCCAGAAAATAGCCCTGGCTTCGAGAGGCTCCAGGCATTATCCTATTCAAATCACAAACAGATAAATCATCGCTCCACACCATCTCCAGTTAGCCCGCGTCGGAAATTAGAAGAGCTTGCATATCCTCCATAGTCGGCTTCTGTCAGTTTGGAAATGCTTATGATAATCGGGATTGCAGCCTACATGCAAAGTTGCGGAGTGTGTAAATAACCAATTATGAGGTTTTTAAAGGAGAAGCTTGTTTGGTTCTGAGAGACAGATTCTCCCCAGTGAAACTCGCTTTTGCCTTTGTACGATATGGATGTAATTTAAAGTATCCCTGGGTGTTCTCCTCGCGCTATTTATTTAAGGTATTTATACAAGAATAGACTCTATCGAGATGAAGCAGTGTAGATTGAGAGGCGCTTGCTGAAGCTGGAGTGATATTGATTACAATGGCAGAAGACAGTGGTTGTCAGGTCACCTTCCCACCATTGATTGTTGACTGCTCCTTAACACCCCCTTCTCCAGCCCTCCTGCCCCTCCCCTCTGCCAATCACAGCCACATTAATTGTGGGGACAAATTTAATCATTGCTCCCTTGCAGTCCTGTTGCAATTCCAAGTCACTTTTCACACACAGTAAAATTGTGGTCAGGCTGCGGGAAGGGAAATTGTGAGAGAAGCAGGCTACTGCAAAAAGATACAGCACATTTCCATCGTTTAATGAGGAGAGCTGGAAGGCTAGTTAATTCTCTCTGATTATGCTACGGCTCAGTCTGGGTATTGGGCTGTGCAGAAGAATGCAGGATTGACTCTTTCAATTGCTAGGGAAATTTCCCTGTCTTTGTCAGTAATGGGTGGCCCTCCACCCTCTGGGAGTGTGATGGCCGAAAATTAAACAGCCTGGCAGATCAGCTACCTACTTGCTTAATAGGGGCCAGACCAGCAGTTACCACTGTGGTTGGTGTCAATTTCATTGTCTCTGTGGCCTGTTTGAAAGGAAAAAAAAAAAAAAAAAGACTAACTAAGCACTTTGGACTGCAAAGATTTTGATCTTGCCAATATAGATAGCTAGGCAAATCCTTAATTAACTTTGCAAAGTAGGATCTAAATCTTTACCACTTCAAGTTTTCTCAGTGTAATGGAAAGATCATCAACATCATATAGCAAGTAGTCATTCATTCATTCATTGTATAGGTATTTTGGTTGTAGGTGCTGGCAATAGAGGGGTGAATCAAACTTGCCTTTTTGGAGTTTATATTCTAGAAAGAGCAGTGTTTTTTGTTTTTTTTTTAAATTGTAATAAGAACACAGCATGAGATCCAGTCTTTTAATTTTTAAATGTGCAGTATGTTATTACCGACTATGGGTGCAATGCTGGTCAGATCTAGAGCACTGATTCATCTTACTTAACTGAAAATTTATACCTGTTGATGAATATGTCTCCATTTCCCCTTTGCCCCTCCTCCTCCTGGTAATCACCATTCCAGTCTTTGATTTTATGATTTTGCCTCTTTTAAATACCTCATCTGAGTGGAATCATGCAGTACTTGTCTATATGTGTCTGGCTTATTTCAGGAGCAAAGTTTATCCATGCTGTTGTATATTGCAGGACTTTCTTCTTTTTTTAAAATCAGACTGCACAACCTTGGCACTTATTGCCAACTTGGCCAAGAATGAAGACCTCCTACTTTTTGAAGTCTGTATGGTATTCCACTGTATGCACCCACCACATTTTCCTGATCCATTCATCTGTCAGAGAATATTGAGGCTGTTTCCATTTCCAACAGCACTCAGATATTTTGCTTAGTGCTACGATGAACTCAGGCTTGTCCAAATGACCAACAGGTATATGAAAAAAATGTACTTTGTCACTAGTTATCATGGGAATGCAAACCAAAACCACCATCATCTCAAATGTCAGGATAGTTTTATCAAAGCAAGCAAAGTGAAAGTCACTGTTGTGTCTGACTCTTTGTGACCCCATGGACTATAGAGTCCATGGAATTCTCCAGGCCAGAATACTGGAATGGGTAGCCTTTCCCTTCTCCAGGGGATCTTCTCAACCCAGGGATCAAACCCAGGTCTCCCACATTGCAGGCAGATACTTTACCAGCAAGGCCACCAGGAAAGCCCAAGAATACTGGGGTAGGTAGCCTATTCCTTCTCCAGAGGGTCTTCCTGATTCAGGAATCGAACCAGGGGTCTCCTGCATTGCAGGTGGATTCTTTACTAACTGAGCTATCAGGTCCCAGGTAAAGCATACAAACAATCTGCAGAATCAGAAGACATCAAGTGCTGGTGAGGATGTGGAGAAATTAGAACACTTGAGCACTGTTGGTGGAAATGCAAAATGGTATAACTGCTATGGAAAATGATACGGCCATTCCTCAAAAAGTTAAAAATAAAACTGCCATATGATCCACCAGTCACATTTCTGGGTTTACATCCAACCCCCCCCCCCCCCCCCACTGAAATCAGCATCGCAAAGACATCTTAAACCATGTCTAGAGCAGTGTTTTTTAGGCTTTAGCATGTTTCAAAATTACCTGGAGGGGTTGTTAAACTATCAGTTGTGGGGCTCCTCCCAGCTCAGGAGTTTCTGATTCAACAGGGCTAGGGTCAGTTCTGGACTTTGCATTTCTTTTTTTTTAAATATAATTTTATAATTTATTTATGTATTTATTTTTGGCTGTGCTGGGTCTTCATCGCTGCACGGGCTTTTCTCTGGTCGCGCCGAACTGGGGCTACTCTCTAGTTGCGGTGTGTAGACTTCTCATTGCAGTGACTTCTTGTTTCCGAGTACAAGCTCTAGGGCTCGTGGGCTTCCATAGTTCCAGCACGTGGACTCAGTAGTTTTGGCTCCCCAGCTCTAGAGCATAGCCTCAGTAGTCGTTGCTCTGAGTCTTGCGAGGTCTTCCTGGATCAGGGATTGAACCTGCGTTAGCAGGCAGATTCTTGACCACTGAGTCACGAGCCTGGACTTTGCATTTCTAACTAGTCCCCAGGTACCCCTGCTGCTAGCCCAGGGAACCCCACTTGGAGAATGACTATTCTAACCAGATCAGTAGATGTCAAGTCTGGTTGCAATTCACATCACTTTCTGAAAGCTTTTGAAGAATTCCCGTGTCTGGGGCCCCGCTGCCAGTGATGCCGATTTAATTAATCTGAGCAAGGGTCTGGGCAGCGGTGTTTTAAAAAAAACACTCCAGGATAGTCTGTGCAGTTGGGTTCAAGAACACTACTTCATCTGAATTGAAGAGTAGAGGATGGAAGATTTTAGTGCAGGAGTTGAGAGTCTGACATGTGTCACTGAGCACTCTGGGTCCATTTCTAACCCCGGCAAATTCAAAAAAATTTTTTTCTTAATTTAATTACGAATTTATTTTGGCCTCACACACAGTATGGGATCTTAGTCCCCCGACCAGGGAACCCAAGCCTCTTGCATGGGAAGCATGGAGTCTTAACCACTGGGCCGCCAGGGAAGTCTTATCCTGGCAGATTACTTGATCTTCCCACGTGTCATTGTTTTCATCTGTAACAATCAGACTATCCAATTTGTAGAGCTGTGGTGAGGATTGAGGGAAGTTATATATATGCCTGGCATATAGCAAGCTCTTGATCCTTGCTGGCTTGCTGCATTGTTTTTCCACTGGTGCATACAGCAGGACTCTACTGATTTTAATTATTCAATATGTGCTCAGTTGCTCAGTCATCATGTCTGACTCTTTGTGACCCCATGGACTATAGCCCACCAGGCTCCTCTGTCCATTGGGATTCTCCAGGCATGAATACTGGAGTTGGTTGCCATACCTTCCTCCAGGGGATCTTCCCAACCCAGGGACTGAACCCAGGTCTCCTGCATTGCAGGTGGATTCTTTACCATCTGAGCCACCAGGGAAGCCCAATTATTCGGTATATTTCCAGTCAAATGCCTTGCCTATTAAGATAACAGCAGAGGCTTACTCCATCTTTCTTAGGTTTGCCATTTGCCCTGATGCTGTCTAAAGGGATCTCTGCCGCCTCTCTTCTCTTTCTTCGTTCAAACACCAATAATGAGGTCCTCCTGCTGCTCTGACAACCCCAACTTCTTAGCCAAAGTGTCCTGTTTGCAGCTGTGGAAACATTCGTCATTCAGTGTAACCAAGCAAAGCGCCCCGCCCTGGGATGGGTCTAATACACACGCTGGAGATGCGGTGCCAGAAGAGCAAACGGTACCCGAAGATAATTCCTCAACTGAGCCACAGGCACGTATGAAAGCTGTCGGAAGCCAGAGAACCCATTTTTAAAGATTTGACGGACAGTCAAGTTTGCGCCTCTCTCCATCACTTTCTCACGCTCTGCTATGCTTTGGACGCTGTTCATTTAAAGAAAGTCATTCTCACTGGGGCATGGGTGGGGAGAGGGTGGTGGGATCGACAAGAGTTCGGGAAGGAGACGAGGCATGTGCGTGAGGGTGGAAGGCATGACCCTGGATCCTGGGTGCTCTAGGAGGTGGTTGGGGGTGGAGCCAGAGTTCCCAGAGGGAGGAGCAGGGGAGGGGATGAGCTCTCCTGTATTCCCCTTGGACTTGCTGCGTGCGCGCTCAGCCGCTCAGTCGTGTCCAACTCTTTGCGACCCCGTGGACTGTAACCTGCCAGGCTCCTCTGTCCATGAAATATTCCAGGCAAGAATACTGGAGTGGGCTGCCATTTCCTCCTCCAGGGGTTCTTTCTGAACCAGGGATCGAACCTATGTCTCTTGTGTCTCTTGCATTGGGTGGGCAGATTTCTTTTTTTTACCACTAAGCCACCTATAGGACTTCATGGAAGCTAAATTTGTACATGGCATCTGCTGAGACCAAGAATTCAGACTAGTCTCGGGGTGGGAAAAGCAGGGAAGTGATTCCAGGCCCAGTTACTCAGAAGCTCTTATAAAGCAACCTTGCCTTTCACTTGGGTGATGTGGGAGACACAGCATTCTCCTTTTGGGTCATCCACAAATTGAGGTCGTATAGCCTAGTGGTCAACAATACAGGCTCTGGGGTCAGAAACAATCCTGGGCATGTGTCCTCACCACCTCCTCTTGCTAGGTTGTGTGATCTTAGGCAAGGGCTTCATCTAGTTTTGCTGTTGCTTCTGCAAAATGGGCAGTGCAATAGTCCAGTAGCCAGGGTACAGGATTGTCACCAGGATTGAATGAGGTCATGTCTGTAAAGTACTTGCACCATCTGGTGCATAGTAAGTGCTGCCCTTCAACCATCCAGCAACTCTTTACTTGTTAAACCCTACTACGTGCCTGGCCTCACTCACATAGGAGCTGGCACACAGGGGTGAACAAGGCAGGCATGGTCCCTGTCCTCAGAAAGCTTATCTTATATCCTGGAATAGAGAGGTTGAAGAAAGAACAACAAAACAGCAATAATAAATACACAAAGGCAATACCCTGAGAAAACCATAATTCAAAAAGATACAAGTACCCCAGTGTTCACTGCTTCACTATTTTACAATAACCAGGACATGGAAGAAAACTAAACGTCCACTGACAGAGGAATGGATAAAGAAAATGCAGTGTGTATATATATATACATATATGCATATATATATATACAAGGGAATATTACTCAGCCATAAAAAGGAATGAAATTAGGTCATCTCTAGTGATGTGGATGGTCCTAGAGTCTGTCATACAGAGTGATGTAAGTCAGAAAGAGAAAAACAAATATTGTATATTAGTGCATATACATGGGATCTAGAAAAATGGTACAGACAAACTTATCTGCAGGGCAGGAATAGAGACACAGACATAGAGAAGGGGCTTATGCACAGAGTCAGGGAAGGAGAGAGTGGGGCAAACTGAGAGACTAGCACTGACACATACACACCACCATGTGTAAAACAGACAGCTAGTGGGAAGCTGTTGTATAAGGCAGTGATGTTCAGACATGTCCAAGCCGATGCCCTGTGATGACCTAGAAGGCTGGGATGGGGGTGTGTGAGGGAGGTTCAAGAGGGAGGAATATATGTATACATGTAACTGATTCATGTTGTTGTGCAACAGAAACTAACACAACATTGGAAAACAATTATGCGTGTGTGTGTGTGTGTGTTAGATCACTTCAGTTGTGTCTGAAACTTTGCGACCCTATGGACCGTAGCCCGCCAGGCTCCTCAGTCCATGGGATTCTCCAGGCAAGAATACTGGAGTGGGTCACCATTTCCTTCTCCAGGGGATCTTTGGGACCCAGGGATTGAACCCACATCTCTTATGTCTCCTGCACTGGTAGGTGGGTTCTTTACCACTAGTGATTATACACTAATTAAAAAAAAAAAAGAAGAGCAAAGAGGTGGCATCGGAGGCTATGGTGATATTTAGAAGGTGGTATGAAGTGTGAAGGGGGGTCACATTCGACTGAGTGGCAAGGTAAGGTCTCTGTGAGGAGAGAACACATAACCTGAGATAATGAGGAGGCAGCCATGCAAGTGTCTGGAGCACCAGCATCCTGGGAGGGGGGCCAGCATGTGCAAAGGTCCTGAGCCTGGAGCAGAGGAAGGATGGAAAGGAGACCCGGGAGCTGCTGCAGGGTGATCCATGGTGAGAGCAGGAGGGGGTGACATGGTGGCAAGAGGCCGGAACCAGATCCCGTAGGGAGTCGTGGGCTCCGGAAGGACTGTGGATGCTGTGAGTGCACTGGGAGGTCCTGGGAAGATTTGAGCAGGTGAGAAAGGGACTTGGTTGGGTTTTCAGTCTCAGATAATCCCCGGGACGGCTCAGGGACAGTGGATTGAAGGGCGTAAGCAGAAGCAGAGAGACTAGCGAGGGGGCTCCTGCCATCCTGAGATGCTAGTGGCTCGGCTGGCCCTGCTGATGTCGGCTTCCAGCCCTCCTGCTCTCTCTTGGGACGGGAAGCAGAGAGAAGAGCCTCCAGTTCAATCCCCTGGAATGGCAGCAGCAGGCTGGAGAACGGGTTCGGTCCTCCTCCCTGTGCACCCCCCGGCCTCAGGGAATTGAGCTGAGATGCAGCAGGAGGGAAGACCTCTCCCGTGCCTAGGTCCCCCAAAGTCCCTCCTGTCCTCCAGGGAACCAGGATGCTGCCCATCACCTGCCCTGGAGGTGGCACTAGGAGGTTGCTAGGGTTTTTCTGGATCACTTCCGCTCTTGAAGGCAAGCACATCACCAAGAGGTGTAGGCAACATGCCTGCTCTGCCTGCCGCCCAGATGCCCAGCCAACCATTAGGAAGTTGCTTGGAATTTTTAGCCCCATCTCCTTGGGTCCATCTGGTTTGGATACTGAAGAGGCCTAGGCCCTGATGTTTGACTGGCTCCCCACGCCCCCACCTTCAAGCTTCTGGCCTTCTTGCAGGATTGGGTCTATCTGAAGGCCTCTGGGGTAGAAAGCAATTAGACGTGAGGCAGAAACCTGGTCTCACAGAACGCATCCCTGGGCACAGGACTTGCTGGACAGGTTGACAAACCTGAGTCTATCAAGCCAGAATTCCTTCTGGGGTCCCCACCCATCCCCCAGCCTGTCTCATGCAACCAGGGAATTCGATTTCTCATGAAAATAGATTTCTCTTCCTCGTCTGGTGTTCTTTGGAGGCCCCCAACTTGAAGAAATCCCTTCCCGTCCTGTGCATTTTTTTTTCCAGCCCATCTTTGTATTCCTTCGATTTTTATAGCCGACCATTTCGTACGTGAACTAAGTACTAAACAAGCATTATTACCGCTTTGTGCACTGCACACCACCGAGGCATAAATCCCACATTAACCTCATCCTAAAGAGCAGCTGAATGCATTTTAATAAATGTCCCAAATGGCTTCAGTGTCTAGTAGCCAAACAGAATAAAAAATGCACACACATTACAGGATGTTATGAACCTTTCGATCAAAAGTAATAATAAACAGACTGCTTGTTGGGCTTGGTGATTGGGTTACATTTCTAAACAGTAGATTGAGAGACAAATCAAGGCAGAACTGAGATGATGCTGTGATGTGATCCAAGGGGGCCCAGCGATTTCCAGGGGTTTGCGATGAAAAGGTAGACATCTCTCTTTGCCTCGCGGTACGTTTTCATTCTAAGCTCTCTGTTTAAATGGTACCAAGAGAAACGAGTAAATTAAGAAATCTTTGCTGCACTCAGATATTGAATCTAAGCAGCTAGATAAAGACGGGGACGCACATCATTTGTCAGCGGGATAAAAATTCAGATGAGGTCTTTTCCTGATGCTGTGCCAGTCACATTAGGAAAGCATTTTATTTTCATGTGTCAGTGACGGCGTGCCGTTGGGGCCAAACTTCATCCTCCTACAAGGTGTGACTTGAAGGCAGGCATGTTGCGGTCTTCTGCTAACAGGCAGCACGTCAAGATACAGGGCCTCTGTCACCAGGCTACCTTCTTCATATCCTGTCTGGGGTTTCCACTCAGAAATTTTCAGAAGTTAATTAGCGCTTTCGGTCATCAGCCCGGGGCAGATAAGCTGTCCTGCCAGTGGCCATTTCGGAGGTGCAGATGTTTTGATCTGGGCACATCTGTAGGCAATCACTCTGCTTTCTGGGCAGGAATGGTGTTTTATTATGGGATTAGATGTGTAATCTTGGATAAATAGTAGAAATTGGAGGACTTCAGTTGGACGACTTGTTTTCTCTCCCGGAGAGCAGTGTAAATAGCAAACCAGAAACCATTCGCTCATTATTGAAGCAATAATCGAACTTGCCAGTCTTCTCCCTTCTGGCTGGACCTCCGGGGTCAGCGTGAAACTCTTGGCATGCAAGGCGCTGAGGGCTGTCGGGCCAGGCATGGGGTACAGCGTGGGGGAAACACTGGCTGGGGCCTCTGCTGAGGAGGTGGCTGCTTTGGGGGCCTGGCCACCAGGGGTCTGGACTGCATCTCAGGGCCTCCTTGCAGTTTTGGAGGGGTAGCTCTTCCGCCAGCCCCAGCCAAACGCCTTCCAAGTGTGAGGATTGCTGAAATGAGGAGGTGGCGTGGAGGCGGTCCAGGCTGTTACTGATACCTTTCCCCAATTCTGGTAATACATATAATGATGTTACTCAGTTTTGTTTTACATTTCCAAAACAGATGTACCAAATCCCTGTAAACTGATCTATGGTAATGCACTTAATTTTAATCTTCAATGTTAAAAGTAAAAACTGATCACGCAAAGCAGAAACATGTGTCACTTCACTATAAGCTGGCACAGGATCCAGCCTCCCCCCCGCCACTTAACCGTTTGGGTCCTGCTGTCGGCTTTCTCCTGATTTTGTCGTCCTTGTTAATTTCCTCCTCACTTCTCTGGGAGTCTTCCTCTGCCAGGTGTCCCCTGCAGCTGGTGGGGACTTCTTCCCTTGGGTGTGTCTGAGGGTCACAAAGCTTGCTGCTTTGGGCTACCATGAGTGGGCTCTGCAAGGCACATGTCCACCGTGGCTTGGAAAGTTGGAAGAAGATGTCTCAAAGTTATGTCAGATTGTGGAGAACCATTGTAAAAGTCGGGCTTCCCTGGGAGCTCAGCTGGTAAAGAATCGGCCTGCAATGCATTAGACCCCAGTTTGATTCTTGGGTTGCGAAGTTCCCCCGGAGAAGGGATAGTCTACCCGCTCCAGTGTTCTTGGATTTCTCTGGTGGCTCAGATGGTAAAGAATCCACCTGCAATGTGGGAGACCTTGGTTCGACCCCTGGGTTGGGAAGATCCCTGGAGGAGGGCATGACAACCCACTCCAGTGTTCTTGCCTGGAGACTCCCCATGGACAGAGGAACCTGGCGGGCTACAGACCATGGGGTCACAGAGTCAGACACGATTGAGCAACTAAGCCCAGCACACATGGTGAAAGTCAATGGAAAAGGGCTTCCCTGGTGATCCAGTGGCTAACAATCTGTCTGCCAATGCGGGGGACACGGGTTCGATCCCTGGTCCGGGAAGATCGTACATGCTGTGGGGCAGCTAAGCCCGTGTGCTGCAACTACTGAGTCCGAGAGTCACAACTACTGAAGCCCATGTGCCTAGAGCCTGTGCTCTGAAACAAGGGAAGCCACTGCAATGAGAGACCTGCACACTAACGAGGGAGTATCCGCAGCTTGCAGAAACTAGGGGAAGCCTGTGTGCAGCAGTGAAGACCCAGAATAGCCAAAATAACTAACTAAACAAATAAAATTATTTTTTTAAGTCAATGGAAAGCAAGTGCTCCCCTGCCCAAGACGCTGGTTAAATATTAAAGCAAGTTGGGTAATAATTACCAAACAACTTCATTCGTGTGTGGACTTTCCTGGTGGCTCAGATGGTAAAGAATCCGCCTGCAATTCGGGAGACCTGAGTTTGATCCCTGGGGAACTGTGGTGTTAGAGAAAATTCTTGAGAGTCCCTTGGACAGCAAGGAGATCAAAACCATCAATGCTAAAGGAAATCAGTCCTGAATACTCATTGGAAAGACTGATGCTGAAGCTGAAGCTCCAATACTTTGGCCACCTGCTAAGAACCGACTCATTGGAAAAGACTCTGATGCTGGGCAAGATTAAAGGTAGGAGGAGAAGGAGGTGAGAGAGGATGAGATGGTTGGATGGCATCACTGACTCCATAGACATGAGTTTGAGCAAGCTCCAGGAATTAGTGATGGACAGGGAAGCCTAGTGTGCTTCAGTCCATCAGGTCACAAAGAGTCGGACACGACTGAGCGACTGAATTGAGCTGTTTCATGAGTAAGTGAAAGTCAGTCCGTTGTGTCTGACTCTTTGTGACCCCATGAACTATATAGTCCAAGGAATTCTCCAGGACAGAATACTGGAAGGGGTAACCATTACCTTCTCCAGGGGATCTTCCCAACCTAGAGAGCAAACCCAGGTCTCCCGGATTGCAGGCAGATTCTTTACCAGCTGAGCCCCATTCATGAGTAAGGGTCAAGGTAAAAGCCCAGAATTTTTCTTCTAGAAGTTGGTTGTAGTTTCTTAACAGAGGAGGTCCTGTTTTTCAGAGGCTCAACATAGGTGGCAATTAGGAAAGTCAACCTGGAAGAAAGGAAGGATTCTTTGGAATATGACAATAGAGGTGCACCTTCATCATGGATCAGAGGGGCTTGGGATGGTGGGGTGCATGGAATAACTTTTCTGCCAGTACAAGGCCTCTGGCCCCCAAACTTTGCTCATTCCCAGCTAAGCATCCTACGTGGTATCAACTTTTTTTCTGAATAACTCCTGGTGGCCCTCACCAAATGATGTGGCATTGCTGAAGCTTCATCCCTTGACCTCAAGGTTAAGAAGAGTTGACAGCAGATGGACGTCTTTTATAACAGAATTGGGTGGAGGTTAGGGGAGGGGACAGAGTGCTGTGACTGTTGGGGTTGACCTCTTGGGAGCAGATACCTTGAGACACTCCAGTAGATGAATAATCTCAGGCAAAAGGAAAGGCATACAGAGTCTGGAGACCAAGAGCCCAGGCGGAGGGTGGGAACCAGAAGCTGTGGGTACCAACAGGTGCTCAGCTTTAGGGGAGGGAGTAGGGCCAGGTTACAGAGGGCCTGTGCTAGGGAGTTTCAGACTCGAGTCTGAGGCTGATGGGGAGCCTTGGAAGGAAGTGACATCGGAGATCTGTGACTTAGAAAGATCTCTTGGCCAACTCATTGGGTGGGACTGAAGGCCCAGAGACCAAAGAAGAAATGTTGGTTTTTTTCAGCTCTGACCTCTATCCTTTGCTCACCTGCAGGGGCATCTCATTCTCACTGGGCCCCCTATTTCTGCTCTTTGATCTTTCCATTGCATCACTTCCTCTCTAGGCTTTGCATACAAGTTTCAGATAACTTCTTTCTTCTTCTGGGACCCTAAATTCTTCATCTTGGCCAAGATCAGAGAGAACTCTTTCCTTCAGGAAGTGAAATCCATCATATGAAAATGCTGAAGGCTGCTGTGGCATGGGAATCCCCTGAAAGACTTGAGAAAAACACAGATTTCTGGGCTCCAGCCACAGAGTTCCTGACTCGATAGGTCAGGGGTGCAGGAGGCCTGAAAATCTGCATTTCTACAAGTTCCCAGGTGCTGCTGCTGCTGCCGTCCGGGGACCACACTCTGAGCAGCTGTGACAAGCCACTTGGTGCCAGCAGCCCCTCTTCATCTTTGCTGTGTGATCTGGAGACGGTGGAGGGATGACCAGATGGCCCTGGATGGTGCAAGTGGAGATATTTCCCTAAGGGAGCTTCAGAAATTAAAATCAGAAGAAGGGTCCTGTGCCCTGGGCCCCGGAGAGCCTGTACACTTTCTTTTGGGCTCCTGGGGGCAGAGTCCTCTCAGCCCTAACCATGCACGGAGGGTCCTGTTCTTCATCCAAAAACAACATGATGAACAAGAATTCAATTTGGCAGGGGCACTTTCTGTTGAAGCATACTTTCTCTTAATTTAATCACCCGTGCAAGAGCCTTCCAGACGTTTGGATGGAAGTTTTTAGAAATTCAGCTCATTTTCTCAGATAGTTTCATTCTGGAACATCTGGTGGGGGATGGGAGCTGGGAGGTGGAGAGACAGACTGTCAGATGGAGTGTATTGAACTAGGAATGGGAACCCAGATGGAAAGGTTTTTTTTTTTTTTTCTGAAAGGCGCAAAAATGGAGTTGTGGGAAAAACGCATTTCTGGAGTTAGACCCACCTGGCTGGAATTCCAGACCTGCCACTTACTGGTGTGTGGCTCTGGGCAAACAATCTGATCTCTCTGAATCTCACTTTCCTCATCTGGAAGATGGGTCCATAACAGCTGCTTTGCAGAGATGCTGTCAAGATTACAAGTGACATATATACAGCCTCAAGCACACATTGGAAGCCCAGGAAACCTTCAGATAATGTCATCTATTCCCATAATGTTGTAGCTATTATTTTTCTTCTTCTTCTTTTTGATATTATCTCCATTTCAGAGGATTTATTTTATTTTTGACCGTGCTGCATCTTCACTGCTGCTCAGGCTTCTCTCTAGTTATGAGTGGGGACTACGCTCTAGTCGTGGTGCACGAGCTTCTCAGGGCAGTGGCTTCCCTTGATGTGGAGCACAGGCTCCAGGGCGTGCGGGTTTCGGTAGTCGCAGCACGTGAGTTCAGCAGTTGCAGCTCCCAGCTCAGTAGTTGTGGTGCACAGGCTTCGTTGCTCCAAGGTACATGGGATCCTCTCCGATCAGGGATTGAACCCACGTCTCCTGCATTGGCAGGCAGGTTCTTTACCTCTGAGCCATCAGGGAAGCCCTCGAATGTTCTTTCATTCTGCCAGTGTTCTGAGAGTGTCTGCTCTGTGCCAGCTTCTGCTTGGGGCCACAGGGACAGAGTGTGAGAGAGATGTGCCTGCCCGGGAGGAGTTCCAGCCTGGCCCGGCGGAGGACATGGACGATGTGCATATACCCAGCTCCATGACAGCGGCATCTGCTGGCACTATACCTGGCACCATGGAATGAGATGGTGGGCAGTCGTGCCTGACCTAAATTTGAGGCCTGTATCCCTGGACAGAGGCCTTTTCTGGGGACAGCAACATGTAAAACCTAGTCTAAAGGAAAAAAAAGACAAAGCTTATCTAGCCTGGGAAAAATATGGCTTCTCTCCTGCCCTCCCAAACTATGCTTCCTGACTCTGTGACTCTGGTGTTTAGTCAGTCGTGTCCGATTCTTTGTGACCTCATGGACTGTAGCCCGCCAGGCTCTTCTGTCTTTGGGATTCTCTAGGCAGGAATACTGGAATGGGTTGTCATTTCCTCCTCCATCTGCGACTATGCGTGGAGGAAAATAGACTAGAAGGACGTCTTTGTAGTTGGGCATGGGTGGCTTGGGTAGGTGGTGTGACCTCTCTGAGCCATGGTTTCCAGGTCCAGGCTGGAGGATGGGTGATAAGAACGCAGTGATGGTCACCACAGCTCACCTGTGTCTGGGACTTGCTGGGTGCCTATTGCTGATTCCCAGGCATCAGCTCTTTTAGTCTCTGCAGCAACCCCATGAGATTGGCACTATCATCCAAGACCAAGCCTCGGGTGAAGCAAGTGAGTCACTCACACAGGCTCCCAATTTAAAGAGGTACCCAAGATTCAACAATCAAGACAATATTTTAGGGACTTCCCTGGTGGTTCAGTGACTAAGACGCCAAGCTCCCAATGCAAGGGGCCCAGGTTGCTCAATCCCTGGCCAGGGAATTAGAGCCTACCTGTTGCAAGGAAGATCAAAGATCCTGCATGCTGAAACTAAGACTCAGCACAGCCAAATAAATAAATGAATGAATGAAGAAATGCGTATTTTAAAAGAACACATTTTAAAAAATTATTTATTTTTATTTATTTATTTGGCTCTGCAGGATCTTAGCTGCGGCATCGGAACTCTTAGTTGAGGAAAGTGGGATTCAGTTCCCTGACCAGGGATTGAACCCAGGCCCTCCTCATTGGGAACACAGAGTCTTAGCCACCAGACTGCCAGGAAAGTCCCTAAAGAAAATATTTTATGCCACTTTAAAAACATCAATGCAAAAAATTTCTGAGGAACACATTATCAACATTTTAAAAAACAAAACATCCTATTCTACACTTTTGTGACCCACCCTCGCTCACCTCACCTTTAATCCTGGCCCAGCATCATCCCCATTTTACAGATGAAGAAACTGAGGTGCAGGGAGACTGTCTTTGCTCCTGCCTTATAATTCAGGGCCTTCTAACTGAAGGGTAGTGACCAGACAGATAGACTTCCCAGGTGGCTCAGTGGTAAAGAATCTGCCTGCCAATTCAGGAGACGCAGGTTTGACCCTTGGGTCAGGAAGATCCCCTGGAGGGGGGCATGGCAACCCACTCCAGTATTCTTGCCTGGAGAATTCTGTGGACAGAGGAGCCTGGTGGGCTACAGCCCATGGGTTGCAAAGAGTTGGACACGACTGAGTGACGAGAGCTCACGGACGCACGACCAGGCAGGCAGCTTTCCTCTGCTCTGAATGGTCCTCTGGGGGCCTCTGTTCATCCACCCCTCACAGGGAAACAGGAAAATAGACAGTGGATAGCAAGGAGGCTGGGGCAGCTGGGCCGTTTCTGTTGTGGTCGCCGTTACTGTTTAACATGCATCAGACCCCGCAGCGCACTTTGAAATCGAAATGTACCAGGAAGCATCCTGGTAAACTTAGCTCTTTAGTCTTTTGAGGAGGGGGGCACCTGGCTGTACTTCAGAGAGAAATCAGAGAGAGCAAAGACGAGACCATTGTCAGTGACCCCAGATGGGAAAAAGGGAGAGTGAGACCCCAAAACAGGGCCTGTGGCCACTTGAAAGAGATCACCCGGGGACGGAGGAAGGATCTATGCACAATAACATTTTCCTTATTTTTAATGACTTTCACAAACATTAGTTCATCTATTCAAGGCAAGCTAGATGCCATGATTTCCATTTTACTGCTGAGAAAATGTTAAGTGCAGAGAACGTAGGGATTAGCTTATGATCGGTAGTCTGGCGAGTTGGGGAGACTAGGACTTAGACCCTCTGTGTCTCTTTCTGCCCTTTTTTTAATACTTCTGTACAGCAGGAGTCCCCAGCCTCCAGGATCTAATGCCTGGTGATCTGAGGTGGAGCTGACATAATAATAATAGAAATGAAGTGCACAATAAATGTAACATGCTTGAATCATCCCGAAGGAAAAACTGTCTTAAAGGAAACCAGTCCCTGGTGCTAAAAAGTTTGGGGACCACTACTGTATAGAGCAGCCCACTCATGACACAGAGCTCATTTCTATTTAACTCGTAAGCGCAGCACTAAAATCATTACATCTTTGAATTGGAAGGAAGCAGAGTTCTTTCATCTCAAATCTACCCCAAACGCACCCACTTTCCTTTTACTCTGGACATGCAAGTTATTCTTTGAACTAACCCTGGACTTTGCATTCACAACCTGTTTCATTTCATTGTGCTTCGGTTGAGAGCTCTCTCGATGTCAATCCTATCACTTGCTTCTGTAGTAGATGAGTATTACACAATGGTCCTAAGGAATCTGGTCTCTTTATGTCCACGGGTCTCACAATGTGATGCTGCTGTGCCTCCCATCCATTGATCTATTACTCTTCCCTCCTGGGTCTGGGCTGTCCTTGGGGTTTGCTTTAACCTGAAGAATGTAGCAGAAGTGAGGTTGCATTATTTGCAAGAGTCCAAAGGTGGAAACAATCCAAGTGTCCAAGGACAGAAGAATGAATGAACCAAATGTGATGCACGCATGCTAGGAATGTTACTCAGCATGGGAAGAGTAGGGCACTCAGACACATGCTGTGTCAAGCATGAGGCCTGAAGACACGATGCTAAGTGAAATAAGCCAGTTACACAAAGGACAAATATTTAATGATTCCACTTCTGTGATGTTCCCAGAGTGGTCAAATTCATAAAGGCAGAGGTAGAATGGTGGTTACCCACAGCTAGGGGATGGGAAGAATGGGGAGTTAGTGTTTAATGGGTACAGAGTTTCTGTTTGGAAAGGTGGAAAACTTCTTCGAGATAGATGGTGGTGATGGTGCCCCAAAAAAGGGAATGTACTTAATCTCAGTGAATTGGACACTTAAAAATGGTTAAAATGGCAACTTGTATGTTAAAAGTACTTTATCACAATAAAAATAAATTTTTTTAAAGAGTGAGAGTGGGCAAGTTTGGCGCCTAGGCCTTAAGGGGCCTTGCCGTTTCTGCCTTGGCCTTCTTAGAACATGGCCCCAAGACCACCAAGCAAAGACCATCATCCCCAGTCTAGCCTTCGAAAGGGCGAGAGGCCACTTGGAGGGGCACAGATACCCCAATCAGCAGCCAGTGTGACAGGCCTTCTGGGACTTTCCAGCCCAGCTGACATGACTGAGGCCAGGCAGAACCCACGGAAGAACTGCCCAGCCAACCCACAGAACCAGGAAGAATAATGGTATTGTTGTTCTAAGCCAACCTCTGTGGCTTTCCTTTTAGTTACTCACTCTCCTCCAATTCTCTGCTTGTTCATGGATTGGGGGAAGATGTATATTGTCCTGTTTCATCCAACTCCTATTTGGTATTACTATTTTTTTTTTTTAAGCACAAAAGATCTTCCCTTTCATGGTTACAACCCAGCTAGGAATTTTCATCCTATCATGTTTTAGTGATTCCTAGTGAATCAGAAAATAAAATCTGAGCCTTAGCTCTTGTATCACCCAAAAGGCTCATAGGTGTCCCATGAAGACCTGTTTACAAGCCAAGGACTCTTTCTCATGAACTCTTCCCCAATCCTCTGTTAACCAAAGGTGATTTTTTTTTCCTGTTCCCCCAGATGAAAGTCAAACTCCCAGGAAATCTGTCATTTTTCCAGGTGGAACAATAACTTACCAGAGGCTTTCTTAACCAGCTGAGTTAAGAATTTACAGCAATGAAACATGGAATCTTACCCCTGCTGATGACAAAATAAGTAATACAAATTTCTAGAGACAATGTAGCAATCTTGATATAAAGAATGAAAAAATATATATCCTATGAGTCCCACATTTCACTTTTAGGAACTTGTCTTAAGTAAATAATTGTGGCTATGAGCTAAGATTTAGCTACACACAGAAGTATATTATGGTACTGATTGTATTAGTGAAAAATAGGAAACAACCCCCATTTCCAACAAGAGGGGATTATCAAATACTTTTAAGTTATAGCCATAGAAAAGAATGTTATGCAACTGTTAAAATTTTTTTGTAGAAGACTACTCAATGATATGGGGCTTCCCTGGTGGCTCAGATGGTAAAGAATCAACCGGCAATATGGGAGACCTGGGTTCGATCCCTGGGTCAGGAAGATCCCCTGGAGGCGGGCACAGTAACCCACTCCAATATTCTTGCCTGGAGAATCCCCATGGACAGAAGAGCCTGGCGGGCTATAGTCCATGGGATTGCAAAGAGTCGGACACGAATGATCGACTAAGCACAGCATGCAGTGATATAAAAAGATGCTCAAAATCTGTTGCAAACCCATATTCAATAACTAATTATGTGTGATTTTGCTTTTATGAAAAAATGTATTTATATAAAATATGTTGTAATTCAGATGTGTTTAAAATGCACAAAAAGAGTTATACCAAAATGTTAACAATGGTTACCTCTGGGAAGTAGAACTAAGATTGATTTTGAGCTTTTTTCCCCCAGCTTTTCTATGTATTTTAAATAGTTCCCAAATATTCTACACTCAGTGGTTAATTGCTTTTGTTTTAGGAAGCAACACAATAGAAGAATGGTGATGTTTACTTAAAAATAGTCTTCAAACAAAATATGTATTAAATATGGAAGAGAAGTTGGAGAAACATTGTCCTCCTTCCCTTGCTGAATCTTTTTTTAAAGAAATTTAAAATAATTTAATGTATTTATTTATCTATCTTTGGCTATGTTGGGTCTTCATCGCTCTTCTCTAGTTGCAGCGAGTAGGGGCTACTAGTTGCAGTGCACGGGCTTCTCACTGCAGTGGCTTCTCTTGTTGTGGAGCACAGACTCTAGGGCGTGAGGGCTTCAGTAGCTGCGGCTCCCAGCTCTAGAGCACAGACTCAGTGATTGTGCTTAGTTGCCCTGCAGCATGTGGGATCTTCCCGGATCAGGGATTGAACCCGTGTCCCCTGCGTTGGCTGGTGGATTCTTTACCACTGAGCCAATAAGGAAGCCCTCACTGAATATCTTTTAAATGCATGATTTGGAAGTAGTGAGGCCAGGTGTCCATGTCTCCACTGTGAAGCAGAAGAGTGAGATGCTAAGGACCTGGTCAGTATCACTAAGGGACATCTGTCCACTCAGCTTCCCACAGATCCTTATTTAGGGAGCATAGCTCAAAAAACCTAAATGTGGTCTCCACCTGGCTAGCCCAAGGCAACTGGATTAACACAGTGGCTGGTGGAAACAGACCTCTTGGATTGAAATCCTGGCTTGGACTGCTACCAGCTTTGGGATCTTAGAAAGGAAACAGACTTCAGCCTTTTGTTTACATGAAGCAGGGTCAGCCGCCATCTTGCCGGTACTGGCCTATCAGCTGGTCAGAGTTGAAGTCAGAAACTTTCTGAGCACCTCCGATGGAGACCTTTTGTTCCCAGAAGAAAGCCCTGGAAGTAATTTTAAAATACCCAGGGCCCGGGATTGCTTCCTGGGGCCGTGAGTGGTTCACCACCTTCTGCTCACTGGAGGCTTGTGTTGGCTCTTTGGGTGCTCCCACAGTGAGGAAGGACAGTGTCCTTGGAACAGCCGCATTCAGCTTGGACTCTGTGTTCCTGAGTCTGGTGTCAGCTGCTGAAACCCCAGACGGCTTCCCGAGGGTTCGAGGCATAGAGAAATAGCCTGTCTGTGCCCCACATGGAGAGGCCAGAAGGAAAGACAAATGTTTTAAACTCTCAGCCACCCGGCCTCCTGTTCTTGCTATTTCCCTAACATATGCTAACATATGCTTTCCTCCAGAACTTCAAAAACCTGCTTTTAGCAGCAATGAAAATAGGACCGTGCATCCAATTCAACTCTGAGCTTCAGAGTTTCCTCTAATACCATTACCTCATGTACAGAAGAAAATGTAAATCTGAAATATGCTGGTGATTATAACCTTTCTTCCTGACAGACATTGTAATATAAATGCACATAAATTGAATTTCTTCTTTAAAGAAATTTGAATACCTTTGGAGCATTTTAGCAAATCATCTGCAGTCCTCGCGGCACTACATCAATGATCTGTGGAAAAGTGATCTGTCTGTAGCATGACTTCTGCAAAAGAAGGATGGAGCAGGGCCAGGACATGCCAAGAAAAATAGGACCCACCTTATTGATATTCAAAATTTATTTTATTAAACTTGCACAAAAGACAGAGACGTAGGGAACGGGTGCTACCAGGGAAGGGGGTTCAAATATTAACTCCCAATGTCCTGCTCACCATCATTTGCCCGCCAAAACTGGGGAGAAAATGAGGAAAGAAGGGGAGTGACAGGTTTTTGGTTTTCCTTCATTTTGACTCTTCCCACTGGGGCTGTGTTTGGAGACCCCTGTTAACTATTAAATCAGAAATAGAGTGGAGTGTGGGCGTGGGAAGCTGTGTGCATCAGATAAGAGTTCTTGGGCCCAGATGTCTCTCCGGGATGGATGGAGAAGGGTCAGAACAGTGTATGTTCACCAGCCTGTGCTTGGAGGGGAATGTGCCCACTCGGAGCTCTCATCCCTCCCAGGGGCTAAGGACAGGGCTTCCAGAGGCTTGGTGGTCTCTGCTAAAAGATGAGACTTGAAAAATCATCATAATAAAAAGTATATTTCAGTTGAGTCTTAGCTTTATAGGTTCTTGTTTGCATGACCTTGAATACAGTACAATCTGGGTCACAGTTTCCCCTCTGTGTAGAACAGATCCTCCTGTGATTGCTATAAAGATCAGCTGAATTTTGTATTTAAATCACTAAGTTTCTTTCATATGGAAATTTCTTATTTTGAGTAAGAAAACAGAAATTGTTACTTAAAGAAAGAAAGTGCACCGGCTTTCAACTCTTGGCTCCCACAGCTTGAACCCTGGTCCTGTGCCCAGGTTCATTTTTCAGCTCTGAGTTGGCATTTGAAAGTGACCAGTGGACTGGGCCCTTTGGATCTGGGCCCAGTGGGTGCCCAAGAACTCTAAGGCTGTGGTTTGGGGGCTTGGCCTTGACTTGGCTTGGAGTTTCCCACTGTCTAGAAACCTCCGAGATGGTAGGAAAGGAGCTGGTGGATTTTGGCCAGAAGGAATTTTCAAGTTAGGAATGTTGCTTAGGAGCCCTTCAGCCATAAATGCTGGGACATTAACAGAAGATATTGTCCTTTGAGAGCAAACGTGGTCTGTGCTCCCCAGAGTGATCCACCAACAATAATGAATTACAGGTATGTCCACTTCCACCATCGCCTCCCAGCTCCAGGGGCCCATAGCTACACTTTTCTTCAGTCAAGAAGCCAGCTGACACCGCAAGATCCCTTGGGCTACCTGGAGGAGGCATCTGGAAGTGTCTTTCTTGGTCTGCTGGCCCTAAGATGGGTCAGGCTCCTGGGCTGCTCTTTCTTAATCTATCAGATCACACATCCACCTGAAAAATAAAGCCCACCAGTGCCTGACCAGTGACAGGACTACTCTGACAAGACAGTCTGGAGGTGGGTAGGTGATTCAGAGCCCGACTTCGTACCACAGATTGTCCAGTTTGGAATCCTGACTCCATCACTCTGGGAGCTTTGGGCAAGTGACTTCCCTTCTCTGTAACCTCAATTTACTCATCAGCAAAATGGGAATGATGCTATGACACCAAACCACAGGAAACTGCCATCTGTATAGATCAGAAACAGTCAATGGCAATTTCATATGATTCATCCTAATAGTATATACTAATGGAGTCATCAGAAATTCACAAGCAGAAAAAACATGCAAAGTACATGGTAGGAGCACCGTAGTGCCCTTGACCTGAGCACTTAACAGGGCAGCCCTGTACCCTGGCCGACTCCTGACAAATGCATTCCTTCAGCGGACACTGGGGGAAGGCAAAATTTACTTCCAGTTGGGGTTGTATTTGTTTTTATTTTCTATGAATTTTGATCTTGTGATTTTTGTTTGAAAAAAGCCAACAGCAGCAACTACAAAGCACATGGGACCAGGGCTGCGTGTCAGGCGAACAGAGCTGCCGGCCACGTCTGCCCCCTCTGACAGCGCTTGTTGCAATCACATAATTACTTGTTAGTCTGAACTGTACTGATTTATGGAGGATCAATCTTTCTGCTGGTCTCCATTCCGCAGGGTTCCGTGCCAGGAGTTTGTCAGAGAAGCTCATTTTACCAGAAGAGAGAAAACAAACAGTGAGACAGTGAGTGTGCCCTTGCAGATGTGGAGCTCAGAGAACAAAGTTCTGTCCACTCCATACAGTACCTTTTATTATTTAAGGGCCACCCAGCCGCACGCGTGGAGATAGCACCTTGAGAACAAGCCCAACTCTGGCCCAGGTCAACTGACTTCTCTCCCAACCCCACCTTACCTGGAATCCATAAAGGATGTGAAGCTTAAAAAGCTGAGCTATGGGGCTTCCTTGGTGGTTAAGACTCGGTCTGCCAGTGCAGGAGACATGGGTTCAAGCCCTGGTCTGGGAAGATCCCACACATGCTGCTGGGGCAACTAAGCCCATGTGCCACAACCACTGAAGCCCACTTTAGAGCTCGTGCTCTGTGTTAAGCCCCCACAATCAGAAGCCCATGCACTGCAACAAAGACCCAGGACGGCCTAAGTAAATAAATACATACATCTTAAAAAGCTGCAGCTTCTCAGATCTATTCATTTAAAGGCCCCGGGGGAGAGTTTAATAAGGGGGATTTGTAAAACTCTTAACTTTAGGGATACAGGAAGGTTCCAGTGGGGACTGGTGAGGGGCAGCTGGTCGCAAGGAGACTGAGAGCATGAGCTCTGAAGTCAGACAACTGAAGGGCAAATCCAGACTCCAGGCCTTCCTAGCTGTGTGGTCCTGGGCCAGTCAGGTGACCTTGCCAAGCCTCAGTCTTCCCATCTGTAAAATGGCACTTCCTCACTGAGCTAGTGTCCTGTGAAAAGAGTTGACGTGTGTGAAGTGGTGGACATAATGCACTGTATACAGTTAGTGCTCAATAGGTGCTGGTGAATACAGAAAGGTCACAGTGCTGCAGGAAGAGTTTTAAGTGTCTTCTTCGGTACTTCTACCATTCTCAAGGGTGAACTCTGGGAAACAGGGCACATTGGTTCTCTTCTGTATCTAGCACAATGTCTTATATCTGTTGGGACTCTAAAAATGAAGGTTAATTATGCAAGGAAGGGATTGGGAGCTGGAATATCTGCCTTCTGGTCCCAGCTCTGTGACCTTGGGATGGGTCCCATCTCCTCTCTGGGACTCAGGTTTCTCTCCTAGACTGGAACCAGCATTTCTCCAAGTTTGCCCTGAGATTATAAGAATATTACCATGTTATATAGCTCAGTGGGCAAAAGAAGAGGAGAGACGGGGCTCTGTGGTCAAGTTCATTTAGGAAAGGTTGAGATGAACCGTCAGACCAAGTTCCCTTACAGGACTTCTCAGAGCCCTTGTGGATGCAGCATTTCTGGGATCTCTCTGACCTTGGAGGCCCACTTCTCTGAAATCTTTCTGTACCCGGATGTGATTTACAAAGGTGGCCCAAGAGAAGTTAAATCTGTTTTGCTGGACTCATTTCTGAGTCTCCTAAGAGGACAGGAAGTCACGGGGGCAGTCAGGCGTTCTCCAGGACTGGGAGAGCCCCTGGCAGAAATAGTGGCTTCCTTCCCTTGGTGGTCTTTGCAAGCTTCTCCAGGACTGGGATGGGCCTGGGGAAACTTTGGGCTCCTCAACTCAAGGTCTGAACACAGACGTCTATGTTCAGCGTAATGATAGTGACTTTGAGTGCCTGGAAAGTTGTGCCAAGGAATGTGTCTGGCTTATCAGAAAGGCCACCTCACCTTAGCCCAGAGGGGAACCTTCTCTGGGAGATAAATGTCCATGATTTCCCTGAGACTTTGCTAAAGATGAGGGGTGACTAGAAATGTCCACCCCACGATATGGAGGCCAGCAGACTCGAGAGGGACGGAAATGAGAAAAGGAACTGGTTTTCCCCAACTGCGGTTGTTTAGTTGCTAAGTCGTGTCTGACCCTTTTGCAACCCCATGGACTATAGTCCGCCACGCTCCTCTGTCCGTTGGGATTTTTCCAGGCAAGAATACTGGAGTGAGTCGCCTTTTCCTTCTCCAGGGATCTTCCCCACCCAGGGATCAAACTTACATTTCCTGCATTGGCAGGCAGATTCTTTATCACTGAGCCACTGGGGAAGCCCTGTTTTCCCAACAGGGTGAGGATATTTACCGAGGGAGTTGCTTTTACTTTCTGAATCGATGATTCATCTGTTTGTTCAACATATTCATACTGAATACCCAGTGCATGCCGGGCCTTGTTTCAGGCTCTGGGAGTCCTGCGGTGGACAAATAGCGTCTATGCTCTCTCGTGGGGTTTACGTTTCTATGTGGGGAGACAGTAAACAAAGACATAACAGGTTAGGAGGCTGCTACGATACATGCTCAGAAGAAAAAATGAAGCAGGTTAAAGGGACAGAGTGGTTAGGAGGGCTCCTTTAGGTAGGGTGATCAGGAAAGGGCTCTCAGATTTGGCGACCTCTGAGTAGAGATCGGGATGGAGTGAGGAAGCTGTGTGGATACCCAAGGGAACGTAATTCCAGGAACAGGGAGCAGTCGGTGCAAAGGCCCTGAGTACATGTGTAGTTGATGTGTTCAGGCAACAGGGGAGAGGCCAGGGTGACTTGAGTGGAGTGAGCAGTGGGGAGAGCAGTTGGAGAAAGTCATCAGAGAAGCCTTTAGAGCGTGGATTGTATTTAAATAAAATAACTTTATTGAGGCATATTCTGCACAGTATATAATTTGCCCTTTTCAACTGAATGACTCAATGCTTTTTAAAGTGAATTTACCAAATGGTGCCACCATCACTCTAAATCTGTTTGAGAGCCTTTTCATCACCCCAGTATGAGCTCTTGTGCTCATTTACTGTTAATCCACACTCCCCTCTGCCCCCACCCCAGGCATCCACTATCTGCTTTCTGCTGTCATTATAACTTCACCTTTTCTGGACGTTCCCTACAAATGGCATCTCTTCTGTCTGGCTTCTTTCACTGAGTGTAGCGTTTTTTGTTTTATTGAGATTTGCCCATGTCTTAGCTCGTATATTCGGTTCAGCCCCTTTTATTTCTAAATGGTGTTCCTACTTGGATTGTATTTTAAGCAGTGACAGAAATCCATGGGAGGGTCTGAGGTGTAAGAGAGACTTCTTATGTCAGTACCTGGACTCTATCACAGGGAAGCAGAATTCCTGGCAGGGTGAGCCCATGGCTTTGGCATAGATGAGTCTGCTTCTGCCACAGATGGGCTGTTACCCTTGGACAACTCATTTCACCTTCTTGAGTCTCAATTATTTCATTTATTTTTTACTGGGGTGAAATGTACCTAGCGTAAGATGTATCCTTTTAACCATTTTTAGATGTGCTCTTGAGTGACATTAAGCATGTTCACATTGTCAAGCAACTGTCCCCACCACCCGTTTCTAGAACTTCTCCATAACCCCAAACTGAACCTCTGTACACATTAAACTGTATCTCCTCCCATCCTCTTGCCCAGCTCTTGACAAGTTCCATTCTATTGGGCTGGCCAAAAAGTTTGTTCAGGGTTTTCCATACCATCTTAGCCAACCAATACTTCCAGTCTATTTTGGATTTGACTCAGCAGTTCCCCAACCTTTTTGGCACCGGGGACCGTTTTCATGGAAGACAATTTTTCCACAGACCTGGGAGGGTGGTGGTTTCAAGATGATTCCAGAGCATTACATTTTTTGTGCAGTTTATTTCTATTATTATTACATCAGCTCCATCTCAGACCGCCTAGTCACTAGGTCCCAGAAGTTGAGGACCCCTGCTCTAGGTAATTTATGTAAGTGGAATCATGTGGTATTTGTCCTTTTGTGTATGCTTTATTTCATTTAGCCTGATGTCCTCAAGGTTCATTCATATTGTAGCAGGTGTTAGAATTTCCTTCCATTTTAAAGCTGGCTAATGTACCATGGTATGTATGGACCACATTTCGGTTATCTGCTCATCCATCGATGGACACTTGGATTGCTTCCACTTTTGGCTGTTATGAATAACACTGCTTGAACATGGGTGCACACCTCATTTTTAGAATGCAGATGCCAGGAGTCATCTACCTGACCTGACTGTCATGCGGATGGAATGACACAATTCACATAAACTGCTTGGCGCAGAGCCTGACACATGAAAAAGTGCCGTAAGAACACCATTCACTAACGGCTCAATGACAATAGAGTCATTATTATTAATGATGATCTGTGGCCAAGCATTTGATAGAGAAATGTCATAGAAAGGCAGGCTCACCGGGAAGGCCTTGGGCGCTTTCTTTTTTCTTCATATAAACACAATTTCTACTATAAAAGTAATGTAGCTCTAAGTTTTAAAATTTAGAGACTAGAGAAGGAAAAAAAAAAAGCACTCCACCTATAATCCAACCATTTTCATGGCGTTTCAATTTCCTTCTATTCCAGAGGGATTAAACCAACTGCATTTCAATAGAACAGAGAGAAACTGGATTTCAGGGGGCTGGTGGGGGCGGAGAAGAGACCCCGTAGAAGATTCTTGTTTGAGAAGAATCATGTTGGTGTTTTGCTTTTAAAATCCCAGGGTCTGGGCTGATTCAGCCAAGCTGGGATGCATTTTTTTCTTTTTTTTTTTTTTGGCTTTGGCATCGAGAGAGAGGGAGGGAGGAATCAAAAAAAGGAAATATCATTTCCTTAACGACTAGGTATTAATATCCTGTTTAATTTAATTTCGGCTTTCTGCACCGGTGAGCTCTTTTCCCTCTAACGTACAGTGTCAGCTTGGCAGGGAGTTTCTGACAGTATCAAAAGAGGATTTAGCTCTGAACCCTTGCCATGAAAGTGTCTCTATCTGCGCCCAGTGTAGGCTTTCAGAAGAGAGCATTGTGTCCTGTGAAGACGGTAATTGAGTGAATGAGGCCTGGCACCTGGGCCTGCCGTGGAGTCCTGATAAGGACATAAAGACAGACTTAAAGGGCCTGCTTGCCAGAGGCAGAGAGCCTGGAGTGTCCCCGCGGAGCACTGAGCTCGGGGACCCAGCCCCTGCCGCCCCGCAGGAGGAGGATCCTGGGCAGAGGGAAGACTCTAGCATCCTGCACTTCAAGGTGGACGGCACGCTGGGGGAGATAAGCATGGATGAATGGGACGGAGTTGGCTTAGCCAGCTGATACACCCTCCATTTCTTGATCAATACAATCTATTCTTTGGCCAATGCCAGTCTAGAGAGCTGTCTTCTGTCTTGTCTTGAGGGGCTGAATGGCCACTGTAAGAATGAATGGGGATCTCTCTGCTAATTTTCCTAGTGATTCCAACCTATATCCAACTGCCCTTGGTCAGGATTCACAGCCCCAAGCAGGATTGACCATCCCTCTGAGGACCTAAGAGTGATCACTTCCTCTCTGAACTGAAGACAATTAAGCAGATAAGCGACCATGGGAATATTGCCTACCCACCCATCTACCTATCTGCCCATCCATCCACCACCCCATCCATCTATCCATCCATTGACGATCCCTGCTGCTATCCCAACCCTGCAGTTACCTATTATCCATCCACCCACCCATCCATCCACCCATCCATCCATCCACCCATCCATCCATCCATCTGACTTTAGAGAGCCTTCAGGAACTGATGGATGGGATCTTTTAATAGGCTCTTAATAGTGAGAGTTTTGAACAAGAAGTTGGAACCCAAATCACCAATTAGCTGTGTGACCCCAGCTAAGTCGGGCTTCCCTGGTAGCAGCTGGTGAAGAATCCGCTGGCAATGCAGGAGACCCCAGTTCAATTCCTGGGCCAGGAAGATCCCCTGGAGGAGGGCATGGCAACCCACTCCACTATTCTTGCCTGGAGAATCCCATGTCAGAAGAGCCTGGTGGGCTACCGTCCACGGGATTGCAAAGAATGAGACGTGACTGGAGTGACGGAGCATAGCACAGCATCCAGCTAAGTCACTGCGTTAGACTTTGCCACAACTGTGGCCTTATTAATCAGGGGCAGGCTAACTTTGTAAACCATCACTCCCAAATTCCAGTGGCCTAATGTAAGGCCCAGGAACACAAAGAGAACACAGGCATCAGGAGTGCCAGGTGTCTCTGCCCCTGGGTCTCTGGACGGCTCTTGATCCTAAAGAAACAGTAAAATGTCAGAGACCAAGAGAGAGAAGTGGGTTCAAAGCTTCCAGATTTTCTCTATTCCCTAAGCATCAAATTAGATGTTATCTGCATCACTTCCGATTGCTGCCAAAGTGGGAGATTCTTCTACTGGCCACTGGAGAGCAGAGAAGATAGAAGACTGAAGAGCAGAAAAGTTTTTCTGTCTTTCTTTTCTTCTTCTATTAAAGTACAGTTGATTTACAATGCTGCATTAGTTTCAGGCATACAGCAAAGTGATTCAGTTATACATACATATATGTCAATTTCAGATTCTTTTCCCTTATAGGCTATTATAAAATATCAAGTATATTTCCCTGTGCCATACAGTAGGACCTTGTTGGTTATCTATTTCATATATAGCAGAAGTTTTTCTGATCCCTGAATTCAAAACTTTTAAAATATGACCACAGGACCCTGCTCCAAAGTGGAGGAAAGAAGGTCATATTCTCATCTCTTTAAATATTTGACATTGGGAAGAAATGAAAGGCCCATCATATCATCTAATTATAGTCTTCTTTTATCTGGAATTCTGATGGACAAGTTTATACCTAGCATTTTCCAGGAACCTATACAAATTATATATTTCAAAATCATCATCATCATTGTTGACCCTGACTGAGCACTTAATATGGCCACCTGATGCTAAGAGCTGACTCATTGGCTAAGACCCTCATGTTGGGAAAGATTGAGGACAGAGGAGAAGAAGGCAACAGAGGATGAGATAGTTGGACAGCATCACTGGTGAAATGGGCATGAACATGGGCAAACTCCAGGAGAAGGTGAAGGACAGGGAAGCCTACTGTGCTGCAGTCCATGGGGTCTTGAAGAGTCAGACGCAACTTGGAGACTGGACAACAAAACCATTATGAGCCAGGCATTATTCTAAGAGGTCTATACAATTATATAGTTTACTTGCAACAACCTTATGAAATAGGTATGATTATAGCCCCATGTTTCGGAAATCTGTGATGGGATGAGATTTACCAAAGATCACACAGCTACGAAGTGGTAGAACAAGCAAGAATGATTTGAGTGACTTGACTTGAACCCAACAGCATGGAAGGTATCATGGCGGCTCCTACAGGAGATTTTCCTAAAGGTCCTTTTTTGGCTACTTAAACTCTATATATCAGTTTTCTCATCCATCAAGTGGGGGAGCCAGTCACTGACTGTCTGGCCACTGTGGGCAACTTTATTGCAGAAATCCTATAAGAGAATGGATTTAAAAGCCCTTGTCCGAGTACGAGATGCCACAAAAGAACAGAGTCGCTGCTCTGGGTGTAGCATCTTCTGTCTGCAGACCTTTTGCTGCCCTTGCCCTCAAACTTGCTAAAAATCATCAAGTGAGTGATTCAGCAAAGTGCGGGCTTACGACAGAACACAGAGTTCAGATGGAGTCCTTACCTTTGGAATATTAACCTCGGAAGGCCGCGGTGAGCTGGGACGTCTGCAGCCTTCCCCGAGGTCCCTGGCAGTCTCTCTGCTGTGCGTGTTTTTCCAGTTTGAGGAGAGATGAGCCTCATCTCCACACTCCAGATGTTTCCAGGACTGCAGAGACAGCACTGTCTGGAGTGGGCTATTGGGTACCAACTCCTCCAGTCCTGTTCTCCCCTGGGTTCTCTGTATTTGATTTACAACGTTGTGTTAATTTCTGCTGCATAGCAAAGTGACTCAGCTATACATCTACATATTCTTTTCCATGATGGTTGATCACAGGATATTGAGTATGGAGTTCCCTGTGTTATATAGCAGGGACTTGATGTCTATCCATTTTATATATAATAGTTTGTATTGGCTAACCCACCAAGCTCCCAATTCTTCCCTTCCCCTCCCAAGGGTTCTCTTTAACTGGCTTGGTTTCACTGCAGGGAATGCTGAGGAGATGGGAGTATTTGTATTTTTTCTCTCAAAAAATTACAGAAACTGTAATCTCTTTCACATCTGGGTCTGACTGCAGATAGGCAAGAGCGGGCGAAACTGGCTGGTGGGCAAGTGAACCTCAGGAAGAGGCAGGTACCCTTTAGCAGACTGCACACCCATGTAGGTGTGACTGCTGGCCCCGTATGCAAAGCCTCAACAAGAAGAGGTGAGGTGCCTCCAGTGGGGGCTGGGGAAGGGGGGTTGTTTTTATTTTTCTGTGATTTTGGGCTCTTTCCTCTTGGACTGTTCTGTCTGCGTTTTCTGGAAGCAGTTAGAAGAAACAGTTAAATGTTTAAGGGAAAATGGCTAACATGCCTAGCATCTTTTTAAAGCTGCTTCCCACTCAAAGAAAGGCTTTATCCGAATTGATTCTTCCCTAACCAACTCTATTCTCTCTATGCAAAGGGCTTTCCTGAAACTTCCAAATGTTTATAGGGCAGATTAAACAAGCTTGAGGTCATAAAGTGCAGCTGCTATTTAAATATAAGCATCCAGGTCCCAGGCATCTGATTATTGGTAGGTGTTGAGTGCCACTTGCAGAGCGAGTGGCCGGCCTGCCTTAAATAACTCTAACTAGGCCCAAAGAGTCCTTAAGAGGTTTCTAGGATTAGATCACAGCCTGGCAAAAGCAGAGAAAGTCTGGAAAAGTCCTAGGAGGATTTAAAATTTTTTTCTTTTGTTTTAATCTAGCGGATCAAGCAGCTAAGGCAAGCTTTGGACCAAATTAAACATTTCAATAACTCGTATTTTTAAATCACAATCAGCTGGAGGAATGCTGGTTTGTGCCTGGTCCAGAAGAACATTCTTGAGGATATTTTGAAAGGATCACCAATAGGAAGGCTGGGGAAGCAGATTATTGCCATTGCTCCTAAAAGAAAGAAGGATTTGTTTTATTCTGAACTGGAGGGTGCTCAGTGGGGTGACTGGCAGATGGAAAATGACCTAGCCAAGTATCTTAGTTAGCACAGGCTGCTATGACAAAATACCATAGACTGGGTGACTTACACAACATGGACTTATTTCTCACAGTTCTGGAGACTGAGAAGTCCAAGTTCAAGGTTCCAGCCAATTTGGTTACTGGTGGAAGCTTTCTTCCTGGCTTGTAGATGGTTCCTTGTGTGGTAGAGAAAGACAGCTCTTTTTTTTTTTTTTTTTTTAAATTCTTGATGTTTTTGTTTTTGTTTTTTTCCATTTATTTTTATTAGTTGGAATTTTTCTCTTGTATCTCTTCTTGTGTGCATGTGTGCTAAGTCACTTCAGTCGTTTCCAACTGACTCTTTTCAACTCTATGGAGTGTAACCCACCAGGTTCCTCTGTCCATGGAATTCTCCAAGCAAGAATACTGGAGTGGGTTGCCATCCCCTCCTCCAGGGATCTTTCCAACCCGGAGATCAAAGCTGTGTCTTCTGGAGCTCCTGCATTGTTAGGCAGGTTTGGATTCTTAACCAGGAACTCCACCTGGGAAGCCCCTATCTCTTCTTATAAGGGCACTAATCCCATCACAAGGACACAACCCTCATGACCTAATTACCTCCAAAGGTTCCCCCTCCAAATACAATCACATTGGGAGATAGGGCTTCAGTGTAATAATCTGGGGGAGGCACAACTTATTCAATAGCACCTTGAGACCATCAAAATATTTAACAAGTCAAGACACAAGCACCTCCCAAAATTATATCTGCTAGAAATGCTTCTGCATTAGCAAGCACAAAAAACCTAAGAGTCCTAATCACTGATGTAGGTGACAGTGTCACCCAGGAAGTATGACCCAGGAAGTTTTATTTCATGCCTGGTCCCTGATGCTGTATGCTAGAACAAAATTAACTGCCAAAGGACAAGCACTGCCTGGGATTCTCCCTCAATATTTATTCCACGAAAGATGGGTTTGGTCCTTTGGGGCTTAATCTCGAAAATAAAGTTGGCTGAGCAGGTAAACTCTTAAAAGGCCAGCTAATGCCAGGTGATTCTCTCAGCTTATGAAATTTCTGCCTTTTACTTGGTCATATTTTCAAAAGAGAAGACAGCTAATGGGAGTAAGTTCCTTACATTAAAAACATACTTTGGTTAACAGCACAAAACCACTTAAGTTGGCAGCAGACCAATTATTAATTAGACGAATGGCCTCTTATAAATCCCTCTGCAGTCTCTGGACAGCCGATGGGTTTATGGCCCATGCATTAGGGAACACGGTTGCTCTGTGGTTATAATTATCCACAGTTGCTGGCAGTTTGAGAGTCACAGAGCCAAAAACATCTGCGCTGTGGACATGCTGTCCCGTGCTACCATAGGGGTGATGGGGAGAAAGCTGACATAGGGGCGGATGGTTTGTTTTATTGCCTTTCTTAGCTGTTTGTTGCTGGCAAAGTCCCGAGAATTGTTTTCATTTTTTATTGTACACTCATTTTTAACTGAAGCATGGTTGACTTACAATATTGTGTTAGTTTCAGATACACAGCAAAGTTATTCAGTTATATATGTATTTTCAGATTATTTTTCATTTTAGGTTATTATAAGGTATTGAATAGTGCTCCCTCTGCTATACAGTAGATCCTTGTTGATTATCTATTTTATGTATAGTAGTTTGCATCTGTTAATCCCAGTCTTCTAATTTATACTCCTCTCCATCTACTTCCCCCATGGTAACCATAAGTTTGTTTTCTATGTCTGTGAGTCTGTTTCTGTTTTCTATATAGATTCACTTGTATTATTTTTTAGAGTCCATATATAAGCAATATATGATATCTGTGTTTTCCTGTCTGACTTACTTCACTGTGTATGATAATCTCTATTGGCCATCCATGTTTCTGCAGAAGGTAATATTCCATTCTTTTTTATGGCTGAGTATATAATATATACCACATCTTCTTAAACCAATCCAAGAGAAGTGCCTAGAATTTTTTCTTAGTTTCCTCATCTGAACGTGTGTCCAATTGGTACCTCTAGTTTTCACCTGCCTAGCATCCACTTCTCCTCCCTTTTGATAACAGCACCTTGATTTGCCTTCAGAAGCTATCTCTTCTCTACCCTCAGTCCCTGGGTTTCTCTTAGCACTAGAGATGGCCACATGACCTTGGCCTGGTCAGTCAGAGCAGTGCATCCTCCTTGCTTCAGTAACTGGTCCCATCTAGTTGGAAGCAGAGCTACTCAATTCCCTGGCACCATATCAACAACTTTTGTTCATGGGGAGCAGATCCAACTCTGGCAGTCAGCTTTGTTCATGTCTGTGAATGTCTGTAGTTGCAAAGTTTTGAAAGTCAGTATGTTTTTATAGTTCTTTAAAAAATATATATTGAAAATACTGGAAAAGAACCCCATTGCTTTTATAGCACAAATTATAGAAGGGAGAGCCCTCAAGATCTTAGCCAGTGGAGCTGAGAAAGACTGATGCATGGGGAACCCTATAGGCATGCATTAACCCAGAGTCTAACTATGGATGTAAAAGCACATGAAGCTCAACGACTTCACACACACAGTTTAGTTTTCACCAATGTCCTGTCCTCCTGACAGTGGGTAGGAGGGAACTCTCTTCCTCCAGTCGTTCAGACTCTAGGTTCTTTCCATCCCATGGTTCTGCCATCCCCAGCATCTGCCAACCCTACTCTGGATCTTTGAGTTTTGATAGTAGGCAGCAAGAAGAGAAAGCATGGAGTGTGATGCTGAGGTTTGATGGGCCAAGCCTAGCAGTGATGCACATCAGCCTATATCCCATTGGCTAGAACCCAGTCACATGGCCACCCTAACTGCAAGGGAAGCTGGGAAATGTAGTTTACCTTGTTGCCCAGGAGGAAGGGAAACATGTAGGTAGACAGCAGCTAGGCTCTGCTGACTCCAGTGACACCATTACAAGTTGGTGGTTCAGCTGACAGCATGTTTTCTTTTCGTGACTATGAATATCACAAGTGTGCTTTCTTTGGGGCGACAGAAAGGTACCAAAGAAAATAGCAAAAACTCAAAGCCAGCCATTTCTCAGGCTTTCTGGCTCCATGAGATTGAAAATATTTAGAGGTCATAGGCTCCTTGGTTCTCACTGAATACCACGTTTGTCCTAAATGATTAGTTTGACATTGGGTAACAGAGTTGAAGGGTCTAGTGTTGTTTTAGTCAAAACTGGGTTTTCCTCTAACTGTCTGTTCACTTGTTTATTACCGTCTGGAAACCTAGTTCCCAAGAAAGCAGGAGTTTCGTACATGTCCAGGCATCTGAAGGCTCCACGCGAGTCTGATGGGTGACATTATGTGTGTTCATGAGAAAATCATTTCAAGGGCTACAAATGAGTCCTTCAGTAATACCCAGGAGTCATAATGTCTGTGACATAATGAACCTTCCTAAATTACAACCTACACTAATTAGATCACTTATTGCCACATTCCAGGCCCTGAAACAATTTGCTTAAAGTGATAGTTACCTCTAATGAAAAGATACATAACGGAAAATGTCAGCAACCTTTTAAATTCTCCACAACTTATCATGAAGACTGTCTTGTGCAAAGTGCTCGTGGTGAAGCAACTTCTTTTGTCTCCAATTCCTCCTAAATTAGGTGAGTATTTTATGATCGCTTCGAAATAGAGGGAATTCCCCGGGGTCATCAGGAGATTAGGTAAGGTCTGTCTGTCTCCTCCAACCCTTTTCTGACCCCTTCCTGCCTCTACTCCTCCCTCCCTGCTTTACTCCTCTCCTCTCCGTGGCTGGGACACTCACAACATCTTGCCTACAATGATTTATGGTTGTCAGTTTCTTAGAGAGTGGGCTTTCCTGGGCTGCCTGGGGGCCCTGATGGCCTGGCAGGGGTGACGTTCCTTGTCTCTCCTCAAGGCCTCCCAGAGGGTGCGCTATGTCACAGCCACCTCTCTGGTGAGGTTGGAAGGGATGTCCCCATCACACATACTGATGGAAAACAAGGTCTGGGGAGGGCTGGTACCGTCGATGCCAGCCTGGCAGTTTGGGCTTTAGTAGGAAACAGACTCATTCGAGGAGGCCATTGAAAGGCATTATAGTAAGTCCCCTACATACAAACAACTTACTAACACTCGAACATGCCTCTGCTTCCAGCAGGGAACCAGAACCTGTGTCATCAATGTCAGAAAGTGAAACTGGAAGTCGTTCAGTCGTGTTCGACTCTGCTCGATCCCATGGACTGGGGTCTGCCAGGCTCCTCTGTCCATGGGATTTTCCAGGCAAGAATACTGGAGTGGAGAGCCGTTGCTGTCTCCAAAGGGTCTTCCCAACCCAGGAATCGAACCGGGGTCTCCTGCACTGCAGGTGGATTCTTTACCAGCTGACCTACCATGGAGTGAAATTGCAGCTTGCCCTCCGTCTGCTGTTGCTGGCGATCCTTCAGTTCTGCCATCTCCCAGTTCCTCTCCCTCCTCTATCTATAACTCTTCTTGCCTGTTCAGCCCCTTATACCAGCTGTTGTACTGTACTACTGTACTTTTCAGGGTACTGTATGGTTAAAATGTTTTCTTTAATTTTTTGCTTGTTTTTGTGTATTATTTGCATGAAAAGCATTGTACACCTATTATAGTATAGTACTATATAGCCAGTTGTGTTAGTTGGGAACCTAGGCTAAGTTTTGTTGGACTTAATGAACAAACCTGACTTACGAACCCTCTCTCGGAATAGAACTCTTTCATATGTAGGGGACTTACTGTATTTGCAAAGATATGGGCAGGGGGCAGAGAAACCCAAGGATGACAGTGAGCTGTTGCCACCTTTTGGCCCAAAGGGACCAGGGTAAGGAGCAGCCATTAGAATCGAGAAGTCAGAATCTCTAGAAAGGACCTCCCAGAGCTCTCTGCTGACCTCACTGCCTGTCCCAGGTGCCCCAGGGAGGGAGCCAGAGAATAAATTCCCCAGGGGGAGGTGAGCAGGAAGCAGACTGGACCTCTTTGATCCAGACCGGTTGGATCAGCTTCCAGGGCCAGCGAGCAGGGAGAGGAGAGGAGTGCAGTTTCGAGGGGTGAGGCACGCAGGTGGTCAGCGCCCGGCAGGTTCTGCTCAGAGCCCTGTTGTTTGGGAAACCATCCTCCCTGCCTGCCATGGCTCCACGGCCTTTTTTTGTTCCCTTGGGTCCTGAGTTGCCGCTCTCCTCCGTGGGGGCGAGGAGCAGCGCTCTGGTCAGCCTGGGGTCTCACCCTCGGCTTGGCTGCTTCTGGGGACCAATGGCTGCCCTTTGGGGACATCCGATAACATCATATCGGTGCTCCCAGGCCCAGAACACCGCACAGGCTCCCTTGTGCATCAGAACTCACCCTGACAGCCTGAGGGTGTGTCCCTGCGGCGAAGAAGGAGCCTCATCAGAAAAACAGACCACACCCATTTAGAAAATGAGATCTCTCTGCAACACTCCTTTTTCTTGGAAAAAAAAAAAAAAGAAAACTGGACCTTCTGGCTTCCAGAAAGCTTATTTGGAAGCACCCAGGGAGTTGCCTGACACAAAACAGGTGCTAAGAACCTAACAAGGGAATCTGAGTGGTAGGGCCTCTGGGAGAGCTCTCCAAGTTTGGAGTTCTCATTAAAAACCTTGCTTGATACCACCATCCCCTGGAAAAGAACAGAATCCATCTTGCAACTGAAAAGACATTCATTTGCCTTCAGGCTTGTGTGTCAGTAATGATTGTGATAATAGCAATAGCCCCTTTTAGTGCATTAGGTAATTTATTTATGTTTTCCCGTTTCGGTCCTCAGAACATCTCCACGGATCACTCAGAGGTGAGGAAAAAAGTTCTGAGAGCTCCAGGTACTTCCCCGGTGCAACATAGCTGGGTGACACTGCAAGCCAGTTCTTCCTGACAGTAAAGCTGGTGCTCCCCAGCCTCTATGCCTCCTTGGCAGGCCCAGCTGGGGAAGAGAAAAATCCAGAAGAATTCTAAAATAGTATTCCTGCTCTCAAGGAGCTAAAGACCTATTCGGGGAGGCGAGGTAAACATTCAGGGAAAAGTTGCAGGAGCTGTAAGCTTCAGAGCCAGATGCCAGTGTGCATGCATGTGTGTGTGTGCACGTGTGTGTGTGAGTGTGTGTGTGTACGTGTGTGTGTGAGTGTGTGTGTGTAGAGGGGGCAGCCTGCATTACATACATCCTCTCATGTAAGCATCTCAACAATCCTATGAAATGGGGACTTGGGATCACCTCATCCTTACAGATGAGGAAGTTCAGTCTCAGAGAGGTTAAGTGGCTTGTCCAAGGTCACACAGCCAGTAAATTCAAGAGCCCGAACTCTAACCCAGAGAAGTCTGTCTCCACAGCTAATGCTTTTGACCACTGTCTAAGGCTCTGAGTTGATCGATACATAACCCAGCCTTCCTGTCCAGTCCATGCAGTGGAGCCTGGAGAAAGCAAGGACAGTCCTGTCCTGGGATTCGGGTTAATGAGATGAGACGGGATTTCCCCCAGGCAGGGACCTGGGGGCCAGAGGCCAGACAGAAAAGGGCAGTCCTGCTTTGGGGACAGCCAGGCTTCCCAGGGGTTCGGAGACTGCTGCCTGTAGACCTGGGCAGAGTCCCACACCCTAGACCCCAAATCCCTCCTGGGCCACTCGAGAGAGATGGGAGTAAGCTCTGATGGAGAGGACCCCCAAGATCCCTTCTCAGGTCCTGCTCCCTTGAAAGTGTTTTTCTTCGCAGGCCGGCGAGGCTCTTTTCTCTCTGTAGCCAACATGTCCGAGGCTGACAGGTTAAAACTGCTCGCTTGCTTTTAAGTGTCAGGAGATGTAAATAGTTTTAGTCTTCAGTGGTTTCTGATTGAATCTCCTTTTGAAGTAATGATAGCTATAATTTAAAGCAACAGTTACCATATTTTCCTTGCTGACTGGCCTGCTTTGAAGCACCAAGTATAAATCTGCTTAAAATCTTAAAATAGCTGTAGCTCTGTCTCAATATTCTACCAGGAGCCAGGGAGATTCGGCCTCTAATTGCCATCATCTGTAACTAATATCAGCAGCACAGCGGGCTCGTGACAAGGTGGCTGGGAGAATTGCTCTGACATGGACAGGAAGGTAGAGGCAGAGACATGGTCCCTCTTGGGGACTCTTGGCTTTGGTTGGAGTTCGGAAGAAACCCGTCCTGAAATTAGGACCAAATGGGCTCGGAGCGCTGAGATTTTCAGGACAGTCTTTTCCAGCCCCTTACAGGAGCCTGGGGTGAAAATGAGGGAGGTGGCCTCCTTGCAAAATAGTATGTGGAAAGTTTAAGGGTGGGCAGACACTCAGTTTGAGCCAATGCAATTTCCAGGGACTGCCTCCAGGCTTCCTTATTCTTCATAAGAAAAATAAGGGCTGGAGAGGAGACTCCAGTGTGGCTGGTGATCCGTGGGGAATAATGGATAACCTTTTCTGCTGTGTTCCAGCAAATGCATTGAAAACCCAGTTGATATCTTAAATTGGCAGCCATGTTTCATTCATTCACAAACATTAGTTGATTCAACAAATACTCAGCTAATCTCTGCAGTATGCGGGGCTGTGAACAAAACAGTCGGCAATCCCATCTGACAGGGTTTCTGATAAGCACAGGAGAGTTGGATGGCGATGAATGTAAGGGGGTAAAGTATAGCAGGAAAGTAGGTAGGGAGGACCAAGGTTTCCACTTAAAAAATTATTGTCAGGCTTCTCTCATGGCTCAGTGGCAAAGAATCTGCCTGCCAATGCAGGAGACACAGGTTTGATCCCTGGTCCAGGAAGATCCCACGTGCTTCGAAGCGACTGAGCCTGTGAGCCACAGCTCTAGAGCCTGTGCTTGGCAACAAGAGAAGCACTGAAATGAGCAGCTCACACATCACAGCTAGAGAGTAGTCCCCCTTGCCACAGCTAGAGAAAAACCTGTGCAGCAACGAAGACCCAGCACAGCCCAAAATGAATAATTAAATAATTTTAAAAAGTTGTCACCCGGAAGGTGGCATAAAATGACATTTCTGTTTTTGTGTGAACTGGTCAATGAAAAGTGTACTAATGCAAGCAGATGCAGACCATTATAAACAGAATGGATAAACAAGGTCCTACTGTTTAACATAGGAAACTGTATTCAATACCCCATGACAGTCATAATGAAAAAGAACATGAGAAGTATACATAACTGAATCACTTTGCTGTGTAGCAGTAATAACACATTGTAAATCAACTATTTTTCAATAAAATAAAATTTTTAAGGAAGTGTACTAATATGGATCAACTTAGCATTCTAAAAAATCCTGGTGGGAAACATTCAGAGAAGTTGACAAGGCTTATGCCAAGACTATGGGTGATTTTAACTTTTTCTTCTCTCTGCACACATTTTCTAAACAATCATGATAAAGATGTATGCCTTTTCGGAAAAACTGGCAATTGATTTTGGCAGTTCCTCAGTAAGTTAAACACAGAATTACTGTATGATCTAGTGATTCCACCCCTGATTATATGCTTTGTGTTCAAACAAAAATTTATACTTGAATGTTCATAGCAGTGCTATTCAGATTAGACAGAGGACATTAAACAACCCAATGTCCTCTAAGGGATGAACATATAGTGTGTGGTATAGCCACATAATGGAACATTATTTGACCATAAAAAGGAATGACGTGCTAACCCCTGCTACAACAGAGATGAACCTTGAAAACATTATGCTAAGTGAGAGAGGCCAAATGCAAAAGGCCACGTATTGCCTGATTCCATTTAAGTGGAGTATCCTTACCAGAAAGCAAATGAGTGGCTGCCTAGGGCTACAGGGAGAAGGCTTAATGACTGTAGGGGTTCTTTTAGGGTAATGAAAACATTGTGGAACCTAGATAGAGACGATGGTTGTACAACAATGTGGATGTACTAGATGTCACTGAATCGTGTACTTTATTTTTAAATTTTATTTTATTTTTGGGCTGCATCACACAACTTGCGGGATCTTAGTTCCCCTATCAGGGATAGAACCCAGGGCTGTGAAAGTGCAGAGTTCTAGCCACTAGGGAAGTCCCCGAATTGTTAACTTTAGGGTAAAATGGTAAATTTTATGTTACACATATTTTACTGTAATAAAGGAGACACGACAGCCAGATTAAGTTACTGGAAAAACTTAGTGGCTGTAGACGCCTGTAAGAGTTGCCTGAGGGATCTTTGTCTGGTAACCAAGAAGTCAGGTTCGGGCATTGGCAGGGGCCTCACTTGAAAGAATCACTGGGAAGACCCAGAGGGATCGGGTGGAGAGGGAGGTGGGAGGGGGATCGGGATGGGGAATACATGCAAATCCATGGCTGATTCATGTCAGTGTATGACAAAAACCACTACAATATTGTAAAGTAATTAGCCTCCAACTAATAAAAATAAATGAAAAAAAAAAAAAAAAAGAAAGACTGACTACTTCCTGTAATTCACTGAGCACCTCCTAGGTGCTAGGCAGTGAGGCTGTGATAGTCACAATGACAGGCCTTCTCGGATGGATCCCGTGCTGGTCTGGCTCCCCAGGTGATGAAGCAGTTGATGGGCAGAGATGAGGAGTCGAGGTGAGGCTGTCTGCGTGGACCACTGGTCCTGATATGCCCCTCTGTGCTGAGGATGGAGAGCTCAAAGAGAGAAGCCAGGCAGACACTCTGGGAAGTGCCTGCTGGGAGGTCACTGGGAAACCAGCTGGGTGGCTCTGGGGGCCCACTAAGGAATTAATGATTTTCCACAGATGATCCATAAAGAGGGTACAAATCATTGCGAAAGGGCCTGTTTTCCTGAAACCTGGGCATTCCAGTAGTCCTTAAAAGTTCCCATGCTTTTTAGGATGAAGGAAATCAAACCATCTGTTCATGGGGAAGGGAAGAGGGGCATCTTCCATCATGGGGTCAGGAGGCAAGCCCTCCCATCACACCTGCCTCCTTGCCTTTGCCTCCCCGAGAGCCCAGGAACCATCTCTCATGTGTACCTCTGAGACTCTGCCCCATGCCCCGGGACTCACTAGAACTTTCTGGGTCAGGATTTACAGCTGAAAACTTTGGTGCCAAGAGACAAGAGAGATTTTCTCCAAGCAACCTACAGATCCTTGCCTGATTCTCCTCCTTTTTATCCAGTGAGAAGGGGCAAAGTCTCGCTCCAATCTGAGGCCCACAGATGTAAGCAACTCCCGGGCACAATAGGGGCTTGGAGCCCACGCCAGCCCCAAGAGAAGTTGCCCAGCCCCTGGGCATAGCTGGGTGAAGCCCTCCCACCCCAGTCAGGGGCATCCCTGTGTGGGCATGCCCCACAGCTGGTGCCTCTCTCACTCCTTTCTGTGTCTCTGATCGTGGTCCAGCCAAACTTGACCATACACCTTCCTGGAACAGCCCCTGCCCTTCCCGCCTCCAACCTACTTCCTCTTCTCTCCTCCTGGAATAAACTCCTGCAAAGCACCTCCTGTTGCACTCGTAGCCGTCCTTCCGTCTCATCTCAAACACCACCTCCTCCGAGTGCTCCCCATCCTTCCAGCCATGTCCTTGCCCCTTACAGGGTCCAACTCTCCTCTTGTGAATGTCAGGACAGTCTGCCAAGTACAGACTTCATTTGTGCTGCTCTCTAACCTTCAAAGAATCACACAGAGCCCCGTGGTTTAAGACACAGCTTTGGCGTTGGACAGTCTGGGGTTCAATCCGGAATCAACTTGGGAAAACCACTTTACCTCTCTGACCTAAGTTTTCTTATCTGTGAAATGAAAATAATAGTAGTAATAATAATGAGGGACTTCCCTGATGGTTCAGTGGTTAGGACTCCAAGCTTCCACTGCAAGGGACATGGGTTTGATTCCTGGTCAGGGAACTAAGATCCTGCATGCTGTGTGGTACAGCAAAAAAAAAAAAAAAAAAAGTAATAATAGTGTGTTGAAAGTATGTTAGTCACTCAGTCATGTCTGACTCTGTGACCTGTGGACTGTAGCCACAAGGCTTCTCTGTCCACATGATTTCCCAGGCAAAAATACTGGAGTGTGTTACCATCTCTTTCTCCAGGGGATCTTCTTGACCCAGGAATTGAACCTGGGTCTCCCACATTGCAGACAGATTCTTTACCACCTGAGCCACCAGGGAAGTCCAATAATAATAGCACCTACTGACAACACAGATGTCCCCTGAGGGTTAAATAAGAAGATGTTGTATATTGCAAAGCAGGGCCATGGCCGAGGTTAGGATGAGGAAAATGAGATGCCCAAGGTGCAAAACTTAAGGAGGTATCCAAGGGGTCATTAAAGTGCAGGCTGCCTCTTTCGCCTCACCTTGGTCCTGATCCTAATGCAAGTTACACTGGACAGGCTAGAGGACACAGGGAGGGATCGTGGGATACAGCAAGGACACCTTCAGAAGCACGTGCAGAGATTACTCCTGTGTTTGTACAGCTCCCTGTGTGTGTGAATGTTGGTAGGGACAGGTGGAAGTGTGTGCATACACACACACACACACGTACATTTATAGGTGCATTTATCCATCCTAAAGGAGATCAGTCCTGGGTGTTCATTGGAAGGACTGACGCTGAAGCTGAAGCTCCAGTACTTTGGCCACCTGATGCGAAGAGCTGACCCATTGGAAAAGACCCTGATGCTGGGAAAGATTGAGGGCAGGAGGAGAAGGGGACGACAGAGGATGAGATGGTTGGTTGGCATCACTGACTCAATGGGCATGAGTTTGGGTAAACTCTGGTAGTTGGTGATGGACAGGGAGGCCTGGTGTCCTGCGGTTCATGGGGTAGCAAAGAGTTGGACAGGACTGAGTGACTGAACTGAACTGATACATATATACACATATATGTATATTTATAGGTGAATAGAAATGCCTGGAAAAATACACCAACAGTGATTTCAGCATTGGAATGGAGGAACTTTGCCATTATGCTCTTTAGTAGTTTTTTCACACTTTTATATTACTTTTTTAATTAAAAATTAAACAGAAAGATATCCAATGAAGCAACTTTGACTCAGGAAGGGATTTTTTGCTCTAATATTTTCCTGCTGTGTGACCTCAACATCTTTGTCTCCCCACGACTCTCTTTGTTTTTGATTAAGAGGATGGGAAAATTGTCCTGGCATGCTCAGATATCTGCCTCTTCATCATCTGCACTAAACTGCATTCACACTCAGTCATTCAGTCATGTCCAACTCTTTGGGACTCCCTGGACTGTACCCACCAAGTTCCTCTGTCCATGGGATTTCCCAGGCAAGAATATTGGAGTGGGTTGCCATTTCCTTCTCCAGGGGATCTTCTCGACTCAGGGTTCGAACCCATGTCTCTCTCGTCTCCTGCTTTGGAAGGCAGAGTCTTTACCGCTGAGCCACCTGGGAAGCCCTAGTCTGCCTCCTTATCCTGGGACATTTCAGCTCAACAAGTATAAACTAATCCATTCATCTACTTGCCAAATATTTATTGAACTCCTACTATGTGTTGGGAAACATGTTAAAGTCCAAGGATTCAAGGATGAGAAAGAAGATACTGGCCACTCTCCTAGACTTGGCATCCAGCGGAGAAACAGACGGTGGTCCAACAAACAATGAGGATGTGCGTGGTTCCAAGTGTGCTCATGATGTAGAATAGAAGACTAACACTGTCCATGACAGAGGGTTCTGGGGTCTCAGAGAAGTTTGGGGGCTCAGAGAGGACCCTTTGGAGAAGGCGACTTTGAGCTAACAACTGAGAAAAGAACTGGTTTAACTGAGCAAAGACAGTGATTGGGGAGGGGAAGAGAACTGGTGGGAACAGCTTGTGTAAAGGCCCAAAAAAGGGATTGTTGAGGAATTACACGAGGACCAACAAGCTGGGACAGGGAGAGCATGGGGTTGAAGGACAAGTAAGATTAGGCTGCAGCAGTGGGCAATAAGAGCCTGGAACGTTCCACTATATTTCTGATCTTCCACCCCTCAGGCAACAAGAGGTCAATGAAAATTAAGGAGGTAAGAGACTGGATCAGAACTGTGATTTAAAAAGATCTTTCATTCACAAACAAAAAGAACAAATTAGTGGTTAAAATGGAGAGAGGGAAATGGGGGGCCATATAGAGGTAGAGGGGTAAGAGGTACAACTGTTATGTATAAAATAAGCTGTTAATATAAGGCTATATTTTACAGCACAGGGAGTATAGCCAATACTTTATAATGAATATAAATGGAGTATAACCTTTAAAAATTGTGAATCACCATTTTGTATACCTGTAACTTACATAATATACATCAACTGTACTTCAATCAAAAAATAAAAGAAGTATAAAGAGATGTCTTTTCAATATGGGATATTTCAAGGCAGATGGGATATTACATATCAGGGGACAGCAAACTTTCTGTAAGGGCAAGGGTAAATATGTTAGGCTCTGTGGAATGTATGGCTTCTGTTACAACTGCTTGACTCTGATGTTGCAGCTTGAAAGCAGCCCTAGGGAACAGGAAAGCAAATGGGTGTTACTGTGTTCCAATAAAACTTTATTTACAAAAACAGACAAAGGGCCAGATTTGGCCTGAGGTCTGAAGTTTACTGACACCTTTTGTACGATAATGTTAATTTTGTCAGTGATAACAATATTATAATTATAGTTTTTTAAAAGTTCTTATCAGTTAGAGCTAGGGACTGAAGGAATTGTGGATGACACACCATGATGTCTGAGACTTATTTCCTATCTCAGGGAAAAACATCAAGGATAAACAGATAGGACAAAACTGACAAAATATTGATAGCGGCTGAAGATGGTTGACAGGGGCCCATCAAACTGTTCTCTCTGCTTCTGTTTACAGAAATATTTTTTTTGGTGGATGTTTGGAAATTTCCATAATAAATAGACTTAAAGCTCTCTCCAGATCTTTTAAAGCAGAGTGGAGAGTGGGCTGTGTGGATTGGGGGCAGAGGGGCACTGACCTTATGTGAGGCCCGGGAAAGGCAGACATAGACAGGTAAGGTCGGATCCTCACCCTCAGAAAGTTGACCATCTCATAGGGGTGATTAAGGATTCTGCTAATAAGAGCAGCTGGGGGTGTGTGTTTGGGCAACGGAGGAAACGTGTTTCAGCAAAGATGTCAAGAGGATGTTGATGGGTGAAGATGTGTCAGAGTACCACTATCCATCCGAGCGATGGGCCTGGCGTGGCTGGGACGGGAGGAGCCAGCAGGGCTGGTGGAAGGTCAAGGTAACCTTCCTGGCAGTCTGTGAAGGCAGGTGGGACCATGGACGGGTGAAGCACTCAGCTTCTGGAGCCATATTGCCTAACCCTAAGCCTACTCTAGCCATCATTTCCTAAATGTAAGGTCTTAGTCAAATCGCTTAGCCTCCATGTGCTTCAATTTCCAAGTCTTCAGACTAGGAAAAATCATGTAAGACATAGAGCAAAGAAAGTGCTTAGTAAACCTCACCCACAATGATGCCTGAGGACGATATTGTTTGAGCAGGTGAATCTGTGCATTGAGAAATCACTCCAGTTGCAGTGGGTAGGGTGAATAATGGAGAAAGGAGGGCAGGGGTTGCTTAGGAGGCAGGAAACCGGATAGTCAGAGTGGGAAGGAGAAGGATGTTAAGGGCTGAAAGATATAACAGAGATAAAGTACGATGAACTGGGTGATGGATTAGATGGAGGAGATTGGCAGTGGGAGTGGGAGGGGAGTGAGAGGTAATAAGGGAGAGGGAGTGAAGACACAGTTCTAGAGCCTGGGAGGAGAGTGCTATTGTGAAGGGAGAGGGTCGCTGTGTAATGAGGCTGGGTCGGAGACCCTGGGTTTGAGGGACTGCATTTGTGGGAATGCAGATTGGAATCCTGAAGTAATGAGGGTGTGGGCCTAATGAAACCTAAGCGATGCAAGTTTCCCTGTCACCTTTAAAATAGGTTCCTGATTTATGCATCCTGTGATCTTAGAACTGATTATTAAAAATGTAGTGTCACATGCACATCCCAGCTGCCTTCTCCTAAAAGTAATACAAGGGACTCTGGTTGCCTTTATTACAAGGAAGAGTGTTGTTTCTCAAAATATATTCTAGGTCTCCCTGGAAGGGTGTGTGTGTGTGTGTGTGTGTGTGTGTGTGTGTGCAGGCATACACATGTGCATGTGAAATACTTCTTTTGAAACTACCCAATCATCTTAATTAGATTGAACAGTCTTCCAGTCCCTTATTTAGAATGGAATTTGGGGCCCAAGCTCTGCTTTCCTTTAACATGGAGAAGGGGAGAATGAAAATAAACTTTGATTTCACTGTGGCTGAGAAGCAAAGTCGGGCTGGGGCATCTGGACTTTGAACTGTGGATGCCCTGTGCCAGCGACTGTCACTGGACTCAGGCGGGTCTCCCAAGGCAAGGAGGTTTCTGGGACCTGAGGACCCTCCCCACCCCTCCCATCCAAGGCCTGCTCTTTGAAAGGTCCTCTGCTAAAGGGCCTAGCCTTTTAAGACTCTAAGTTTGGGTTATGTGGCACTAGGTTTCAGTCCCAGCTCCACTGTTTAGTAGATCTGTAACTTCGGACATGCCCCTTCAGTTCTCCAAATCTCACTTCAGTCTCAGTAAAATGGGGGCAATAACAATTGCTTCCTACACCTGCGTGATGGTTGTCAGGCTGAGAGGAGATATGCATATACAGTATAAAAGCATAGTTGTTGTTTAGTGGCTAAGTCATGTCTGATTCTTCTGTGACCTCATGGATTGTAGCCCGCCAGGCTCCCCTCTCCATGGGATTGCCCAGGCAAGAATACTGGAGTGGATTGCCATCTCCTTCTCCAGGGAATCTTCCCGATCCAGGGATCAAACTCAGGTCTCCTGCATTAGAGGTAGATTCTTTATCAGTGAGTCACCTAGACCCAGCTTAAATATTTTGAAATAAGTGTAGTGTACTCTTAGTGACTATATGATTACAGACTATGATGATAGCAATACTGAAGGTAAAATGCAGTAACGGGAACAACAAAACATAGTAGGTGCTCAATAAATGGTGAGGTTTTTTTTTTTTTTCCCCTTATCTAAGAGAATCCAATGAGTCAGAACTACTGTGCTTTCCACACATTTGCCTTATGGGCGTGAGCACTTTCTGATACTTTAACTATTCAGAGCAGGGATTTGATTGACTTCTCCAAACAGCCTGAGGGAAAACAAGGGACGTTTCCAGAGGCTGAGATATGTTCAGGGCTGCACGTCCAGTGGACACCGGGGCATCACTAAATTATAGGTTGACATCCCCAGAGTCCTGAGTATGAGGGAATTGACTCCTTAATGGCCAACGCCTTGGGGACAAAAGTCCTTTATGACCCAGCATGCTGAAACGTGAGAAAGGAAACGTCAAATGTCCGCCCGTATCTTGATGTGAGGGGGCCTCTGTTGGCCCCTGAGGCCATCCTTCTAGCCTTACCTAGTGAGGGTTACGAGGTTCAGCCAAGGAGAGTGGAGAATCCTTTAATGCTGGGTTTCTGTCCTTGCCTTCCCAGGGCTTCCCACAGACAGACTTGCCTTGTGCGGGAGGAACCGGTAGCTAGTCACTGACCCCTGGGGAAGGCCGCCTGAGAGCCTTTGTGGTCAATGTTGCAAAAGTAACGATTAATGAAATAATCGCTTTCCTGGATCTTCTGTTTGTTTTTTAGTTTGTACTATGTTGTGTTGGTTTCTGCCATACAATGATGCGAATCGGCCATAATTATACATATATCTCCTCCCCCTTGAGCATCCCTCCTCTCCCCCCATCCCACCCCGCTAGGTAATCACAGAGCGCCAGACTATGCATTTTACACGTGAGAGTGTATCTATGCCGGTGCGACTTTCTCCATTCATCCCGCTCTCGCCCTCCCCCACTGCGTCTACAAGTCCTTTCTCTACATCTGCGTCTCCACTGCTTTCCTGCGAACAGGTTCACCAGTACCATTTTCCTAGATTCTATAAATACGTGTTAATACACAATATTTGTTTTTCTCTTTCTGACTCAATCCATCTTTTAATTCCTTCCACGCGCTCCAAGCTAGAGAGTAGTTTGTGGAGGAAAAAACTGAGCCCCAGAGAGGGGAAGCAATTTTGTGGTTGTTACATGTAAAGCTGGGGTGTGAACTCACCTCTGTCGGACGCCAGAGCGCTAGTGTCTTTCCCCACGGCATCCCCGGGATCCCCTCTCTGTGTCCTGGTGCTTGAGTCCATCAGTTCAGCCTCACCACCTCCCCACCTAACCTCATCGCACCCTAGCCGCATACAGAACTCTGCTCTTCTGGAACCTCCGACATCATTCAGTTTGTACTTACGCTCCTTCAAATGACAGTCCTCATACCCCACTGGAATGAACCAGGGCATTTTTTAATGTCTCCTAATACATTTGGTTTTCTGGCTGACATTGAATACCTTGTTACTTTCACCTCTGGTGAAAGACAGTGGCATCTGGCTTCTGGGCTTATCGCCTGTGCTTGATGAAGGATCACTGTATTTCCTCTTCTCCCGAAAATACCTGACCCTCCTTGTGCTCAGATAACAGGGGTGGTCCCTAGTGGTTGCTGTCTCAGGGGCATTCCTAGTCTTCTAGGGGAGGAGGGCCTTGCACTGCCTCAGAGCTATGAGAATTCTCCTAAAATTGTCCCAGGTACCCTAGGAAAAGAAATTACTTTTTTAGTTCACTCTTGTATGTGAGACATTTACTGGTTGTTTAGTAGAATGGAAGGGCTGAAACATCCATTGTAGTAACATGGTAGCGACTGCTAGTTGCCCAGTTAATGCCTAATCTCCCCTTACTCCTCACCAAAAGGACTCTGATCACATAGTAGTGCCGTGAGCTATAAGACTATTTCCCCCAACCTACTCTGAGACTTAATTCTGGCCAGTGAAATGCAAATAGAAATTGTTGGGAAAGCCATTCAGGATGTCTCCATAAATAATGACTGCTGAAGAAGGCCTTTTTTGATCTTACTTCCTTCTCCCTTCTGAAGCATAGATGTGATGGCAGGAGTATCAGCAGCCATTTTAGATCATGAGGTAGCTGCAGATGGGAACAACATACTAAGAAGAATGGAAGAATAGAATGACAGAAGGAGCCTGGGTCCCTGAGGAACCATGGAGCCACTGTACCAACCCTGGACTGCCTACCTCAGTATTTCTTTCATATATATAACAACAACCCATTAAATGTTTCTATTATTTTGAGTTTTCTATTACATGCAATTGGGTCTAATCATTACTGATACATAACACTTAAAGCAGATGGCATTCCAACAATGAGAAAATATGTATGTATGAAAGGTTGTTCACTGCTGTATCATTTATAATTGCAAAACATTGAAAAATCTCTAAAAATCCACAATATGAGACTGGTTGCATAATTGTGATATAGCTACCCAATGGAGTTCTATGCTGCTATAAAAATGATTGAGGATAAGATCTGTGGCCTTAAGTGGGAGTGATTTAAAGGACATATTGATTAAAGTAGGATGCTACCTTTTGTGTAGAATGAGGGGGTAGAAAATATATATGTATTTGCTCATTTGTACAAAAAAAGTGCTAGAAGGATAAGACAGAAACTAATGAAACTGTTAGTCACAGGAAGTGAGTGGGAGTGGGGTTGAAAGAGGAGAAGGAATGGGAGGGAGTAACAGGTCTCTAGTATACTTATTTGTACACTTCTGACTTTTGGAACCATGTTATTATTTCATGTGCTAAAAAAAGAGAATTAAAATCAGAGTTGGGGAAAAGTCTTAAAATGAGATACAAGTGAAAACAAATGAACTGAACCATTTTTCAAAAGAAATGCACAGCCACAGGGAAAGGAAGGGTCAGGGAGAGCTGACCCCAGGGATTTTGGAACACAGTGTTTGGATGAAAGATAAAAAAAATCCTACCTGAGTCTTAAACTCTAGATAGTTGGTTTCTTTTTTGCAGGTGTATAGGTTAGCAATGCTGAAAATACTGGAATTGAGCAGATAAGTAAATGCATTGTACATAATGGGAGCCAGATTTCTCATTGACAGGGAAGGGAATCACATGTAGGGAAAAAAGAAAGATCTAACGAAGTCTGACATGTTGGATTGGAATTGGAAGTACAGTGTTCATTGGAATTGGAGGTACAGTGGGTGGGGGTTATGTATAGAACCCCTCCGTACAATTCTTGCAAATTTTTCTGTAAATCTGAAAGTAGGTCAAAATTGAAAAATTAAAAGAAATTAAAACGGATGGCTCACTTGTGAGAGTTGAGACTGAGTCTTGAACCCAGTCCTTCAGGTCCCTGGTCAGGGGTCTCTTTCTTGTCACACAACCTTCTCTTCCTTCTGGATGTGGACCTAGGGAGGAACCTCAGGTGAAGGTCAACACAGGGCAAATGGATTTCCCACCCTCCTGCTCATTCATCGGTGGGAAGGATCCCTGGCATCTGACATGCGCACAGAAGAGGAGCGGGTACCCTCCGTGGGGCTGAGGCCACATCTCTAGGATCTTTGGTTGCTGCTGGAGCACTAGACCAAGAGATGTGGACACAGGTAAGGGGGTGTGGCTCAGCCTTTGAGGGTCTTCCCTGCACGCTATCTCCCTCGCTTACCCACTGATCTTCCTGTCTTCCCCAAACATGTGCAGAAATATTTTTTCAATGTGATATATCCCTCCCCTTATTAACTCTTTTCCCTTATATTGGATAGGGCCATTCCTCTCATAGGCTTCTTATATTTCAAAATGTTGCTTCCCTAGAGTTTCAATAGTAATTCAACGCAATGGCCAAAAAAAGAAAGAAAGGAATGAGTCTTTTCCCTTGCTAGCCATTCCCCCTCTTGTTCAGTAGCTAAGTCCTGTTGAACTCTTTGCGACCCACAAACTGCATCATGCCAGTCTTCCTGTCCTTCACTATCTCCCTGAGTTTGTTCAAACTCATGTCCGTTGAATCAGTGATGCCAGCCAATCATCTCATCCTCTGTCACCCCCTTCTCCTCTTGCCTTCATTCTTTCCCAGCATCAGGGTCTTTTCCAATGTGTTGGCACCTCACATCAGGTGGCCACAGTATTGGAACTTCAGCTTCAGTCCTTCCAATGAATCTTCAGGGTTGATTTCCTTTAGGATTGACTGATTTGATTTCCTTGCTCTCCAAGGGATGCTCAAGAGTCTTCTCCAGCTAGGAGTTTGTTAATATGTGTTCAGAGCACCTGAGTGATTCAGAGTTTGGCAACTGGGTTAAAAACTTCACTCTGTGTCTCTTTTTCTGTTTTGCATATAGGGTTATCGTTACCATCTTTCTAAATTCCATATAAATGTGTTAGTATACTGTATTGGTCTTTATCTTTCTGGCTTACTTCACTCTGTATAATGGGCTCCAGTTTCATCCATCTCATTAGAACTGATTCAAATGAATTCTTTTTAAAGGATGAGTAATAATCCATGGTGTACATGTACCACACCAGGTTGGATGCCTGAGACAAGTGCTCGGGCCTGGTGCACTGGGAAGACCCAGAGGGATCGGGTGGAGACGGAGGTGGGAGGGGGGATCGGGATGGGGAACACATGTAAATCCATGGCTGATTCATGTCAATGTATGGCAAAAACCACTACAATATTGTAAAGTAATTAGCCTCCAACTAATAAAAATAAATGGAAAAAATTAAAAATTAAAAAAAAAAAACTAAAAGAAAACCTCACTCTGCCTTTGGGACCTCAGTTCCCCACCTGTAACGTGGGGCATGACAATGGTACTGACGTTGCTGAGTGGTTCTGAGGATTAAAAGAGGTAAAGCATGTAGGTGTTTATTCTAGCATCAGCGAACATTAAATAGTGGTAGAATTTGATGGCAGTGATCTTGTGCAGCAGTGCAGAAGAGGAGCCACTGGGAAGACCACATTGCTTCCCTGAACCCAAACTCATCTTCTCTGGAATTTCATTTAACCGGCCAGTGTGTTTGATAGATTTCATGGCCTTCTGAATAAATACGTGGGTTTAATCTGCTTGGCAAATATTCTTCTCCCAGTCGTTCCCACACGGTGTGTAATTGAGGGCTCCCTGCCCTGGCCTGGGGGTGTGTGTAGCTCAAACTTCCATCTTTCCTGGACACAGAAAGGCACCGTGGTGGTGCAGTTTTCCAGAAAGCATTTTCTTCCACTGACTTTTCATAGTGAGTGTTGGACAACAGCAGTTTGCTGATGTGGAGGGAAGGTCGTCTGCTTTATTAAGCCCCATGCAGGTCTCCCTTCAGATATGACTGTTTAGAGTCTTATTACTGTAATAATAGGGAGATGAGTACAATCCAGGAGCTCCTCGAATAAGAACAGTTCAGAACATCATTATTTGCGGGTACAAAAGCTATTCTTTGGGGAGGTAAAATCATCTGTAAAATCTGTTAAGTAGTTTCAACAGGACCTCTTATGCCAAAACTCTGCAACAAAAGTTCACTTTCCTTCACCAACCTGCTTGTGTTGATCTAGATCTCTCAGTTGCTTTATCTTCTTGCACTGTGTCTGGTTGTCACTGTGTGTGTGTGTGTATGTGTGTGTATGTATGTGTGTATGTGTGTATCTGTGTGTATGTGTATATGTGTGTATGTGTAGGTGTGTATGTGTGTGTATGTGTGTATGTGTATGTATGTATGTGTATCTGTGTATATGTGTGTATATGTGTGTATGTGTGTGTGTATGTATGCGTGTATGCGTGTATGTGTGTGTATATGTGTGTATGTGTGTGTATGTACGCGTGCATGTGTGTGTATGTGTGTACGTGTGCGTATGTGTGTGTATGTGTTTATGTGTGTATGTGTGTGTGTGTGTGTGTGTGTGAGCGCATGTCTGAACATTTTGGGGGGCATCTTTAAATAGTATGTGCTGGCCAGTGGGGCATACCCAACAGTTTCTGAGATACAATTCACAGGAAATTGTAATTCACTCATTTACTCATTCACTCATTTGGCTTTAGTAAACTGACAGTGTTATGCAACTGTTACTGTAATAAATTTCAAAACATTTTCAATCACTCAAGATAAATCCTGTACCCTTTAGCAGTCGCTCCCCGTGTCTGCCCTGCCTTTACAACCCTAGGAAACCACTAACCAACCTCCTGTCTCTATAGATTTTCTTATTCTGGATATTTCAGATAAATGGAATTATGTAATATGTGATCTTTTAAAGTGGGCTTCTTTAACTTAGCACGTTTTTAAAGTTCATCCATGCTGTTGCACAGAGGTCCCCAACCTCTGGGATCTAATGCCTGCTGATCTGACGTGGAACTGATGGAATAATAATAGAAATATAGTGCAATAGGTATTAAGTGCTTGAATAACCCGCAAACCTCCCCCCACCTCTGGTTCATGGAAAAATTCCATGAAACTAGTTTCTGCTGCTGTAGCATGTATGAGTACTGCATTCTTCTTTAAGACCAAGTAGTACTGGATATACTGCATTTTGTTCATTCATTCATCAGTTGAGAAACATTTGGGTTGTTTCCACTTTGGGGCGGTTAACACTGCTGTGAGCATTCCTGGACAAGCTTTTGTGGATGTCTGTTTTCATTTCTCTTGAATGTGTATTTAAGAATGGAATCGCTGGATCGTATAGAAACTGCGTTTAACTTTTTGAGTAAAGGTCAAATTTTTTTGAAGGGATTGCCCATCTTACATTCGCATCAACAGTGTATCAAGGTTGCAATTTCTTCATGCTGTCACCAACACATGTTAATGTCTATCTTTTTATTGCTATCATTTAACCGTTAAGTCATGTCCAACTTTTCTGCCACCCCATGGACCCCACCAGGCTCCTCTATGCATGAAATTTCCCAGGCAAGACTACTGGAGTGGATTGCCATTTCCTTCTCCAGAGGATCTTTGCAACCCAGGGATTGAACTCAAGTCTCCTGCTTTGGCAGGAGGATTCTTTACCATCTGAGCCACCAGGGAAACCTGTCTTTTTTTATTACAGATACCCTAATGAATGTGAAGTGATATCTCATTGTGGTTTTGATTTGCATTTTTCTGTTGACTAATCATGTTGAGCATCTTCTCATGTGCTTATTGGTCATTTCTCTTTGGAGAAATGTATATTCAGATCCTTGGCCCACTTTTAAATCAGATTATTTGTGCTTTATTGTTAAGTTGAAATAGTGTTTTAACATATATACTCTAGATACAGTTCTGTCATCAAATATATAATTTGTAAATATTTCCCCCATTATGTTTTTGATCTTTTCACCTTCATAGCACGTTTACAGCCCCTTTATAGTTATCCTTTGTAGTTTTACATTTTTATAAAGTTAAACTTACCTATTTTTTTCTTTTATTACTTGTATTTTGGTTTCATATCTAAGAAGGCTTTACTTTGCTTAGGGCCACAAGTATTTTTGCCTGTATTTTCTTCTAAGAGTTTTATAGCTTTAGCTCTTTCAATTAAGTCTATGACATTTAAACCATTTTGATTTAATTTTTATATATGGAATGAGGAAGGGTCGAACTTGGTTCTTTTGTACTTGGATATCCTGTTGTCTCCATTTTTAAAATATAGAAATAGTTCTGTGCCAGTTTGTAAATTGTGTCCCCTCTTTAGCTCTGACAGTTCCTCCACTTCCTGGACATTCCCACCGCTCACAGAACAACTTGTCAATGTCTGGCCCAGGTCCCTGCCAGCCCTGATGCTGGTGAAGTCCCAGCTGTTAAATATTTCAAATGTTACACTTATGTGTTGGTGTGTGTTGTGACACATTCTCGGGGTTGGTGATACCAACATCAATTCAGAGAAATCCCGTAACTTGCCATTAATAACCATGTATTGTACCTGGCGGGGGTGTTGCTAGAGCAAAGAGAAAGGTCAGCTCTTCTGTAATTAGCACATCAGTGAGGACTAGACAAGGGTGGACCCTGCCCCCAAAATGAGTTCAGTAGTTGCATGAAAACCTGTGAGCCAAAAATCTCAGTCGGCAAGAAGAGAACATTCTATTGTGATTTCTCCACAGGCAAACTTCTAACCCATCTGGTGCTCCCATCACAAATGTGCCATCTGAGGACCAGGGAGATGAGCTGGGTGGGTTCCTCCTCTGCCATGTCCTAGGGGGTTAGCCTGATTCTCAGAGTGAGTTTGACCGTGCACCGTTTTATAGGATGGAAGGAGCCTCTCCCTTTCCTGGAAAGGTGAAATGGTCGAGACAACTTCCTTAGATGCCTCCAGTGTGCGGATCAGTCCAGTGTCACAGGAGTCAGACACCACTTAACAACTAAACAACAAAAAACAACTAGTGTCTGGTGCCTTCTAAGGCCCTGTATCTGCAGCTTGCTGGGCCACGGAGAGGGACCCTGCCGAGGCATCAGAGGAACTCCATTTCTTCCAGCCCTTCTGCGTCCCCCCGCCCCCATCTCTGCTCAGCTCTTCTCTCCTGCAGTGTCTTCGCTCCACCTTTCTGGATAATTATATTTTTGGCAATGGCCATTCTGTGTGCTGTGGCGCGAACCGTCGAGTCAATGGCCTTTTCCCAAGTACTATTTCCAACAGGGCCGTGCCATCCTGTTATTCTGCTGAAGTCCAGGACACAAAAGGTCAGGGGCCTTGCCAGGGGAACAGACTGTGATGTGAAGCCCTCCTGGCCCAACTGTTACATGGCCAGTAAAGGAATGTCTTAGGAAAAATCAGTGAGAGCATATGACAGGTTTCCCCAGCCTCATTGCCTGGCCTCGTGACAAGTCCTGACTGCATCATAATATATGAGTGGTCAGGAGGAACTGGGCATATATTTAGGGTATTCAGGTATGGCAGGGGGAGGGCAGAGGACAACTGAAAATGAAGTGGCTACTGCCTTCAAACCATGCTCTTGGGCTGACTTCATATAGCAAAACACGATGACAAGTCCCTGACACAGGGCATACCTGAACAAAGGGTAACTCTTGCTATCTCGTATAATGATTGCATGTTATAAATGTATTTAAAGTTGTTGTATTTGATGACTACTAAAGTATTTCTCCAAAATTCTATTTAGAATGATAATATGTAGTAATTCTTACTTTGTAAAGTATCTGTAGGTGGTTTCCCTAACCATCTAAGTACACTTTTAGAAAAAACTTGATTTGATTGCTGAATTCCAAAGCAGCAATGTCTTTATTGAGCGATCATTAATACTAGACTCTGGGAGGTACCCAGCACCAAGATGATCTCCAGCCTAAAGATGCATCTCCCAGCTCAGGTTCAAGTACAAAAGGGCAAGAGAGAGAGAGGGACAATTAAAGAGAAGGGAACATGCCAAGCGTGTTCATGACTTTAAGCAAAACATGGTCTCCAAGAATCTGACCCCATCCTTCTGGCCTTTGTCATCCTTTCAAGATGTTGGGGTTCAACTTCCACCCCAAGCTAGGGTATTCCCCTTTCCTTAGGCATGCTTACAGCATTGTGTTCTTATCCTTCAAGTTGCTGTTGTTCAGTCAATAAGTTGTGTCCGACTCTTTGCGACCCCGTGAACTGCAGCATGCCAGGCTTCCCTGTCCTTCGCTATCTCCCTGAGTTTGCTCAAACTTGTGTCCATTGAGTCAGTGATGCCATCCAACCATCTCGTCCTCTGTCTGGCATTTTTATTATTATGACTATTATTATGAATAAATTATGTGTTTCTAATAGAGTGAAAGCTCCAGGAGGGCAGAGACTTTGTTCATTTTGTGTCTCTGGCACATTATTGAATGAATTAATAAACATTGTTATTCTTGATAAATATTCTTGAATGAATGAATGAATAAAAATAAGCAAAAGAGTCAATCCTTGACCCAGAAGTTCCTACCTATTTTGTGCCCATCTGGTATAGCTGCCCTGCCTTCCTTCCTTCCTCCTCCCTCCCTCCCTCCCTCCTTCTCTCCCCACTTCCTTCCTTCCCCTTCTCCTTTCTCTCTTTTCCTCCCACCTCTCCTTCCTGCTCTTCATGAGATGTCCCCAAGTTTAGTGGGGCTCAGTCGTGAGAAAGTCTATAAGAAATCAGTTACTCTGAATCGAGTCCTACACTTTCTATTTATGTATATCCCGGAGAAAGAAATGGAAACCCCTCCAGTATTCTCACCTGGAGAATCCCATGGACAGAGGAGCCTGGCGGGCTACAGTCCATGGGGTCACAAAGAGTCGGACACAGCTAAGTGACTAACACACACACATACACCTATGCTATGAAACAGGGCTTCCCCAGTGGCTCAGTGGTAAAGAATTCTGCCTGCAATGCAAGAGCTGCAGGAGACGCAGTTTCCGTCACTGGGCCAGGAAGATCCCCTGGAAGGAGGCCATGGCAACCCACTCCAGTATTCTTGCCTGGAGAATCCCAAGGACAGAGGGGCCTGGCGGGCTACAGTCCATGGAGTTGCAAGAGTCGGCCACGACTGAAGTGACTTAACAGGCACACGCTCACCACACTGTGAGGTATCTGGAAGGGCATGTGGGCAGAGGCCGTGGCTGTGAGGAACTTGGTGTTACTCATAGCTGATCTTGAACACGTGTGACGGTGGAAGGAGGGGCGAGATGCCTCTTGAGCCCTGGCAATCTCAGCCTCTGGTTGGCACATGGCGCCTTCTCCCTTGACCGCTTTCATTCCCTTCTTCCCTGCCCTCCCTCCAGCATCCTCCACCCTGTGCATCCCACAGAGGTCCACATCTCAGAGCCAGTTCCTGTCTCCATCCTGGAAGGACCACAGGCTTTGCTGAGGAGCATCTAGGCCAGTGCTTCTCTCACTTCAGTAAGCTCTCTCATCACCCAGAGAGTCCTAAGCAAATACAGCTTCTGATTCAGCGGATGTGGAAGGGGCCCGAGACTCTGCATTTCCAACAAGCTCTGGGAGTGATGCTGATGTTGCTGCTCCAGGGATGACACATTGAGCACTAGAGACATAGAAGTAGGACAAGGCTTTCCGCTGCTAATGTGGATGGCCTCTTACAGCAAACCATTGGTGTGTGAACTCTGTGGGAAACCCTATTCTACCAGGACTGGAGATGGAATGAAAGGAGTAGACAGAGCCCCTCATCCTGTCCTGTGCTCACTTAAAAGGACAAAATCTAAGGGGACAGACTCAGACTTACCCCTCTGGCACATCTGCTCCCAGGCCCAGGCCCTGCTCCCAGGCACCGCCCTCCGTACAGAGGGTGCACTGGGCCCATCTGAGACAGGCCAGGCCCAAGGGCATCAGGGTCCCAGGGTCTGGGTCAGACACTTGGTCAAGCTGAACAAGTGGCTGAGCTTGGGTTTCCCTATGCACACACTGGGGACAACAAGAGCTACTGCCTGGGTTCATTGTTGTCATCCATAAAAATATTTGTAATGTGGTAAGTAATTATTAGGCAAGAGGCAAATCATTATGCATGGTGCATTGTTCTAAGCATGCCTTAACTCATTTAACTCTCTTAACAACGAGGGGGGATGTCCCTGGTGGTCCAGTGGTTAGGACTCTGAGCTCTCACTGCTGAAGGTCTGGGTTTGATCCCCAGTCGGGGAACTAAGATCTCACAGACTGCACAGTGCTGCAAGAAAACAAAGAAATAAAATAAAAACTAAAAATAAAACCTATGAGGGAGGTAAAATTATCATTATTATAATTATTCTTTATGTTTTAAAGGAAGAAAAGTTCAGAGAAGCGCAGTGAGTAGCCCAAGGTCACAGAGCCTAGGGAGTGATGAAACTGGGATTTGAACCAAGGGCGTCTGACCCTGCTGCTTCACGAATACCTGGGGGTGCTTGGTGAATGAATGAATGAATGATTCTCAGCTACACTGTGAGGTCCAGGGAAATTGCTCTCTATTTCTCTCAAGTATATTAGATATTTAAAAATGACAAACAAAAAAAGCTTTTTGAAGAGCTAACATACTCACATTGTTCAAAAGGAACAAAGAGATAGAAACTGAAAAATATCCCTCAGAGCCCCGGTCCCCAGCTACCCAGGTCCTTTCCTTAAGGCGACCACTCTTACCAGCTTCTTATACAAAACAAATGTACATTCTCCTTTTAATTCAGATAATAGCATGCCATCTGGAGTATTCTGCCTGGATATTTTTCACTCCATGAAGATCATTCACTTTACCAGAAGAGTTTCTTAAATTCCATCCCCCTCCCCCAAGCCTGAATGTCTTCATCTGTAGCGATGAACATTGAATAAAATGCACGGAAATTGTTTACCATGGGGCCTATCGAATAATAAACACTTCACTCCATCTAATCGATTGTATTTTATTGAAGCAGGGTAACGGAAGTGAGAGTTGAAATGGCCTCCGCTCTGGACAGGCCTCGGAGGCCAATCCCAGCTCCTGAAGGTGACGAGACTTCCTGCTGAAGTCTGTGGCCAGATAATGAGCCATTCACCCCTGAAGACAGGAAGGGAGGAAGGAAGGAGCAAACCAAAACATGGACGAAAAAAACTTCAAAACCTGAAAAATAGGACCTGAGCCCCCCCATCCCCACCCTCACCCTCTTTCAACGGCCTCGCCAGCACTGAGGTGGACACCGTCTGGCTTCAGACACTTTCCCTCCACACTCCAGCATCCAGTCGAGTGAAGTGGGATGGGAGGAGAGAAATAAATGGGGTTGGTTCACACAGAGCCTCTAGATTCCATGCTACAGTGATGAATAATGTCCAAGGCCCAGAAAACGCACAGCTTGGTTGGGTCCGGGCCTCTTACTCATATAGAGGTGTGAGCAGAGGGGAGAAGAGCTCTTGCCCTGCTAAGTTTGTGGAGCTACGATTCCAGGGCCCTGGCAGGACCCCTGGAGACTGGAACAGTCTGCGACCCAGGCAGATGGCCTGCCTGGCTCCCCACTCTGGACGTCCGTCTGGCAACGGTGCCATAGGCCCACACCGATCTGGGCATGAGAGGTGGGTCTCTTACTATCATGAATTCATTTCTTTCCTCCTAGCCATTGAAATCCCATAAAAAAGAAAAAAGACCCCAACATAACATTTAAATAATAGCAAGTTTCTTCTAATCTCTTCATATTTTTTTTTATCACCGTTTAAAAGATTTTTTTCAAATTACCCTTGGAAACTCCCACTATCTAATAATTACTGAAAAAAAGGAGAGAGGAAAAGGAAAGGGAGGGGGGAGAAGAAAAAAAAGAGAAAAGCCCACCACAGGCAGGGAAGGTCTGCTTTGTCAGGGAGAAGGAAATAAAGAGAAATCAGCCCAGCTTCAAAGGGCGCATTTCCATAATTGCCCTGTAACTTTGGCAAAATAAATCTGAGCGGCTGAGAAGAGCACAGTCTCTCAGATGAGTGCACTCCAAAGGCCCCGAGGGCTGTGGGCTCACTTGTTAGCCGCCCAGAGCAGTGAGAGAATGCAGGACAAAAGCCATGAAATCACAGCCTTCTCGTCCTAGACGGCCAGCCCCAGAGTAAGACCTTACCCCGCCCGCCTCTGACCAGCTCCAGCTCCCTGTCCTGGGGCACGCTCATGGGTGCACGCGCACGCACACATGCACTCCGAGTTAAATAAACAAGTAAATAAACAAATGCATTTATGTGCATGGACAGACTGGCAACAGTTAAGAGGTGGCAATAATTAGGAGGCAGGAGTTAAGCTTTCAGCTGTGACCATATTCCCGTAACCTGCTCCTGATACAAATATCCGGGGGAAAGGCTCTAACTTTCCAGGTACACGTTCTGTTTGGGGTTGACTCTGTCCCTCTGGCCCAAGAAGATGCCACCTCCAGTGGCTCCTCAGGCACCAGGCTGAGCTGAAAATCTGCTCTTTCTTTTTCCCAGGCTGGCATAGTTTCCTCTTTGCCTCCCTCACTCCCGCTTCCCCATTCCAGGGCTAAAAAGTTTTTTTAAAGAACAAAAATGCTCCACTTAGCACCCTGTGTTAATGTTTACCTCCACAAAGCTGTGGTTTCTGGGAGAAAATACCTTCCTTGATTGCCCCAGACACCTCTCCCCTCTCTCAACTCCACGTTTCTCAAGCTTGGCGCTGTTGACATTTGGGACTGGATAATTCTTCGTGGCAGGGAGACTGACTTTGCCTTATAGGACCTTCCCTGGTTTCCATCCATGAGATGCTGGTAGCACCCCTACCCAATCACAACGACTGAAAGTGTCTCCAGAGATTGCCATCTGCCCCAGAAGTGGGGGGGAAATCACCTGGTTGATGACTGCTCTTAGGAGCTCTTCTGGGTCTCTCGCCCTGAGTACTCATCCTTTGCAGCTTCAGGAAGAGATGCCTGTGGGGTTTTCCATCCAGACCATCAGGATGGCCTTGAGAGGGGCTGGAGCTTCTGTTCAAAGGCAAATAGCAGCAACATTAAAGCAAGCTTGGTGACACAATAGATGGATATTTTTTAACGTGGTCAAGTAGGCTGGCTGGACCATGTGACAGTGACCAGTTAGGATCCAGGGGTGGTTTCTAGAGAGGTCACGGGGCCATTTCCTCCCTGTCTCTGTCTTGGGAACCCACATTTCTTTCATTCACGCCTCATCCTAGCCAATGTTGGATTTGTAAGAAATTCTGAAGAAATTCATCTAATCTGATCTCCTCCAAGTGGCAACTGATGAAAGCCTGGGATCTTGAGAGAGTATGAAGCTTGCCCCCACTCAAGTTGCAAGCGCTTCTAACCACAGATGCAATTTTTACAGACCTGCAATTGCTCATTTTCATGTGATGGAGGTAGAAGGTACATACAACCAGAATCTACAGGATGCAGAGGACATTTCTAGAAGGATATAAATAATTAGGCCCAAAGTGAGTTCTTGACAGAAACTCCCAACAAACCAGTGAAGGCCTCTGACATTCCTTCCCAATCATTCAGTCCCTCTCTCTAATCTTCCAGAACCCAGGCCTAAGACAGAGGATCCACTAGCCCTGCCTGGCCACCAGGTACCCAGAGGACAGCAGTCCAGGAGGTGGTCCCTCCCTCTCCCCACTCCTCCTCTGGAGCAGGTGAGTGGCTGGAGCATCCGGTCCTCTCCCCAAAGGCCCCTGGCCCTTCTATGCTGCCTTCTGACTAGAGACCCTGCTTCCTCCTTGCTGCATTCCACCCCAAAATAAATTCAATTGGAAACCATGAATCTGCTGGTCCCAGAGGTGGGCCATCACTTAGGGAGATCATTTTATTCTCGTCTGGCACCCTGGCCCGGTGAAGCACCCCCCACCTCCAGCTCCATGCAGATAATGAGAGAAGCAGTGACATCTACTCCTTCCACTGACCTAGTTGATTATCCCCACACACCTCCCAGTGCTTTGCATAACCAGCCCCGACAGCAGGAACTCCTTCCAGGCGGAGTGATTGACATATTTTATTTCTAATTGAAGCTTAATCAGGACCAAGGATGAGATTCCCAAATATTCTCTCTCTCTCTCATTCTCTGGCTTCCTGGTTTTCTCTTCCTCTCTTCCCTAGCTTCCTTTTTAAATCATAGGGCCAGGTGATAAAGGACAGAGGCAGTTTCTGGGATCCCTGAATGGAGAGTGATGAGGTGGGGAACTCAAGGAGGAGGTCCTGAGAGGAGGCTGGGGACTCTGTTTCCTGGTGAAATGAAAGTGGTGCAGAGAAATGGCCTCCTCTTCCCCCCTATTAGCTGAAAAGGCTTTGGGGTTCCTTTCTGTCTTGATCACATTACCTTATTGGGGTCACCTTGGGACCACTGGGGCTTCCCTCGTGGCTCAGATGGTAAAGAATCTGCCCACAGTATGAGAGACCTGGGTTCAGTCCCTGGGTAGGGAAGATGCCCTGGAGGAGGAAATGGCAACCCACTCCAGTATTCTTGCCGGGAGAATCCCCTGGACAGAGGAGCCTGGGAGGTTACAGTCCATGGGGTCGCAAAGAGTCAGACGGAACTGAATGACCAAACAATAACACTCGGGGCCATCTGAAGTGGCCGTGTATTCTGTGGGACAGGCAAGACACACACACGCTGGGTCTCTCCCAGGTGTACCTCAGCTCTCCACTAATATCACATATCCTGCCCTTTCAGTGGGGTGTGATCTGCCTCCTCCAAGGACCAATATCCCCAGAAAAGGACGGGTTGACATGCTGACCAAGCCAGCAGGCAACCAGACCAGACCTCTCCAAGCTGAGGCTGGCCTGTCCACGCCCATCTCCCTCTGAACAGAGAGATGCATGGTTCAATCTCTTGCTGGACGGTCAGTGTGGAAAGGCTGTCCACCCAACTTCTGCTCTTCCTGCCGCACTCCTACCTGGACAGTGTCCCTTCTCCCTGAGTTCAGCTGGGTCCTCAGATGTCTGACTTTTATGGATGATGGGAGAAGGTAGGGCAGAATACTAGCAGGAGTTGGAGGCGTGGGGATCAAGATTCTGGAATATAAGGACAAGACTAGAGCTATTTACTCCTCCTACCACGTGCCAGCACTGGACACGTGTCTCTCATCCTCACCACCACCCTACCAGGTCACTATTCCCATTTTCCAGGTGAAGAAATAGGGTGCAGAGAAGTTCATTGTCTGCCCAGAGTTTCCCAGGTTGCAGAGAAGGGAACTGGTCTGTGCTCCCTGAAGCCCGTGAGTTACTAGCTGAGGGGCTATCAGGCTTGTCCATGTGAAGACACTCATGTGAACCAGAGGCCTCTGCCCGGAGAATGGAGGCCTGGCCTCTGAGGTTCACGGGGGCAGGCAGCTGGAACTGGACTCCACGTCGGGAGGCGCTATATCCAGGGCCAGGGATGAACCACAGTCTATGCCGGCCACCTGGGAAGGAGCCTCAAGTCTCTCTTCTGGGTTAGGGGCTGGAGGAACAAGTCCCATCTTTGCTGGGTATATGCTTCTGTCTCACCCGTCCACAGTGGGCCCCAAAGGCTGAAGACCGACCCTCCTTCCCGCCTGCTCTTGGGGAGCCGCCACACCAGGCTCTCCCAGCCTCCAGGCGGATCAGTTGGGGTGCAGAACTGGCGGCTGTGCTCCCGAAGGTGGGTCCTTGCCGGACTCCCTCCGCTTCCACCGGATCTCTAAGATGCACAATATGACTTCGACTGTGCAGGCTCCCCCCTCCCCACCCCAGACTTCCCGGGGACCCTCGAGACTGTCACATGCCCCACTGTGCGGGGGCAAACACGGGGTGTCTGGCCGCTCTATACATCTACCAACTCCACGTGGGAAGGGAGATGCAAAAAGGATACTCCCACTTTGTATCCCAAGGCGCCACTCTTCCAGCATCTCTACAACTTAAGTCAAAGTTGGGCAGGGCAGGTTGACTTCAACGGAGAAAAAGCAGGCGCGGAAGGGACGAGACGCGCGGCCTGGCTGGAGAGGCCGCCGAGGCAAGCGCCGAGCGGCCCTTTCGTCCTGTAGAGGGAGCTCCAGCCCCAAATTTCCCGGCTCCCTCCCCCGGCCCGCCCACCCCTGTCCGGCCTGGAGCCGGACTCGGGTTGGACCCTTGCATCGGCCCGAACCGCAGCTCCCCCGCCTTCCCTGCGCAGGGACCTCAGAAAGCTGCCCTTCCTGGGCACTTGGGGAAAACCCACTGGGGTGCCAAGACGCACAGATGCCGCGCGGAACCGACCCCTCAACTCATAATGCGGGCTGGGCAGTGTCAACAAGGGGAAAGGATATGCACCCCTGGATTTCCTGCTCCTCCATACACCCCCACTCACTGCCACCCCACATCTATATATCTATAAGGAGGTGTCTGGGGGTCCGCGTGGTTGGAAGGGGATCTGAAACGGAGCTTGCACAGTCCCTTATACAAGACTCAGAAAGCCTCAGTTGTGTCTATGAAAGGATGGGGGGCAGGCTTCCAGATCCTTCTTGTGAGTCTTTCTGCTGTGTCATCAGACAAGGCCCCAAGGCCCCGCGGTTGCTTCCGTGGAACTGGGAGCTGGGCCCAGTTTCCCGGCTCCTTGAGGGGAATCTTGCCCCGTTTCCCACCTGTCTCCTCTGCCCTTTCTCTCCAGCGCCCGGGGTACTTCTCCAACCGCCTCTTCTCCAGCGGCGCCCCCAGCCCGGCCGCTTCGGCCTCTCCTCCGCTTCTGCTGTCCTTCACTCGCCTCGCCTTCTTTTCTGCTGATTCCGGCGACTCTTCGAACATGGGCGTGGGGTGGAGGGTAAAACAAAACAGAACAAAACGCACCAGGCAGACCCCTCTCGGGGCAGACAGGCGGTGTATAGTCAAAGTGGCAACAGCTCATTTATTTAGCCAAAAATAGATACTTTCTTGTACAATTTGGTTCACACATATGTACATTTTTCTGTATATACAAAAAAAAAAAAAAAAAAGTCAGACGCGCTTATTGTCACTGAAACTCCACCCCCCAAAACCAACCGAACAAACAAACCTCACAAACTCAGCTAATGTGGGGAACAGAAGCCACTGGGGGGGGTAGACCGAGGGGGGATTTCTTTGATTCCTTTTTTTTTCTTTAGTTTTCTTTTTAGGTATTCATACACCGACATGCTTACAAGTCATAACTATACAGAGCGATTTTTTTTTTTTACAATTATTACAACGATTTAAAAATTTCTTTTAAAAAAAGAACTAGGATGAGGAGAGAGCCGATAAGACCAGAGCGGCATCCAGGTGGTTCTGGGGCCTGCAAGAGAGAGGCGATGGTAGTAAAGAAAGAGATTTTTAGGGGGGACCGACGCACCCTAGGACTGGGAGACCCAACCCAGGGTGGAGGCCGGGGGGCAAGGAGGGACGCAGATCTCACTGTGAAATGAGGTCCAGCTGTGGACGCTGGTCTTCCAGTTTAACTATAAGATTGGGCGGGAGGCGTCAGGACCCGAGGTCTGGGGCTGGTAGGAGGTGGGCTTCACCGGAGCCCCGGTGTCTGGACTGGGACTGTCGGAGAGCCGTCTCAGAGCCCGCGGGGACGACGGAGGAGTGTGTTTCGTCCCCTTGTAAAAGCGCTTCCTAGCTGTGTTCCCCCGGGGCGGGGTGGGGTGGAGGGACCTGAAACCTAGTTTCCTCCGCATTCCTTCCTTCCCCGGCCTGCCAATCCCAACACCCCCTCCCCAGTTCGGGGGTCTCTTACCGCCTGGGCACCGGCTGGAAAGCTGTCTTGAGTAACTTTTTCTCCACTTCCAAGGCACTACAGCGATCTACGGGAAGCGGGGAGAAAAAGGAGGGCCTTTAGAGCGCTCGGCGTTCCGGGCCGCGGGAGGCGGGCGCGGCGTGGTAAGCGCCCTGCGCCCGCGAGGGACCTGCCCGGGCGCGACCCCCAGACTCACCCCCTCCCTCCGAATCCTGCGCGCCGCAGTCACCTGTTCCGCCCTCGGGCTCCGCCGGCCGAGCGAAGGCAGCGGCGGCGGCCGGGTGGCCCGCGGCTCCGGGAAGTCCCAGCAGGTGTGGCGGGCCCGAGCCCAGCAGGGACAGCGGGTGCGGACGTGGGCCAGGCGGCGGGCCTGGGAACGGCCGGTTGGTCCAAGCGGGGAACTTGCCCAGCGGCGCCGAGACGAGTCTGTGAGCCGCGGCGGCGGCGGCGGCCGGAGAGAGCTGCAGGGCCGAGGGCGCGACCGCTGCCCCCGGAGGAGAGCCCCCCGCGCCCTGAGGCGAGCGGCGCGGGTTGTCCGGGCTTGTGGCCGTCTCGGCCAGGGACCAGATCTTGGGTTTCTGCAGGGCCGAGGTGGGCGCCGGTGCAGGAGCGCAGGGGTCCAGGCCCGCTGGGGGCGATGGCGGAGATGGCGGGGCCGTGGCCACGGGCGGTGGCACTGGGGCCAGACTCAGGACGGGCAGCGGACGCTCCTCCAAGCCCTCGGAGCTGTCGTCCGAGTCGCTATTCTTGGAGTCTGAGATGGGTTCCAGGCCGAGGTTGCCGTCCCTGTGCGACGCCCCCGTCAGGGTCAGCTCGGGCCCCGCGGCCGCGCCGTCTAAGTTCTCCAAATCGATCTCCTCGTCCTCCTCGTCGTCCGCCAGGCCCTCGCCCCCGGGGTCCTCCTCCTCCCCCCCGAGCTCCTCCTCCTCCAGCTCCAGTTCGCGTTTGCCGTCGTCTTCATCCTCCTCCTCATCTTCCTCCTCGCGCTCGCTCCCGTAAGCGTTGCCCTCCTCGTCGGTGCGGCTACGGGGCGCCCAGGTCATCTTGTTCTCCTTCTTGAGGCGCCGGCGCGCGTTGGCGAACCAGGTGGACACCTGGGTGAGGGTCATCTTGGTGATGATGGCCAGCATGATCTTCTCGCCCTTGGTGGGGTAGGGGTTCTTGCGGTGCTCGTTGAGCCAGGCCTTGAGCGTGCTAGTGCTTTCTCGGGTGGCGTTCTTGGGGCGGGATGGGTCCCCGAACTGATACTGGCCATACGGGTAGAAGGCGGGGTGCGGGTGCGGAAACGCGGTGGCCGCGGCCGTATGCTGCACCCCGGGACTGTCCTTCAGCTCATACTGCGTGCCCTGTACGCACATGGAGAAGGAAGGGACACGCGCGGAGGGACCGTGGATGAGCCCCGGCCGTCGCCGCCTCCACCCTCCCGGCCCAGGCCACGCTAGTCTACTGTGAGCGCGCACAGCTCGTCCGGCGCCCCAGCTCTAACCTCCCTTCCGCGGCTCCCAGGGCACTTACCAGCTGAGGGAAGATGGGCAGCTCGGCGGCATAGGGCAGGAAGGCGCCGTAGCCTTGGGCGGCTGCGGCTGCGGCTGCCGCCGCGGCGTAGGGCGCCCCGTACACGGACGAGAGCACGTTGGACAGGGACCCTGAGGCAGCCAGCTCCGAGGCGCCGGCTCCCGGGCCGCCCCGGGCCCCAGCGCTGCCACCGCCGGCGGCGGCCCCCGGGCGCTCGGGTGGGTAGAGCGGGCGGATGTACTGGTATCCGAGCTGGGGGAAGGACATGGTGGCCCGCGGGGCACGGACGGAGAGGGGGCCCGGCCCCCCGGGGCCGCCCAGCTCAGCGCCGCCCGCGGGCTCCGGGGCGCATCGGGGGCTGGGCCCGGCTGCGGCCGCGCTGCCTTCCGCGCTGCGCTGCGCTCCGCGTTCGCCTATTGATCTGCTCCCGGGCGGCGGCGGCGGCGGCGGCGGCGGCGAGGAGCCAGGTCAGGTCCGAACAGATTGGCGGAGATTCCCGGGGCTCCGGAATCTGATTGACATTTCTACGGGCCCGCAAGCCCCTCCTCTCTGCGCCGCGCTCCCTCCTCTCGGCCGCCGGAGCTGCCTCTGCCCGCGCCTGGCTCCTCGCTGCCCTCCTCTCCCCGAGCAGTGTCGCGCCTCGCTTCCTTCGCCCTCCTCTAGTTTTCACTCCCCCTCCTCGCCCTTCCTCTCTCCTCCCCTTTCTGCGCTCCTCTTCCCCCCAGGATCGCTTCCGCTCCTTCGGGCTCTTTCACGCTCCTGGACTACGGAACTCTTCTTTCTCGTCTTTCCCTTTCTCACTGTTCCTTTCTCTCTCCTTTCTGTTCCCGTCACTCTTTCTTTTTAAAATCTATTTTCTCTGTACACACACCACACTCCCCACACTCCCATCCCCCGGCCTCTGAGCCCTGGGCTGAGACGGCCTAAACTTGTGGACACTCGGGGTGCCGTGCGCGAGGGCTGGGGTGGGGGGGAGGGGGTGTGTGTGTCCATGTCTGTGTCGGTGTGTCCGTCCCCGCCCTCACCCCCTCCCTCGCCCTTCCCCAAATCTCGGGTCTGACGTCGCGCCCTCTTATTCGACTTTTCCTCGCGTCTCCTTCGCGAGTCGCCAATCGCCTGGGCGCCCTGCAGGCGAGGCCGCCCACCCCGCAGAGAAGGCGCGCGGGGCGGGGCGGGGGCGGGAGCCCCGGCGCAGAGAGTCCCTTCCCGCCCCCTCTGGCCCGCGGCGGAAGGGGGCGCGGGAGGCGCGGGGACCGGGGTTAGCACTGGGTCAGCTCACCGCTCTCGCTTCCCGCCTCTCGGTACTTCTCCCCCTGCCCCAGCGCGTGGGATCTGGGTCGGGACCAGACAGACCCTGGTCCGGGGTAGGCGCTGGGACTTTACTCTGCCCCGGCCCGCTTTCCAGATCGCACCTCTAGACTCTTGGCCACTCTCAGCGGCTTAGGGAGGGAGTGGAAGAGGCGTGAGGGAAGTGGGGGCGTGTGCTCTAAGGGAGTCTTCAAGGACCATCTCACTGCCCGGGGCGGGGCGGGGAAGTGAGGTCGCCCCCTTCCCAGAGGACCAAATTCTGCAATTAACCGCGTTCACGTCGCGCCGATGTCAGGGTGCAGAATCCTTTCTTAGAAATGGCGTGTGTGTTGGGGGGGGGCGGTGCTGCAGAGTGGACGCCCCGGGCATCCTGGGGAGCGAAGTCAGGGAAACGGAGCCCGCCGGAGCCCCAAGCCGGCGTGGGATGGGGGAGGAGCAGGGAGCCGGGTGGCGGAGGCTCCAGGAACTTTCAGGGAGCGCTTGGAGAAGTTAATATACTGGAATTTTCGGTCCGTAGGGATTCTTCGTTTTCCTCCCCCTTCTGCTCCCGGGGTCTCCGCGCCAACCTGTTTTCTTTCGGCAGAGATCCTCCCATCCGCGGGGGTGGGGGTGGGAGGCAAGACTTTTAGTTTTACAGTGGGGTATTTCCTAAACCAAAGCTGAAATCCCAGAATCCGGGCGCCCACCTTCACAGGTTAGGGCGTGCAGCCGAGAGCAGGATTGAAATTCCCGGTATTGCGGCGACTCCAGGCTAAACGCTTTAGGCCGCTGCAGCGACCTACGCAAAGGCCAGGCCGGCAGCAGGAGCGCTCCGGGGACAACCCCCGGGCGGTGCCTGTCTTGGAGTTGCCGGTCCCGGCTCGGAGGCAGAAAGTGGCTTCCTTCCTCTGATTGATAGAAGAAGCTAATCCAAATTCTAGCAGAGCGGAGGGATCGGAGAATCTTGGCCCCAGCAGTCTCTGGTCTCAGCAGCTCCAGGGAGCCCCGCTGGGAGTCCCGTGGAAACCCAGTTTTGACCTCGCCCCTACTCCCCGTCTCTTTCTACCAGTCTTCGTGCAGGTCGGCGCCTCGAGTAGGCATGAAAGTCGAGAAAATTGGGTTGGGGGGGCGGGATACAAGGGAAAGTTTTGGGGCAGCTAGGTTTGGGGTTCGATTGCGGAAAGTAACATGCGGCCTTCTCAAACTGGGTCAGACTGCTTCCCTAACCTCCTACTCACCTGCTTCTGCCTGATGCCAGGTGTTAGCCTTAGCTGAAATCTCCCCAGAAGAGGAGGTATCAGAGGAAGCTTTGAAATGTTTCCCCGGCGCCTGATTTCGTTTTCAGTTAAACCTCTCAGCCGAGTGGCATAGGGAATCACGGGCTCACCGACTCAAGAAAAATCTCAGGGTTACAAAACTGAGGGTAACGTTATTGCCGGGAGTGTTCCCTAAGCGGAGCCTCGACGGCCCTACAAATCTATAGAGTTTGCACAAGACCCGCCCCGGGGAGAGCCAAGAGCGAGACGCCCAAGTGGAGAAACTGGGGCTGCGCTGGGCCCTTGTTTAACGCGCAGCTCCTCGAGAAAACAGAACAATGAGCCCAGAAGATGCTTCCTCCGCCCGCATTGACTCGCTATCGACCTGGCTGCGTTGGACTGCGAGAGGCGGGAAAGAGGCCAGGCAAGGGGCGAGGCTGTGCTCAATGAATTAACCACGCCGGACCAGGGAACCCATGGCACGGAAGACGAACCTCCAACCCAGATGAGGACCCAAGGACCTCGATTATTTAGATAACTCCAGGCGCCCCAGGTCTTCAGCAGAACAGCCTCTCTGCTCCCCTGGTCACCAGCAGAGACCCTAGCCCGGGCGATCCGCGCCCCACCTCGGGACCCAGAGCCCTAGGCAGCCGAGCCCCGACGTGGCGCTAGCTCCCCAATGCCACCAGGCCAGTGGAATCCGGCTCTGAACTGAACTCACGGGTCCAAGGACAGCCGAGCCTTTTCCAGGGATTTTTAATCCAAGAGATGGGGTCAAAGTGACACTCGCATAGGGAGGAAAAGCAGGTGCGCGGGAAGTTGATTTGGGAAAGTCGTGCGCGCAAAAACGCACACAAACCCTTCTCCACCATCTCGCTTTCTTCCAACGTTCCCAGAGCACAAAAATGCTTCGGAAGCTTGCTGTAGACGCTCTCTCAACGCGGCCGAGGGTGTGGGGAATGAGCAGGGGGCGTCCATAGCATTGGCTTAGCGCGCACTCACTGCAGCGCTCCCGGGTCTCACCCTTGGAGGTGCTGGCCCGACGTGTGCCCAGGGGCTGCGCTGGGCCCTTGTTTAACGCGCAGCTCCTCGAGTGGCCCGCCTGGCTCTAGAGCTGCGCCGCGCACTGTACCCGGGCCTCCAGTCACCAGCCCCCCTTCCCGCCCCCTCCTCGCTCGGCCTCACGGCGCCCACGCGTCCCCATCGGGGGGCGCCGCTGTAGCCCTAAGTTTCTCCGCCGAGGCCCGTCTTCTGTCCTTCCCTCCCAGGCCCGAAGTCCCTGGGCTGCAGTGCGGACCGGCGATCCCTCTGCTTCCTGCAGACGCCGCGGCGCACGCTCCCACCGCTCCCTCCCCCCGCGCTCGGGTTACAGGTTAATGAAATGCTCGTTTTCCTCAGCCATTTGTTTTGTTTTCCTGCAAAGTTCTGATAAGTAGCTAACCAACGAAGCTTGTAATTACAATCTTACAGAAACCGGGCCGATCTGTATATAAATCTCACCATCCAATTACAAGATGTAATAATTTTGCACTCAAGCTGGTAATGAGGTCTAATACTCGTGCATGCGATAATCCCCTCTGGATGCTGGCTTGATCAGATGTTGGCTTTGTAATTAGACGGGCAGAAAATCATTATTTCATGTTCAAATAGAAAATGAGGTTGGTGGGAAGTTAATTTCTCTCCGCTCTGTGAAGCGTAGACAAGAATTTAATGATTTAATTACAGTTGTAAGCCCTTTCCATGAGACTTAAATTGAGCTGAGAATATTTTTTTCTTTCTCTCTCTCTCTCTTCTGCGTTCTCTCTCTCTCCGCTATTAGCAGCCGCGTGGACGCCCGAGTTCGTGGCCTGGTGTCCGCACCGGGAGGGGTTTGTATCAGGCTAAGAGTCCAGACCCCAGCATCCCTGGAGGCGTAGGGCGCGGCCTCGTGGGCCGCCCCGGAACGGACTGCCTCTTGCTGCCGGTTATCAGGGCCTCGGATCCCTACTCTGGGCGCAGAGAAGCGACTGGGAAACTTTGGGAGAAAGTTTGCAAACTTTGCTCTCGGCGAGGGAGAGGCTGCCCGAAGGGCCGGGCCAGCGACTGGTCGCTACGGGCGGGGTGCGCCCCCAGCCAGGTCCGGGCACTCGGAGCTGGCCAGGCTGCCCAAGGAGCGGCGCGAGGCCGGCCGGCGGCGGGCCCCTCGCTTCCCTCAATCCGCTCCTGCCCCTCCTCGAAATGGCCCGAGCCCCTGGGTCTCCAAGCAGCCGCGACGCGCAGCAGCACCCAGAGCTGCCAGGATTGAAAACCTGGCCCTCAACGCGAGTGATGTTATTTCTCTTTACCTCTCCAGGATCATCTTTTCCACCTGACTCGAGCAGTTTCACTCCCTCCCCCTCTTTTGTTTTTCCTCTCTCTGTCTGTCTTTCCCACTTTCCATATATTCGATTCCTAGGTCATTGATTTTATTTCTCTTCCCTCAATTCGCTGTTATCTTTTTCTCCCGTCTGGACCACTTTTCAGTTCACTTTTCTCAATTTTGCTCCCTCCCTCTTCCCTTATTTTATGTCTCTTTTTTTCCCCTCTCTGACTCTGCGTCTCTCCCCCTCTTCCTCATTTCTCGTTCTTTCTTTTTCTTCCCCCGTCCCTCTCGTTCATCCTAATCTATTTCCTTCGTGGATGTCTTGGTCTGTCTCTCAGGTTCTCTGCGTGTATTTTCTCTGCTCTTCCTCTCCAGCATTCGTCCCCTCCCCCCCGTGGATCTGCCTTGCCGGCGGCGCCCCCTCCTCATCCATCTTGGGAGATGAATATGTCGCTTTATTAGATGCTGAGGCCAGAGCTGGGTGATGGGGCTCGGCCAGCCTAGCGCATTTTCTTCATGCATATTGACGAGATGGTAATGAGCGCGTTTGCATTGTTGCGTGGAGATGCTGCGTTTCCCGCCGCAGTTCGGAGCCGGCAAGGGTGTCGCGGGCCCAAGAGTGACCGCAGTGGGCACCTGGCCTGATGGTCGCAGCTGGCCCTCAGCGGGTTCACGGTGCTCGGGGCCCGGGGAAGGAAGTGACCTCGGCGAGGGCCCGGGCGGGCCGCCGCCTCCTTGCGCTCCTCCACAAAGGCTGTCTGCTCTCCCCTCATTAAAGCCTCGTTATGGGAACCCCCGCCTGGCTCGCGACGGTTCTTTCGGCGCCCCCAGCCCAGGGGCCTCGGACCCCCATCCCCTGTTGTTTTGAGGCCTGGGATGGAGCGCCACCAGGAAATTAGTGCCTGACAACAACGTCTAATGGCAATAAATTGTTTGCGATTCCGAGTGACACGTCGCGGGATCAAACACAGCCGCATTGTGTCCCGTGCCCGACTCTCTCCTCGTTAATCTTGCAGCGCGCAGTGGCCGCGCTTGGTCAGGGAAGGTTGCGCTCAAGCCCTTGGCTGTCCGCTCTGCCGGCTCTCAGCCGACCTGGAGGACCAGTCTTTCTAGAGGGGCTTGGCCTTTCCCGAGAAGGTCTGCAAAGCTCAGGACCTGGGCCCAGGCTCGCCTCTCCAAGAGGTGGTTTGTGAAAGTCAGGATCTCGAAGAGCACAAACTCTGAATTGAGCTAAGATGGAACCGACGTACTGCTTGCTGGAAATTCAGAGAGCGTGAAACCTCACCCTTTCGAGACACAGAGGAGTGGGGATTCTTTGGGCATTAGACTTTTGCATTAATCACCCCCCCCCCCACCACCATTCTCTTCCAACTTCATACTGGGAAAGTTGAGAGCTTTTGGTTTAAAAGTAAAAATAAGTCAAGCTCTGGCCTTGTCTGGAATTGTGTTGGATCTTGTCCCCCAAACTTAAAGCCCTCCACGACCACCTCTACTATTATTTGCTTAGTATTTTTCCTTTCGTTGACTCAAGTTAAATATTTAAATACATGTTTTTAAAAGAAAACTTGATATTACTACTGTAAATGGACAAGTGGCTATTACTCACCATAAAAGTAAATTGTAAAAGATAAACCCAAGTAAAACCAAGCAATGTTAATACATTTTAGCCATGATTGCTTGCTTGGGAATGACTTCTAGAGGTCCAGCTGTGTGTGTGTGTGCGCACACGCGTGCGCGCGTGCATGCGTGCATGTGTGTGTGTGTGTATTAGCAAGTGTTGTTTTTCAGTTGCTCATTTGTGTCTGCACCCATGGACTGCAGCACACCAGGCTTCCCTGTCCTTCACCATCTCCCAGAGCTTGCTCAAACTCATGTCCATTGAGTCGGTGATGCCATCTAGCCATCTTGTCCTCTGTCATCCCCTTTAGCAAGTGTTGGGAATGTCAAATACTGAATCTTTCTAGAAGATGAGAGAATTGAAATGTTTCTCACTATTTAATAATGTTGGCTAATACTCTGTCTCCATACTACCTAATATTATATTCAGGATCCTAAAAGCTGCATTGGTTTAGGGTTTACTGGAGTCTGTTGAAGAGTGTGTAAAAAATTCAAGATAAAAAATAACATGTTGAGTTATTATTAATTACCAAATAATTGTGCTAAGCATGGTCAAACAAAATCACATTTAATTCTCACAATAGACCTACGAGGGAGAGACTAGCTTAGGGTGACCACGTCTGGTTGTGCAGGATGCTCACTCAGCAAGGGCACCTCGCTGAAGAGCTAAGAGGCTCTGAAGTCCAGTCTTTCTGTGCTCAGGGCTGCACTCCAGGAAAAGCAGATTTCTCTAATCTTCACAAAACTGTGGTATGACCCAGCCCTGGAGAAGGGGAAACAAGACTTAGAGAGCTTGGCAAAGCCCAGGCTGGAGCCCCCATCTAATATTTATCCCTCCTCTGGGACGAGGATCAGGACCTTTGGGTGATTGGGGGAGGTGGTGTAGGGGTCTGGGAGGAGGTTACTGGAAGGTTAGTCCCTGGTTTGACCGAAGGTAAAGGCATTGGGCCTGCCAATGCAGGAGATGCAAAAGACTTGGGTTCGATCCCTGGGTTGGGAAGATCCCCTGGAGTAGGAAATGGCAATGCACTCTAGAATTCTTGCCTGAAGAATTCCCATGGACAGAGGAGCCTGGTGGGCTATAATCCATGGGGTTGCAAAGAGTTGGACACGACTGAGTGTGCACACACACACACACACGCAAAGACACACACACGCGTGCACAAAGACACACATACAAAGGCAACAGGACTGCTGTGCTTTCCCTTCCCCTCAAGCCTCTTGCAAATATTTGGAGAGGACTTGGGTAAAAATAGAGTAGATCGAATATATGTTATCTCAGCTAGTAACCAGGTTGGGGCAGGGGGAGAAGATGTTCTTGGTTTGCTTGACCTAACCATGGGTGTTTCGACTGTTCCTTGCCTTTTTTTGGTTCAGTTTACCTACATGAGTTTATAGACCAGAGTCCTGCTTTGTTGCCATCCATATTGTTAAGAAGTTTCAGATTCTTAAGGGTGAACAGGAATTGCATTGCATCAGAGACTGAAAATTAGGGTGACCTCTGGAGAAGGGAAGGGCCACCCACTCCAATATTCTTGCCTGGGAAATTCCAAGGACAGAGGAGCCTGCCGGGATACAGTCCATGGGGTCATAAAGAGTCGGATACAATTGAGTATCTAACACTTTTTTCTGGTCATAGACATCTTTGGGGGGAAGTTTTGTCTCCATAGAGTCTTTTTTTTTTAAGTTGAATTGCTTGCCAACACTTGCTAATTAGGTGATTTTATTTAAAAATCTAGATTTCAGTTTGTTAGTAAAACCAGAAGGCTAAGAAATCCAAGACTGTCTTCAATGAGATCACAGCAACGACTCATGTATCTGGACACCCATTTGCTCCGATTTGCTCTGTTGCCTGCAGGCAGCTGAGTCGTAGCACTGCTTTGCATCCTTAATTGAGAGAATGGAAGCCCTTGCAGTAGATGCTGCTCCTCCATTGTGAAGAAAATAGCACAGAGTGTGATCTGGGCAAGGTGTTGTAAGAGCTTCTTCCTTCCTTTTCTCTCTACCACACTCCTGGTTAGCTGGGTAGATACTTTTCCAGCTAACCAGGTTGAGGGCAGGTTTCAGGAGTTGAAGAATTGTGTAGCTCTGAGAGATGTCCAGGAGACCCAGCTAGGCTAATTCTAAAGCTTCTGGGAACAGAATAGAAAGACTGGTCCCTAAACAGTCATTTGTAGGATGCCCCCACCCGCTTGCTTTCCCATCATTAGCATCAACCCCCTCCCCCCTTTTTTAAATTTGGCTGCACTGGGTCTTAGCTGTTGTTGAATGGGGGATGGGAATCTAGTTCCCTGACCAGGGATTGAACCCAGCCCCCCTGCATTGGGAGGGTAGAGTCTTAACCACTAGACTACCAGGGAAATCCTGTGCATCAACCCTTTCTTGATTCCCATGCGCCGTCTTAAAAATGTTAAGTCACAAAGCCTGCTTCCTCCCTTTTCTCCCTTTCCCTTTCTCCTTGCAACAAACATTTATTGAATGGCTTCCACAAGCTAGGAACTGTGCTAAGTTTTGGGAAACATTAGCTGGACAGGCCAGGACTCTGTTCTCATGGAGCTTACATTTTAGTGGGACAATCAAATACCAATGAGGAAAACAAGGAGAACAAATTAAGATGTGTTAAGTTCTACAAAACAGCACAAACAGTAATACAGAGTGTACTGAGTTGGATGATGTCTTCCTCAGATTCATATCTTTCCCAGAACCTAACAACCCAACCTTATTTGGAAATAGGGCCCTTGAAGATGTAATGAACTGAGGTTTCATTCATTACATTGGGGTTTCATCTCCTATTGGAGCAGAATGGGCTTGGAATCCAGTAAGACCAGTGTCATTGTAAGAAGGGGAGAAAAGACAGAGCCAGACACAGAAGGGAACGAGGTGATGTGAAGACTGAGGCAAAAATTGGATTGATGCATCTGTAAACCAAGGAATGTCAAAAATTGCTGACAATCACCAGAAGCTAGGAAGAGGCAAGAAAGAATTCTCCCCTAGGGCCTTTTGAGGTAGCATAGCCCTGTCAACACCTTGATTTCAGACATCTAGTCTTCAGAACCATAAATTTCTGTAGTTTCAAGCCATCTAGTTTGTGGTAATTTGTTACAGCAACCCTACGAAACTAATGTACAGAGGGACAAGCGAGCTGTTACTTTAGATAGCACAATCACAGATCTGCAAGGAGGAGATGACATTTTAGCTGAGATGGAGTCAGTCATGAAATTTTCAGAGAAGTGTGTTTTAGAGCTGCTCAGTCCAATACGGTAGCTGCTAGCCACATGTGACCATAGAACACTTGAAATGCAGCTGGTCCAAATTGATATAAGCTGAAAGAGTAAAACACCCACCAGATTTCAAAGACTTAGTATTAAAAGAAAAGAATGTAAACCATTTCATTCATTTTTTAATATTGATGGCACATTGAAACAATATTTTGGATAGTTCGAGTTAAATAAAGAATATTATTAAAATTAATTTCACCTGCTTCTTTTACCTTTTTAAATGTGGGCAGTAGGAGATTTTGAATTACATTTGTGACTCACATTACATTTCTATTGCATGGTGTTGTTCTAAAGGTAAGAACAGCATGTGCAAAGGCCCTGTGGCAGGGAGGAGTGTTTCAATACTCAGCCTGCATGTTGATATTTATTTGGTGATGTTGCTAGACATGGGGAGCTGATCTGAGAAGCCCTGTGGAAACTACAAAGAGTAAATATGTCTTTGTTCCATCTCAGTGGAAAGAGTGGCCATGAAGTTCAGTCCTTCAACCAGAATGGTGTCTCCTTTCTCTTTGCCAACACTCTTAGACACAAACTTTGCCATCCTTTCTGCTTGGCACATTCATCTCATCCTCTCCCTATGCTTGTTAACATGAGGACTTATAATGAGGCCTAAGTCCTTGTGCTGAGGCCCTGAGGTGATATATGAGCAGGGACCACCCTCCCCAAACCCACAGCTTTTGCAAAGTGAACTTCAAAGACCATATTGGTCCACTTATAAAGCTAGAATTTTGCTCTTTTAAGACACAGGTCACAAAAGGGTACTCTGGACAGTGGGATGTTGCCTCTGAGATGAGACTATAAAAAGACTATGGCTTCTGTCTTGGGCACTTCTGACTCTCTGTCCTTGAGATTACCAGCTGCCATGTTGTGAAGGTGCTTAGACCACTGTTGAAGGGACCCACCTGGCAAGGAATAAGGCTTTCTGGCCACCCTGTAGGTGAGCTTGGATGTGGATTCTCCAGGCCCTGCTGAGTCTTCAGGGGACTATAGCCCAGGCCAACCACTTGAGTGTAACCCTATAAGAAATCCTGAGCCAGCTGCACCTGGAGTCTGACTCATGAAACTGTGAAATAATATATGTTTGTGGTTTGAAGCTAAATGTTGGCAAACTACAGGTGGGTAGGCTGCCTCTTTTTATAAATAAAGTTTTATTGGAACACAAACATGCCCATTGTCTATGGTTGCTTTCAGACTCCACAGCAGAACCTGTTGAGTAGTTGCAGTGAACGCCATATAACCCACAAGCCTGAAGTATTTACTATCTGGCTCCTTAAGGAAAAGTTCATTGATTCCCGTTTTAAGATGCTGTGTTTTAGAATAATTGTTACACAACAATAACTAATACAATGACTTTAGGATTTGGAACAATGGGCCTAACATGGCTGGTATGTTATGGGTTAGGCTTCTGCTTTCAGTTTAGCTCCATGTAGTAGGTGTTGCGTCAAGGAGTATGTCAAGGCTGTATATTGTCACCCTGCTTATTTAACTTATATGCAGAGTACATCGTGTGAAATGCTGGGCTGGATGAAGCACAAACTGGAATCAAGATTGCTTGGAGAAATATCAATAACCTCAGATATGCAGATGACACCATTGTCATGGCAGAAAGTGAAGAGGAACTAAAGAGCCTCTAGATGAAGATGAAAGAGAAGAGTGAAAAAGCTGGCTTAAAGCTCAACATTAAAAAAACTAAGATCATGGCATCCAGTCCCATCACTTCATGGCAAACAGATGGGGAAACAATGGAAACAGTAAACAAGCTTTATTTTCTTGGGCTCCAAAATCACTGCAAGATGGTGACTGCAGTTGTGAAATTAAAGGACACTTACTCCTTGGAAGAAAAGCTATGACCAACCTAAACAGCATATTAAGAAGCAGAGACATTACTTTGCTAACAAAGGTCCATTTAGTCAAAACTATGGCTTTTCCAGTAGTCATGTATGGATGTGAGAGTTGAACTATGAAGAAGGCTGAGTGCCGAAGAATTGATGCTTTTGAACTGTGGTGTTGGAGAAGACTCTTGAGAGTCCCTTGGACAGCAAGGAGATCAAGCCAGTCAAGCCAAAGGAAATCAATCCTGAATATTCATTGGAAGAACTGAAGCTGAAGCTGAAGTTCCAATACTTGGCCATCTGATGTGAAGAGTTGACTCATTGGAAAGACCCTGATGCTCAGAAAGATTGAAGGCAGGAGGAGAAAGGGATGACAGAGGATGAGATGGTTGAATGGCATCACCGACTCAATGGACATGAGTTTGAGCAAGCCTGACAGGGAAGCCTGGCATGCTACAGTCCATGGGGTCCCAAAGAGTTGGGCAAGACTGAGTGACTGAAAATAAACTCGTATGTTAATGATGTTAAATGTGAACTGAGCATTTACTGTGTGCTGGGCCCAGTCTCAATCATATTCCAGAATGCTGCATTCATTCCTTTATCTATGGTCCCCTCAGGCACTTCTGCAGTTGATGACATTCTGTAGGTGTAACAGGTGTCTGTGGATTTAAATTGTCTTTTAGAGATTGGAATTAGCAGAACACACAACGGAAGACTGTAATCGTGGGGTGGTGAGCAGAGAGCAAACATGTTCCGCTGCTAAGTACGTTTGTTGGTTGTTAAACTCTGAAACGTTCCTATCACCTTGTCCTGAGCCTCTCAGGGTTCTCCTGCTGCCGCAGCAGCCCACCACTCCCATTCCTCTCCCCCCATCACCCTGACCCTTGGCCCAATGATCCAGCAACCAAAGGGCATAAGGCAGACACAGCAGGGGCCTTCCAAGTCTTTAGGGTCTACCCTGACTGGTAGGGCTTCCCAGGTGGCGCTAGTGGTAAAGAACTCCCCTGCCAATACAGAAGATGAGGATTTGATCCCTGGGTTGGGAAGATCCCCTGGAGGAGGGCATGGCAATACACTCCAGTAGTCTTGCCTGGAGAATCCCATGGACAGAGGAGCCTGGGGCCTATGGTCCATGGGGTTCCAAAAAGTCAGACAGGACTGAAGTGACTTAGCATGCACGCACACTGATTGGTCAACTCCCATGTCATGCTGATGGTGGCATATTTAATGTCACCCAAAGACAAAACCCCGACTGCCAGCCACTGCTCCACCTCGGTCTTGGCTTGTGGAAGAGGAGGGCCCATCACCACTGCTCTCCAAGGCCAGACCTCAACCTGGTCCAGAAGAGACACTCAGCAAAGCTGACGGAATTCACAGGCGTCTACTGAACGTTTGCTCCTTTATGGGATTAACAGGGGAGAGGATGCAAAGAACAATAAGACATGGGAAGGTCTGTAGCCAGACCTTCTACTCATAATCAAACCCACTTCTGACCTCAGGCAAGCAACTCAGTTCCCTGTGCTTCAGTTTCCTCCTCTGTGACAGCAATGGTTCCTACGTCATGGCATTTTTATTAAAGAGAAAGTAATGTAATTACATATATGTGTGTGTGTGTGTGTGTGTGTGTGTGTGTGTGTGTGTGTGTATATATATATATATATATGGTTTTCCCCAGTGGCTTACTTCCCTAGTGGCTCAGCAGGTAAAGAATCTCCTGCAATCCAGGAGACACATGAGATGTGAGTTTGATGCCTGGGTTGGGAAGATCCCCTGGAGGAGGGTGGCAACCTGTTCCAGTATTCTTGCTTGAAAATCCGACAGACAGAGGAGCTTGGCAGGCTACAGTCCAAAAGGGTCGCAAAGAGTCAGACATGACTGAATGACTAAGCACAGAAGCACACACACGCACACACACACACACACACACACACATATATGTATACATTCCCTCCTCCAGGGAATCTTCCCAATCCAGGGATCAAACCCAGGTCTCCCGCATTGCAGATGGATTCTTTACCAGCTGAGTCATCAGAGAAGCCTAATATACATATAAGTACATATATAATTACAATAGGTATGTGTGTGTTAGCCACTCAGTCATGTCCAGCTCTTTGCAACCTCATGAATTGTAACCCACCAGGTTCCTCTGTCCATGGGATTCTCTAGGCAAGAATACTGGAATGGGTTGCCATGTATCTCCTCCAGGGGATCTTCCTGACCCAGGAATTGAAGCCTAGTCTCCTGCATTGAAGGCAGATTCTTTACTGTCTGAGCCACCAGGAAATTCCCACAATATATATACGTATATATATTGCATGTCAATATATTATACCACTATAATATAATTATATACAATTTAATAATACAAAGATAGCACTAACACAAGTGCTAAGAAAAATACCTGTGTTTAGTAAGTACTCAGCAAATGTTAGAAGAAGAGTTTAGGGGCCAGAGGAATACACTCAGAGCGGGTCTTGAAATGGTCAGATGCGCATTCGGCCAGCGTGCACAGAGCATTGACGGGCTTCCCACGATGCGAACAAGGGCTGATTTCCTGGGCATGTGACCTGCGCCCAGTGCCCCATGCTTAAAAGCACCCTGGACTTGGTTTAATGATCTGCTGCTGCCATCTCAAGATTCTTAAGTACTTTTTGAACAAGGGGTTTGCATTTTCATCGGGCGCCCAGCCCCAAGAGTATGTAAGGATCTTGCACACAGCGGTGGGTGAGGCTCAATTCTGTTCTTTGGAAGCTTCGCATGCCCGCTGCGTGGGTGGATGGACCCAAGGTGATCACATCACAGAGCTATACACATCCTGGGGGAGCGTCAGGCCTGCGCATGTGCACCCACGCATCTATGTTGGGGGAAAATGGCCCAGAAGACCTGTTTGAAGCTGCAAAGAGTACGCAGCAAAGGCCAAGACTGCCTGATTCCACCATGGCAACCCCGAGAGGAACTCCAGCCGGGAAACCAGGTCCCATTATGCCTCTGTTCAGGGAATTCTGCTTGGATTTATTTTCTGCAAGAGGAATAAGGTCTTGAATTCTGAAATGTTTTGAAGCCTTTGGAAAATCCCACTTAAATCACGGATGACAGTTTGACATTTTTCCAGCTGTTTGGAAGCAGTAGACAAGTCGAGTCTCTCAGCAGGGCGCAGACGGACATGCTGGGATGTGTGTGGGTTCTCAACTCCCTCCCCGTTCCTGGCTCCTCTAGGCTTTTAGGAGAAAGGGAAGGGAGAAAAGAGAGAAAACCGAAACCCAGACTCTTTCAGGGTTTGTGCCCATTGGAGCCATCGGCATTTAGTGGGTTTATCCTGAAAGTGAAATCTTAATTGGGCAACTATATCTTTCCGCCTTTTCCAGATCAGTGGACTCACCTCCTTCTTGCCAGCAAAGATTCCAGTCGCTTGTGTCTTTCCCTCATTAAATTCACACCTTGGTCTGGAGGATTGTTTTCTTGGCTCACCAGGTGCCAGTGATGGCTACTTACCTTTTTTTTTTTTCGTGGTCTGCCACAGGCAATCAAGATGTGGGTATGGATTATAACTCAGGTTCCATCTTCAGCTAGATCCATTGGATAAGAGCGTGTGCTCAAACCTTAGCTTTGCCTCTTACTCTCGGGAACCTCGGGGAAGCTACTTGGCCTCTCTGTGCCTCACTTTTCCCATCTGTAAAATGCCCAGAGGAGGATTAAATGACTTAATACATGTGAAGTACTTAGAACTCATAACTAAGTGTTATGGTATATAAGTATATGTGTATAACATATTTTAAAAGACATCTTTCCCACATATTACAACATATGGATATACTATTTTCTCCGTCATCATATGTCTATCCATAAAAACACGTGTATATAATGCTCTTTACATCCAGGTGCAGTTTTAAGCCCTCTCCAAGAAATTACCTCACTCAAACCTCAGAATGACATTATGAGCTAGGGACTGATGTGTCCCTCATTGTAGAGACTAAGGATACTGGGGCACAGAGATGTTAAGTAACTTGCCTGAGGCCACACAGCTAGAACCAAGAGACACTCAGGCTTTTAGCCCTATGGTCACCACCCGCCCCCGCCCCCAACCCTTACCCTTTGGGATCTGCTCATACATACAATTCAAACTTTGCTAAACATTTAGGATTTTTCATTTTTCGATAATGTCTTTAATTTCTTATTGAAGAATAAGAGACTTACTTGAAATGCATGTGTCCTAACTGTAAGAATGCATTTATTTTCACAAAGTGAAAACACCCATGTAAACATGTAAGTATCCACACCAGAAAACGGAAGCTGGTGGTCCCCTAGACACCCCCTGGGTCTTCTGGTCACTCCATTCCCACCTGCTACCAGACTAGCCTGACTTCCAATAGCAGAGATTAGTTTTGTTCAGTTTTATACTTCATGCAAACAGAATCAGCAACATGTATTCTTTTGACTTGGGCCTGTTATGCTCAATATTATGTTTGTAAGATTCAGGCATATTGTTGCTTGTGGTTGTAGATTATTTATTCTCATACTGAACGGGATCTCATTTATAATTTATCTATCTACTGTTGATGGGCGTTTGGGTCATTTTCATGAATGGTGCTGCTAGGAACATTCATGCCTTTTTTTTTTCTTTTTAAGATTTTTTTTTTTTGATGTGGGCCATCTTTTAAAAGTCTTTAGAATTTGTTATAATGTTGGTTTTGTTTTACGTATTGATATTTTGACTGGGAGGCAAGTGGGATCTTAGCTCCCAAGCAGGGATTGAACCCGCACCCCTTGAATTAGAAGGCGGAGTCTTAACCACTGGACCACCAGGGAAGTCCCTGGCACACGCCTTTGGGTGGACATATATATGCATTTCTGTCACATATGCACCTAGGAACAGGGTGTAGGATGGGCATGTATCCAGCTTCAGTAGATTGTGCTAAATAGTTCGCCAAAGTTTCTTTCAGGACGCCATGTGGTGGTGGTGATGGTGGGGAATGAGATCGGGGGTTGGATATCTTGCAAATGATTTCCCTTTCTGACCATTGAGTGGAAATAAAATGTGACATTTGGACCTAGTGGCAGGCAGTCTCATCAAGGCAAGCCAGGGGCTTATTTATGGGGTTTTGTTAAACATCCCACCTTTCTTTAATTTCTGCAGGATATCCTCTTCCTGTAAAGTTGGCTGAAAGGGCAAACTATGCAGGACTCATGATGGGGCTGTTAAGAGCTGAAAGGCGGAGTAGCAGTGGGGCTGACAGTGTTCCTGGGCGGGTGTGAGTCAGGCACCGAGCCCCTCTCACCCTGTGAGGCCACAGAGTCAATGTGATGGAGTGACCCCTCTGCTCACGGCCAAACGTCGACTAAGCTCTCTCTGCGTGGCCTCCCCCGAGCTAGACATCAGGGACACGGTGGTATACGAGGTCAGCTGGATTCCTGTCCTCTCTGCTTACCTTCTGGGGAATGCGGACACAAACACGGACCTGAACCAATTGACACAAATATTTTCAGAGCATGATAAGAAAATGAAAAAAATAAATAAAACAAGGAGATGAGAAAGCAAAAAATCAGAAAGAGAGTTGGCATTGGAGACAGTTCAGGGAAAAGACACCAGGCGTCAGCTTAGAAATACCCTAATATTTAGAAATACCTCAATATTTATGAATACTGAGCATGGCCAGCTTCGTGGGTGTGCAGATCTGTGCCCTTGCTGTGATGCTCTGCTCTTCCTGTCCTAAAAGTCTTAATTTTTTTTTTTTGATCAAACCTCATGACATGTGGGTTCTTAGTTCCCCAACCAGGGATTGAACCCTTGCTCCTTGCATTGGAAGCACAGATTCTTAACCACTGGACTGCCAGGGAAGTCCCCCAAAAGTCTTAATTTTTGAACAGGGAGCCCAATTTTTCATTTTGTCTTGGGCCCTGTAGATCATGTAGCTGGTCCTCCCAGTTATTGGGGTGAGGGACAAAGAAACTGCATGTAAAACACCCCAAGGGCTAAGCCTAGAGGACTCTTCAGTTTCCTCCTTTCCTCTCATTTTTCTACATCTTACAAGTTCTGAACCTGGCACTGAGGCTTCGGGGAGAACAAATTAGGACACAAATGGGGCAGTTGCTTTTGATGTGGGCTTTTCAGGGCTTAGAAATCCTGCAGTTCCCGTCCCTGGAGGCCCTGGGTGATTAATGATAAAGGGGCTTTCTCCATTGTGTAAGCCAGAAGGAAGGAAGGAAGAGCACTTGAAAAGCAGAGAGTGTCCAAGTGCTGGGCCCTTGGACTTCCAGGCCTCTGGGGAGGGAAGCGGAGCTCTTCAGCAGAGGGCCTGTCCCGGGTAGCTCAGGGAGCCGGATGGGCTGGTGACCCAAGTCGGGTCATCGTGCTGTGACCCTGGGCCATCTCTGTTGTGCTTTGATAATCCAGTTATGGCCTCAAGTCCAGCTGAGGCTCGGAGAGTCGCTGGCAGAATCCAAATCCTGGCCTGGTCTTCCAGAACGTTCCCAGTGTCCCGGGAGACCCTCTGTCCCAGTCACACTGTCAGGGAAGGTCTGGGGCAGCTGGAGACAGGGCCCCTCAGGGTCTGAGAGGAACCCCACTTCTGCTGTCATGAGCCCTTCCATCATTTCAAAGGGAAAAGAAATGCCACGATAAGGTTCCAGAAGATCGTGGTTTGCTAGGGACATTTGCTAGCAAACAAAAGAATTCTCTTGAGAAACACACACGGAATATCACGCAAGGTGATCATGTGAGATGGGACTTTTATATTCTCACTCACATTTATATTTATAGTTAGTTAGCTAACTGATGGGGGAACAAACAGGATCATATGGATACACAGCCCAGCTTACCCATCCCCCTGGGGGATGACTCCTAGGCGGGGTCTCCGTGGTTCCTCTGAGGGTCCCAGGGTCCGAGTCCCTTGGTAACCTGCCCACTGATGCACCTGTCATGGCTTGCCTCCCTTCCCTGCCTCGCTTTGCCCCCACCTTATTGTGCTTCTGGGATCAGCCCCCTAATAGACTCCCTGCATCCCAGTTCTTTTCTCAGACTCTGCTTTTAAGCGCCAGATTAAGACAGTGCCTTAGCAAACTCGGATCTACCACACCAGTCCCAGAACCCACGATCTACCATGCCAGTCCCAGAACCCACGAACATCCTCTAGATTATGGTTATTTATTTATCTACTTACTTTTGGCTGCACTGGGTCTTTCTTGCTTTTGCCTGGACTTTCTCTAATCTAATGAGCAGGGCTAGTCTTCACTGCGACACTCAGGCTGCTCACTGTGGAGCTTCTCTTGCTTCAGGGCACAGGCTCGAGGCACGCGGGCTTCAGAAGCTGCAGTGTGCAGGCTCAGTAGTTGTGGCACGTGGGTTTAGTTGCCCTGCGGCATGTGGGATCTTCCTAGACCACGGATCAAACTGGTGTCCCCTGCACAGGCAGGCGGATTCTTATCCACTGTTCCACCCGGGAAGTCCATCCACCAGATTCTAACTACATTTCAAGGTATTGACACCTTGTTCTGTGACCTTAGGTAAATTACTCTGTCAGGGGCCCAGATATTTCACCCAAACATTAAGTGAAATAGCATTAGGCTAATAATATCCATATCTCTACTTTTCCAGTATGGTTATGGACATCAAGTGCCCCAATACCTCGGGAATAGTGGTGATTCCCCGAGTAGAGGGACTGGAGTACTATCAGTTTTGCAGACTCTTTGCAACCCCATGAACTACAGCATGCCAGGCTTCCCTGTCCATCACCAACTCCCGGAACTTGCTCAAACTCATGTCCATTGAGTCAGTGATGCCATCCAACCTTCTCATCCTCTGTCATCCCCTTCTCCTCCTACTTTCATCTTTTCCCAGCATCAGGGTCTTTTCTAATGAGTCAGTTCTTTGCATCAGGTGGTCAAAGTAGTGGAGCTTCAGCTTAAGCATCAGTCTTTCCAATGAATATTCAGGACTGATTTCCTCTAGGATTGACTGGTTTGATCTCCTTGAAGTCCAAGGAACTCTCAAGAGTCTTCTCCAACACCACAGTTCAAAAGCATCAGTTCTTTGGTGTTCAGCTCTTTTTATGGTCCAACTCTCACATCCGTACATAACTACTGGAAAAACCATAGCTTTGACTAGACAGACCTTTGTCGACAAAGTAATGTCTCTGCTTTTTAATATGCTGTCTAGGTTGGTCATCGATTTTCTTCCAAGGAGCAATCATCTTTTAATTTCATGGCTGCAGTTATTATCTGCTGGGATTCTGGAGCCCAGGAAGATAAATTCTCTCACTGTTTCCATTGTTTCCCCATCTATTTGCCATGAAGTGATAGGACCAGATGCCATGATCTTCATTTTTTGAATATTGAGTTTTAAGCCAGCTTTTTCACTCTCGTCTTTCACTTTCATCAAGAGACTCTTTAGTTCCTCTTGGCGTTCTGCCGAAAGAGTGGTATCATCTGCATATCTGAGGTTATTAATATTTCTCCCAGCAATCTTGACTCTGGAAAATGAAGAGAGTTTCTGAAAGACGGGAGAACATTAGGTAAGAAGAGAGAGGAGGTTAGAGAGAGTGGAATTCAAGGCAAACATCAGTCATCTGGGGCCCTGGATCCAGGAATCGATGACAGACATCAGTTTTCTCTGAGGGCAGCGTGGGAGCCCATGGATCAGGTGGGTCATGGAAGCCTGGGCTGGGGTCTAGGGTGGGAGACTCCGTTGGAGCCTTGAATGAGAGAGAAGGGGCTGATGCTGAACTCACCATCTGAATTGGAGCAGCATGGTGGAAGGACGGCCCGAGTGTGGGGAGAGGGGATGAGAAGGAGTTGGGGAGGACCCAGCCCTGAGGGGTGGATCAGGACAGAGGAGAGACCCCAAGGACAGATACCCACGCCAAAGGACAGCTTGGATGCACTTGGATTTTCCCTCACGTGGTTTGTAAAAGAAGAAAGAGAAAGAAACTGTAGTATGTCCAGAACCCCAAGTGTCTCTGAGCACCCCATTTCCTGATTTAAGCCGACCCTCTGCTGGGCTTCCTGACCTGTGAGGATGGGCATCTCTGTCTTAGTTATTGCCACAGACCTAGAGAATCCGAAAACTAATATTCTTCAACTGTGCTGCATGCTACGTTGCTTCAGTCGTGTCTGACTCTTTGAGACCCTATGGAGTGTAGCCCGCCAGGCTCCTCTGTCCATGGGATTCTCCAGGCCAGAATACTGGAGTGGGTTGCCAAGCCCTCCACCAGGGAATCTTCCTGACCCAGGGATTGAACCTGCCTTTCTTGTGTCTCCTGCACTGGCAGATGGGTTCTTCACAACTAGCGCCACCTGGGAAGCCCATATTATTCAGCTGGTTGAACCCACAATATAAGCTGGGGCCGCTTGTGGCTTAGTCTTACCTCAGTGTGGGATTTAGAGAAACAGGGTCCAAAATAAAAAATACACAGGATTTTAAAACAATTCTTATTTTATTTGTGACTCTCGGGACACTTCCATGTGGATTTAATGCATAACCTAGAGCCAGGCCTCCTATGGTAACATCCCCCTCTTTTCCTCTTCTCTGGTCCTCACACATCCTGAGGCCACTGCAGAGATGCCAGCTCTCCAGATGCCCCCAAGTCTGTTCCTCATCTGTAGCCTCTGTGGCATTTCCTCTTCCTCCTTCCCACATGTCACACCACATGGCCTCTCAGCCAGATGTCCCTGGGATGTCCGCTCTGGCCAAAAGAACATGCTAGAAGGGTTGGCGAACACATGAGCTCTTTGCTCGGAGTCCTTCCTCATTCTTCAGAGAGGGACTCATGCTGAGATCAGTGATCACAGGAACAGATGAAGGAGGACTTGGCTAACTGAAGCATCTGGATCCTGGATCCTCTCCTCATTCGCTGCGTGACGTTATGCAAGTGATGAAGCCATTTGGAAAGTCAATTTCCTTGTGAGAAAAACAGGGAAGTAACCTACTTACTTTAGAGAGTCATTAGGGTCAAATGAGTTAATTTATTAAGATGTTCTTCCAGTACCTGACATGGAGTGAGCTCATTCCGTCACCATCCTGAAATGTCTTTCACCAGCATGGAGAAAAGAAAGGTTGGTCCTCTTCTGTCCCAGGAGAGAAGTGACTGAACTCAGTCACTTTGAATCCAGTTTCCCTTGAACCGTCAACACTGGCACCACCATCCTTCCCCTCCCGCCTCCTCATCCTTTTCTGCTCCTCCTCCTCCCCTCCCACCTCTTCTGCTCCCCCTTCTCTCTCCTTCCCTCTTCCCTCCGCCTTTCTCCCCCCCTTTCCTCCTTCTTATTCTCATTAGGTTATCATTTTATGGGCTTTGGGACCAGGCTGCCTGAATTAACGTCTTGACTCTAGGACTTACTAGGATCCAAGCAAACTGCTTAGCTTCCATGCACCTTCTTCCTCTGTAAAAAAAGGTTATTAAGAGTATACACCATGTGGAATTGCTGTGAAGATTGAGAAAGGTCATACCATATATAGAAGAGCTGAGAAGAATGCTTTCTTACGGTAAGTGTCCAACAAGTGTTAATTATTCTGTTGTATGTAGAGTAACAGGCATAATCTGAATTGGAAACCAGTTTTATCTGGTAGCGAAATTGTGTTTATAACAACGGTCCTGCCTCCTTCTTTCAGTCTTAGCATGGGGCCACTTGTAGTTACAAAAATATTCCCTCCCTGTATGCCCCAAGGAATGAAAAGTAGAATCTCAAAGAGATATTTGTACAAATATTCCCCTAGCAACCTTACTTCCATTGGCAAGGAATAGAAGCAACTCACATGGCCATTGATGGGTGAACGGATAAACAAATGTAAATACCTACATTGGAATATAATTCAGTCTTAAAAAGGAAAGAAGTCCTGACATATATATATAGTACAACACGAATAAACCTTAAAGATACTATGCTGAGTGAAATAAGCCAGTCCCCCAAAAACAACTTAATGTATGATTCCACTTATACAAGGTACTTAGAGTAGTTAAAGTCAGAGAGACGGCTGGTAAAGTGGTGACTCCCAGGACCTAGGGGAGGGAGAAATGAGTAGTTAGTGTTTAATGGGTATAGACTTTGATTTTCCCAAGATGGAAGGAGTGCTGTGGATGGCTGGTGGGTATGGTTGCCCAACAGTGTGAATGGACTTCATGATGCTGAACTGGACACTTAAGATGATTATGATCGCACCTTTCTTAATGAGTTATTTTTGGCTGCTCTGGGTCTTCATTGCTGCACACGGGCTTTCTCTAGCTGCACAGGCTTCTCTTCGTCGTGGCTTCTCTTGCTTCAGAGCACAGGCTCTGGTGCAAGGGCTGCAGGAGGTTCAGTACTGGCTCAGTACTTGTGGCACACAGGCTTGGTTGTCCCACAGCATTTGAGATCTTCATTCCCGGACCAGGAACTGAACCCTTGTCTCCTGCATTGGCAAGCAGATTCTTAACCTCTGGACCGCCAGGGAAGTTCCATGATGGTAAATTTTTTGTTCTGCGTATTTTACCACAAAAAATCCACAAAAAGCAAAAAATGAAATGCTGCCCCTCTTCTGCCCCAGGAAAGAGATGACAGGACTCAGTTTCCTCTGAGTCTTTCTGTTGCTAATCTGGGTGCTGTGGTCGCCCCAGTCAGTGACTCCATCTCTTGCTTATGCCCTGGATTTGTGGTGTGGTGATGTTAGTGGTGACCAAGAGCATCGAGACCCCCGATATCCTGCTTGGAGAGGGCCTGCATGGCCAAGACCCATCCTCACTCCACCTTTGAAAAGGACCAGCACTGTGAGAGGGTCAACAGAGCCAGTGGCTCAGGCAGCCAGGAGGTTTTTAAAAATTGATTCATTTTGAAATTTGGGGGGAAGCATCTTATTACTATCTGTGTGTCATTGAGGGAAATGGGGGAAATGTGTGAGTTTTAGCAGTTGGTCGGTGTGAGTGTCTGTGGCTATAGAGACCTGACTGTCTCCCCTTTTGTCACAAAGCTCCCAGGTCTCCGGGCCACGTTGTCTTTAGTGTCTGGGCAGTGAGTGAACCCATTGTGTCAGCTGGAACACACTGCAATGACCTGTGGATAGTTTTTGTTTTTTTCTTTTTCCAGTTAAATTGCTGATGTCCGCTGGGTTTTTTTTTTTTTTAGCTAAAGTGTTGAGATCTTCTTCTGGGTTGGAAGGAGGCGAGATTGTCAACGGGCAGAAATTGCCTCCTCTGGAATAGTCTTGATTGGAATTCAGAGAAAGTGAAGGCAATTTGGGACTTGGAAAGAGAGAAAAGCAGTGGGCTAACTGGCAAATTGAGTTTTTTTTTTTTTCCCTCTCTCTCTCTTTTTTTGGCTTAATTTTTCTCCCTGTCTTTCTGGGGTTTCTGGTCCCATTTCTCTCTGCCAAGCTATTACTATTTTCTACTTAAAACCCCAGTTCAAACCTCTAGCTCTCCAGAAACTGATTATTTCTTATTAAAGCCTTGTCTTTGCCTGGACTCCCCCAAAGGCAGATTCTCAGGCAAAAGCAGGCATGCAGGTAGCTTATTTGCGAAAAATCCCAGGGAGCTAGTCTCCCAGGATAGAGCAGGGGTGAAGCGAGGAGGGTGAGAAAGCCTCCAGAGGAAAGCATCATGGACTGTGTCTCGGCACTCATGAGGTTTTCTGTCCCTGGCAAGGAGCTTGTTGTGGTCTCAGCACTGTCATGAGCCAGAGAGGAGCAAGTAGGAAGGCGGGCTTGACCACCCCAAGTACATACCTTCCACTCTCTCCTTACTCTCAAGTTCACAGACTCCCACCTTCCTGAAGCTCCATTAGGAACTCATTCCCTCTCCTTTTTCAGGGAGATTCTGGAGAGTGGAGCATTTTAAGGGCTGGAAGGCACACAGGTGCTAGAAATATTTTCATGTTCCTGGTCTATGTGTTCCTGGCCAATCAGGAGGGGAGAGATCAGTGTCTAGAATCAGACAGACCTGGATTTGAATTCCAGCCCTGCCATATCTAGACTGTATAAGTTTGGGCAAGTCACTTATCTCTCTAGATTGACTTTTCTTTCCTGAAAAATGGAGACCAGAATATTTGATTTTTGTGGCTATGATATTCATTCGGTTAGTTCTTAACCTAACCGTTGTAATAGGAAGCCTTAATCTCAGTGGTTTAACACACAGAAGATTATTTCTCACTCAAGTGATGTCCTAAATGGTTGTTTCTGATTGGCGGGCAGCCCTTTTGCAAGTGATGGGCTTCTTTAATCTTTGGTCAAAGATGTTTCTTCCGTCTTTGGTTCTTTAACACATGGCTCCAAAGTTCCCCTATTGTGTGTAGCAAGTGGACAAGGAGAAGTAAGCATGGAGGTCATGTTTCTTCTGGACTGCTCTCAGCCAAAACTAATCATGGCAGAGACCAGGGACTCTTCCAATGGGCGACTGTAGCTTGAAGACCTCACTTTGGCCTGGCAGCAACTTTCTTGGAGGTGTGGTGCAGTCTGAGACTTTTCCTACTCCTTCTTCCTCCTAACTTTATTCCCACAGGAGTCAGGCCCTCATGTGTCCTGAAAACTCTTCATTCTTTCTTCTCCTGCCCTCAATGAAACCCTTGCATGTCTAATTCTATCATGATGTCTACTTCTCAGCTAACCTGAACTAATGCACATGCCTCCCCTTAACTGCAAGGGAGTCTGGGAAATGTAGTTTATCTGTGTATCCAGGAGGGAAAGGAAGTAGGTCTGGTGAATAGTGAGCCAGTTTCTGGCATAGACATTATGAGAATTAAGATACTATATAATAAACTACTTGGCTCTGTACCTGATACAGAGACAGGCAGCAACGGGCTGCTCTCGTCACTGCTGCCATTTGTACCCTGATATCAAGTCCCTGCAAACATATGGTGTATCTCTCATCCCCACACTTGACCTGGCCCGGCAGGTAGCCTGACACTCCCTCTGCTTCTTACAAATCAGAGTAGGGAAAGTTGCAGACGCGTTCTGAAATGACGGCATTAGTGGAACAGAAGCCTCCTCTAGGAACATCTTGCCAGCAGGCCCAATTCACCCCCAACTTGGCTCACCCCTCAGATGAGAGCAGGATCCCATGGTATGACACGACCAGTTTAGCCAATGCTGGTCCTCTGGGAGAAGCCCAGGCAGTTCAGAAGGAGCATCTTTGCCCATCCCCAGCCCTCCCTCCATGCCTGCTTCCAAGGGCCACCATTGCTTTAAGAGTTCCATAAATGCTGATAATTGTTGCATTAAGCTTCAGTTTATTATTTTCTCTGGGTGCAGGTATGTGGATGATAGGAGGCCTTGCTGCATTTACATACAAATTGAAGATTTTTATTAATCAGTCCAGTACCAGAGATCCAACGGTAACAGTCCATCAGGCCCTTAAATACATTTGGTGACATTTTTACCATGCATTAGCATGGTAGGGCAAGGCGAATATAATGTCCCAATGATTGCTTTTCCATTGAAAGCACAAACGGTTTCATTTTTCCTGTCATCTCAAATAAGTGTTAAAGAGGGTTTGGAGGCTGTTGTGTCCGCGCCGTATGCTCGGGACTTACAAACACTGATGAGGGCATTAAATAACCATTAGCGTCTCGGCCTGGATCACAGGACCGTCCCTCCTCTTCAGAATTTATTCTTTGATTTAAAGTGAAGGCAATCTGTGGTTGCTTTCATAAAGTCCTGAGGCCCCTCCATTCTCCCTCCAACAAAATGCATTACAACAGTAATTTTATGACTGTTAAAATAACTGTCGTTAACAAGCACTTAATTAAAATGTACAATAAATAGCCGACTGCCGCCTTATCTGCTCTCCGGAGCGGCCGCGGCCCGAGACTGCAATGCCCAGGCCTGCTGTTGCCCAGCTTGTTTGCAGATTAATTGCTTTTCGAGCTGGCAGGAGCTGCCTCTTCAGCAGCCAGATCGTAAATGACCAGATAGGGACTTTATCAATCAGGCGAATGCGCCTGTGACCGCCGGTGGACAGGCGGGAAGGCTGGGGGCAGCGGAGGGCAAACCTCGGGTTGGGTAGGTGGCCTTCCTGGCTGGTGGTGGAGTGGGCAGCCATGGAGTTGGCAGAGTCTAGGCAATGGCAAAAACCTGGGCGAGGGGGTCCCTGGCGGCCTAGCCTCCTCCAGAATTCATTTGGATAGCTCTGGCATAAAAACAGTTGTGATCATCATAATAATAATCATAGCTAGAACTTACTTGGGTTGAGAAGATCCCCTGCTGAAGGGATAGACTACCCACTCCAGTATTCTTGGGCTTCCCTGGTGACTCAGATGGTAAAGAATCCACCTGCAGTGTGGGAAACCTAGGTTCGATCCCTGGGTTGGGAAGATCCCCTGGAGGAGGCAACCCACTCCAGTATTCTTGCCTGGAGAATCCTCCTGGACAGAGGAGCCTGGTGGGCTACAGTCCATGGGGTCTCAAAGAGTCCGGACATGACTGAGCGACTGAGCACAGCATAGCACTTACTTAGAACTGCTACTTTATTATTATTTTTAACACTCATACATCTATTTGACTACATCGAGTCTTAATTGCGGCACAGGGGATCCTGGATCTTTGTTGTGGCATGTGGGATCTAGTTCCCCACCAGGGACGGAATCCAATCTCCCTGCGTTGGAAGCAAGGAGTCTTAGCCACTGGATCACCAGGAAGTCTCCACTACTTTATTTTTATCAGCATATTTAATTCTCACAAGAATATTATGAGATTGTGATTCCTAAAATTCTCATTGACAGATAAGGAAACCGAGGCTCACAGAGGTTAAGAGACTCGCCCAGGGTCACACAGTTCATAAGTGGCTCAGCTGGAATTCAGAAGACCCAGGAAGGACTGCTTCAAGGGAAGGGCACTTAACCACTGCTGGGGTGCTTTCTCTTAGCAGATGTGAATTTACTGTGTGCCTGTCAAGTGCCAGGGACTGTGCTAAATTCTTTATATGCATCACTTTCTGTGAGTATTTATTCCTTTAGTAAATACTGATTTATGAAGAGAGACCTGGGTTTGATCCCTAGGTTGGGAAGATCTCCTGGAGGAGGGCATGCAACCCACTCCAGAATTCTTGCCTGAAGAATCCCCAAGGACAGAGGGGCCGTGTGGGCTACAGTCCATGGGGTCGCGAAGAGTCGGACACGACCGAGTGATTAAGCACACATACCCGTGACTGTGTATGAGCTTTAGGTGCTGGGGGTACCGTGATGAGCCTGGGGGTCTGATCGCTGCCCTTACACAGCACACAGGTGGTGGGAAGACAGCTGTGGAGTAGACGGTGGGACCACAGGGCAGAGTTCCTTTAAAAAAGATCCCTGTGTGTGTGTGTGAGTGTTAGTGGAGTCAAGGAAAGTTTCCAGGAGCAGGTGACTTTGAAGCTGAGGCTTCAGTGGTGCAGGAACCGGCCAGGTGCTGTGCAGGGGAATGAGTGTTCCCGGCAGGGGCGACTGCATTTGTGAAGGCATGGAAGATGTAGAGCATGGTGTGTCTGAGCAGGCCAGCATGGCTGGGCTTTGGGGTGGCGCACATGAGCGACAAGGGATGGAGGCTCAGGACGTCGGCAGGTGCTAGGTGAGGACGGATCTTGAGCCCGGAGGTACAGGCAGGGCTCTGGTTTTTGCTTTAGAAGGGCCCTGTCTGGAGAAGGGTAACTTTTATCTAAAGTCAGAAACTTTGTAGAGCTGGTATCATGATTCCCAGTTTTATAGCTAAGAAAGCAGAGGCATGTAGATGGAGGGGTAAGGGGCTTGCTCCAGCTCACTAGAGGTATCTGGGGCAGATCGTGGTGGGTAGGGGACCACATCTCACACAGATGCCCAGAGCTTGTCCCCCTCAGCTCAGCGGTCACAGCCCAGGCGGGGGGTTTTGAAGTTGGTGTCTTAGAACCACTGAAACCTCTGCGTCATGAAAATAATTATCTTTCAAGTGTAGATTGTCTTCCTTTGGAAATCCATTCTGCTAGGGTTCTTTCCCAATCCCCACGCAGGAAAGAAATATGGGTAAGTTTGGGAAGGATGGGTAGAAGTGCTTTAGGCTGCAAATTGCAGGATGAAGTATAAGACCCTACCGACAGGCTGAAACAGTGTACCCACCGAATCATATTCCACAATAAGAGGTCTGGAGGAGGGCAGTTCCAGTTTGGGCCAGGAATCTAGCCATATCATGGAGGACCCAGGCTCTTTTTATATTCCCTTCTGCTATTGTCAGCCTGATGGCCTTTCACTCATAGACTTTTGCAATACCGTCACAAAATGGCCACCACACTAATGGTAGAGGAAGGGAAAGGGCTGAGAAGCAGGAAGAGCTTTCCAGAAAGTTGGTGCACCCGTCCCCTTCTGTGCCGTTGGTCAGGTCAAAGTCATCTGACCACCTCCAGCTGCAAGACACGCTGGGAGTGCAACTCCAGCCTGCCGTAATCAGCGGAGTGCTCGGCCCAGGGCCACCCTGAACAAAATCAGATCTCTCAGCTAGCTAGAGCAGGCAGGATGGATGGTGAAGGGAAGATAGCTGGTTGTGTCTGCCACAGTATCCGGCATGACTGTGTGTCAGGAGTTAGACTAAGGGCTTTGCAGGAAGGCTAGGGAGACCGAGGCTCAGAGAAGCCCAGGACTGGTGGGTGGGGGGATGACTGTGGTTCAACTTAGATCTGTCTGCCTCCAGGTTCTCTGCTCCCAACCTCCAGGCCTTAGTTATGTGGCTACTGTAGCCCTGGAGGGGTGTGAAGGAGGCTGATTCCAATCCCAGGACACCAGCATACAGAAGATAGCCCCAATGCCCCATCTAAATCAAGAACATCAGGCCCTCAGCCTGGAGCCTGACTCCTGATTTCCTTGCCCAAGGGTTGCCTTCATCCACCCCATCATCTTCTGACTGCTTGGCAGAGAGCATTTCTCTCTCAGTATCCAGCAACGAGCTCATCTTGGGCAAAGCATAGACTCATTTTTGAAAGGTCAGTTTCACGATAATAAGGAAAAAAGATGACTAGACAGCAATGGTAGATTTTTTTAAAAATAAGAATATGATTACCCTTTCTGAAATGTTTGTGTGTACAAGGTCTTGGGGGACAGTGCATATAAGCCATCCCATGCTGGGCAGGGGGTTGGTAATTAAGTGTTTGTGGGCAGCTGAAGGGTCAGGCTGGGTACCTGGCTGAATCCCTCAGCTTGGAAATGCATGAGAATCCTACTAATGTGCAAGCTTTATTCGTGTGGATCCATCCCAGGCTTGTAAATCAGTGGAGACCAGCCAAAGATGATCTGGAAGCCACAGCAAACAGAGAAGCTGCTGTTAGGGGGTGGGGTGCCCTGGAAAGAAACACTTCCAGTCTTGGCATCTTGGAAGATATTGAACTGAGGTCTCTACCTGATGTTATTTAAATAAACACAAAAGATGAAGGTAAGCAGTCCAGGAAGGATACTGGAAACAGTCAGCAAACAGCAGAGCTCAGCTGGGAGGGAGCTGCTTGGGGTTTGTGTCAAATCCATTTGCATCAGAATCCTGCCGGGCAGAAAGACCCAAATGCAGAGTGAGTATGCATAGCCATTTGCCAGTGTGAAGGTCAGGGAAGGAGCAGGGCTGTTCCCTCTCCCCTGGGGGCGCGCAGAGGGCCCCACATTGCCTGGTGCCCAGTCTTGCCTCTGTGCATTCATTAAAGGGCCAGCTTAGTGGCCCCATGGCCAGAGAGTGACTGCACCACTTCTGAACCAGGTATCAGGCACGCACTGTTCTGATTGACGTTGATGAACTGCTTAGGAGTCCTCTGTGTTTACAGGCCTCCTGGCAGCCCCTCTGAGGATGGTCCCTGTCATTGTTCACAGTGTCCGGTTTGGTTTCTCCTGAAACTTGCCCATGGAGACCAGCAAGATGGGCTGGGAAGGACAGAGGCTTATCACTGGATCAAAAAGCTTTGGTGTGGGCGACTTGTGTCACTTCGGCTAAGTTACTGTCTGCATGAGCTATAGTTTCCTCTTTGGGAAAATTGGAATAATTTTTCTCAGCATTGTTGGGAGCAGTAAAGGAAATTGTGGTTCCTTTTAGAGGTATGATCCTCTTCCCTTTGCTCACTGGTAGGTTAGATTCCAATTTTATTGTGTGCTTGCCAGGAGACTACAGATCTAGAAAATAAACCCAGGGACCACAGATGCATTGTTTGCTGACTGTGGGATGACTATCAGGGGTTTAGGCCCTGCAAGAAGGGGCGCTGGGTGATGTTGTGACTTAAAATTCCAGAGCATGAACTGTGTTGCCTTTCAATCCTGTTTCTATCATAATTAAGTAAAAAAGAGAATCTCAGTTTGGTGCTAACATGCCCTCAACACTTTCCCAACTCTTTCTAATCTCCCTTTAAACAAAGACAGGTTATAGAGACAGAAAATAGAATGCTGGTTGCCAGGAGCTGGGAATGAGGAGTTACTATTGAATGGAGATGGAGTTTCAGTTTGGGAAGATGAAAGAAGCTCTACAAATGAAGAGTGCTAATAGTGCTAATATGTACACAGGTGGTGCTAGTGGTAAAAAGATGTTAGAGATGTGGGTTTGATCCCTGGATTGGGAAGATCCCCTGGAGGAGGGCATGGCAACCCACTCCAGTGTTCTTGCCTGGAGAAACCCATGGACAGAGGAGCCTGGCATGCTACAGTCCATGGGATTGTGAAGAGTCAGACACGACTGAAGTGATCTAGCACGCATGCACACAATATATACACAATGTGGAGAGGACACAAAACTGCTGAAATACCTGGACATGTAAAAATGGTGAAAATGGTAAATCTTACGTTATGTGTATTTTACCATGATAAAAACAGCCAAAAACAAGAACAAAGACAGCAGGCTTCAGAGAACAACCACAGCAGAGGTTGTGGTAGGTAATAGCATCAAAGTGGCCTTGAATAGCATTAGTCTAAAATGTCACGTTTATTGTTAAGGTTGCCTTTTAATCGAGGACAAAGAATACTGGCTTTCCATTTCCAAATATCCACTGGATTCAAAGTTTTCTTTTGAGGTACACTTAACAAAGCTAGGAGAAATTGTAGGTAAGTAACGGCATATGCAGAGGGCAAAATCTCGAATCTGGAGCAGGAATGCTTGAAGTTGGGGCATCAGTAGTTGCTTCACTCGTGTCCGACTCTTTGTGACCCTATGGACCGTAGTCTGTTGGGCTCCTCTGTCCAAGGGATTCTCCAGGCAAGAATACTGGAGAGGGTTGCCATGCCCTCCTTCAGGGGATCTTCCTGACCCAGGGATCAAACCCGAGTCTCCTGTGTTGGCAGGCGATTTCTTTACCACTAGTGCCCCCTGGGAAGCCCGGGGTATCAGTCCTAAATCCAGGTGTCAGGGGGTCACCTGCAGCCTGGAAAGTCAGTGCCGGACCCAAGGCCAGTGGTGGAGCACAGGCTCCCTGCAACCTCTCCTGCCCACACGCTTCCTGATCCCCTCGAGTCTTTGCCTTGGGCTCCCTTGACTTTCCACTGCCCCCGGAAGCTGAGAAGCATGTGGGGTAGACCGGAAGTAGATGATGAGGCCCTGTGGGCCTTTGCCTGTGCATTGACTTCCCAGAGATGTCACCTTTTAGGAGATCTTTGCCCCTTCCTCCCTCTGAATTTGCAGCTTTTGGAAGCAGTTGGTGGGTCCACGGATGCTCAGCTAATTGGGACCAAATTAATAAAGGTTTGATGGCTCAGCACCAGCCAGAATCTCACATCCAACCTAAATTCAGCCCCAATACAACTTTCCTTCAGCTTCCACAAGCTTCTATGTCTTATTTTTCACATATGAGTGATTGTACAATATGGGCTCTTTCTTTGGTACCAGTGATCGGGGCCCCTGACTGTGGCGGGGCAGCAGGGGATTGGGGGTCTAACCTGGCTGATGGTAGGTTGCTGGGGAATCCTTCAGAGACTGGGTGGTGTTGAGACAAGACTCAGTGCCTCTGTCCCCGCTAAGGAGGCTGAACTAAGCATCAAAACAGTGTCTCCAGGCTGTGATATCAGGGATCTCTGGGACTTGATTACATTTTCAAAGGCATAACTTGAAAAGTACTCATGAAGCAGAATTGGAAGGCTAAGGAGATCAGATTTCTGGTTAGACAGAGGTTCAACCCTGTGGAGGCTGGTGGTGGAGTAGGAGGGAGGTGCCCATCCTGCTGTTGGATATTGGGGGCTGGTGCTGTTTAGTTGCTAAGTCATTGTTTGACTCTTTGCGACCCCCATGGACTGTAGCCCGCCAGGCTCCTCTGTCTGTGGAATTCTCCAGGCAAGAATACTGGAGTGGGTTGCCATTCCCTTTTCCAGGGGATCTTCCCAATCCCAGGATTAAACCCCCATCTCCTGTACTGACAGGCAGATTCTTTACCACTGCGTCACCAGGAGGCTTGGGTTTATCCTGGTTCTGCCAGATCTGCTCCACATTTGACCCAGACATTGGTGCCATCTCCCTGCTCCCTCCCCCCAGCGAGCCACCACAGATGCAATAGGACTGCTTCTATTTCACCCTGGTCTCATGAAGGATCATGTTTTGGTGTTTTTCTCTGCCATGAAGTTTTGTCTCTAATTTTAATGTTTGGATCATGTTCCGGTCAGATTGGAAAGATCTGTCTGTTCATCTGCAGAAAGAACATCCTATTCCCACTGAAATCTAAGTAACAAGACCTGATGGTTTCCGAGAATCCTCCCCCTTCTCCTCCCTCCCTGCCGCATGGAACCCCTAAAGGTTGCCAGAGTAGAGAGACCAGAAATTACCTCCTTTCTCACATGCCTGGCCTGCCTATACTAGTCAGGAGAAGCTAGGTTACAATGTCGTAACAAATAGCACCCTCCTCATGTCACATGTCACTGGCTTTAAGCCACAGTTTATGACTCACTGATGGGGGCTTCCCAGGTGGCACAGTGGTAAAGAATCTGCAGGCCAGTGAAGGAGATGCAAGAGATGTGGGTTTGAGCTCTCGGTTGAGACGATCCCCTGGAGAAGGAAATGGCAACCCACTCCAGTATTCTTGCCTGGGAAATCCCATGAACAGCAGAACCTGGCGGGCTACAGTCCATGGAGCTGCAAAGAATAGGACACGAGTGAGTGAGCATGCACACACGCACATATCCGCCTGCCCACCCCCACACACACATTACACACTCACACTCCATGTCCGACAGGGCTTGGGGTGGGACCTGCGGGCTAGCGGAAGGGGGGCTCTCCTCCATGTGGTTTGTCTCTCAGGGGCTCAGGCTGAGGGACGGGCCCACCTGATGCCATGGGCATCTTCACACGAAGCTTCCAGGGCTCTTTCTCACCAGGGGAAGTGGTGACTGGAGAGTTGAGCTTGCTCGCATCTCATTGGCCACGACTAGTGTTGTTGTTCAGCCGCTCAGCTGTGTCCGACTCTTATCGACTCCACGGAGTGCAGCATGCCAGGCCTCCCTTTCCTTCACCATCTCCCAGAGTTTGCTCAAACTCACGTCCATTGAGTCAGGGATGCATCACGACTCAAAGGACTCAATGACTAGTGCTAGAGGTAGGGGATTACCCTTCTTCCCATGTCCCACAGTAGAGAAGTAGATCCTGGTGACAGGAATGTCTGTGCCCCACTGAAGCCCCTGGGCTTTTGGTCCTTTCTGTATGATTCTCCACAAAGCCCAAGTACTTTCTTTCTGCTTGGGACCCTCCAACCCCCACCCCTGTGCACTTCTCAGTAGAGTCCTTTTTAAAAAAATTGTTTTTTTAAGTGGAGACAATCGCTTTACAGTGTTGTGTTGGTTTCTACCATACTACAACATGAGTTGTTCGTAAATACACATATGTCCCCTTCCCCTTGAATCTCCCTCGCACCCCCAGCCTATCCCACCCCTCTCGGTCATCACAGAGCACCAGGTTGATCTTCCTGTGCTATATAGCAACTTCTCACTAGCTAGATATTTTGCATATGGTACTGAATGTATTTCAGTGCACCTCTTTCAGTTCATCCCACCCTTTCCTTCCCGCGCCGTGTCTCACTGGAGCCCTTTTGGAAGAACTTGTCTTAGACCTTCTCCAGATCTGGTGTTGCGCAGTGGTGAAAAGCACAGATTCTAGAGCCAGACTGCCTGGGTTTGAATCTGAGCCCAGGGAAATAGTCTAACATTTCTGACCCTCACTTTCTCAAATAGAGACAAAACAGTACGTGTCTCTGAGACTTACTGTCAGTATTAAATTGTCCATGTGTGTAATATGCTTCAGGAAGTTGCCTGGCACACAGTAAGCTCTCTGAAAGCTCTGTTTTAATTCTGTTACCTGCGGCACCAAATGCGTGTTATGAATCAGGCTACAAGATCCACAGGAACATAAATCTCAGGCCAGCTTGGTGCTAGACTAGGGGTGTTGAGATCAGCAAGGCATTGCCATCCAGCCAGGCTGCAGCTCTTTGCGATTCCTCATTCTCTGCCAACTTTCTTGCACTTCACGGAATGAAAATCCATGACCATGCCAGGGATGTTTTCTTATTCTCATATACCTCCCAGACCCTAGTGGGGTCTGGACCCAAAGCCAAGGGCAGAGCAGAAAGGAGCTTTGCCCCCTCAAGAGTTTCTGACTCTTCTGAAGATGTCCCCACAGACCAGCCTGGTTCCTAGAGCCAGGGAAGCAGGATGGGCTTTGCATCCTTTCCCTGCCGCTAGCAGAGTAACTCTGGCCAAATCAAGCTTCAGTTTCTTAATCTGTAAAATAGGGATTGTATCTATCAATCAATGATACCATGTAACAACATGCTTATGGTTACAGTATACAGTATCAGTCGATGCTATCATGTAACAACATGCTTACAATCAGGTCTGGCACAGAGTAAGTGCTCAATAAGACTCCTGTTATTTATTTATTGGCTGTGCTCCGTCTTCATTGCAGTGCCAGATTTCTCTAGTTGCAGCGTGTGGGTTCTCTCGCTGCAGCACACAGGCTTTAGAGCATGCCAGCTCAGTAGTTGCGGTGTGGGGGCTTTTCTAGTTGCTTAGTGCAGACTTGTTACCCCCAGGTTTGTGGGACCTTAGTTCCCTGACCAGGGATCGAACTCATGTCCCCTGCATTGCAAGGCAGATTCTCTTTTTTTTCTTGGAAGGCGGATTCTTAACCACTGGACCACCGGGGAAGTTCCCCCTGCCCCTTACTTTTATTAGTACTGAGGAGAGTGTAGGGAACTGGGGAAGAGAAAGGCAGAGAATTAAACAGGGGTGGGTTTATGAAAGCCCTGTAATCATTTGGGGAATTCAAACTAGTCCAGAGACAAAGGGGCAGCCCTGGAGCTTTTAATCAAAGCATGACATCAATGGGTCTCCACTTTGGGAAGATTTCTCTGGCTTCCTTCTAGAGAGTGGATTAATGGGAGTAGGATAGGGCAGAAAAGCATCCAGAGAGTGTTCTGGATTAGGGTAATATCAGTGGAGGATATCCAGAGAAAAGTAGATTTATAATGTATTTAGCAGACAGCGTACTGTTACAAGCAAATTTTTACATGGCATTAACTATGCACCAGGGACTCTTCTAAGCATCTCACACTGTTTACTCACTTAATAGTCACAACCACTCTATGAGGTAGGTTCTTCTAGCATCATCACCATAACTTGGCCAAGTTCACACAGCTGCCTAGGAGTTGGAGATGGGATTTGAAACCAGGAGGTGTGGTTCCAATGTCACCCTCTTAAAACTGAGCATCGATTTGGTAATTGATAGGATATGGAGGAGTGTATCTGCTATCTATGACTCCAATGATGCTGCATAACAAATGTAAAAAACCCAACCACATAGACCAAGAAACATTCTCTGTGTGTGTGTGCTCCTGGGTCTCTGGGTTGATGGAGGGGAGGTTCTGTTGCTCTGAGTTCACTGGAGGACTCACTCACTGGTCTGGGTTTATTTGTGGGCCTGAAGGTGGCTTTGCTGGGATGGATTTTCTCACAAGTCTGAGGTGTCCGGTGAACTCAGGGCTGCGGCATGTTTCATCCTCCAAGAAGGTAGCCGGAGCATGCTCTCAGGAGGGCTGAGAGGGGTTAGAAACATGAGAAGAGTGGATCATTGTCATGTAGCCACAGGTCAGCTCCCAGGGGAGCCCTGATGCATGGGAGAGGGAAATGGATTCCGTCTCTTTAAGGACCAAGAGCAGGGGGGTAGGAAAAGAGAGACACTTGGGCCATTTTGCTCAGAATTTCTGCTCAGGCAGACAAGTGAACTTTACACGTTGCTGAGAGGAGCAGAAATAAAGGCAGTTTATGGGAGAAGGTGAGAAAAAAGCCACCTGATTTCTTCCATCCAAAGACCCCATGGGAACCTCCCTACCCTACCGAGATGGGGAATGGGACACATGTTTGTGGCTGGCTCTGATGAGTGAGTCTGAGGGCTGGAGATGCCCAGTGATGGGGGTTTCTCCCTCCCTCTTCAAGAGTGGTTTACCATCTGGGATGAATGATCATGGCCTGAGATGGAACCCCTGTGGCTGGGAAGCAGCACCAAGGAGGGCAGGCTGTGTAACAGGCTCGCTCAGTGGACAGTAAACTGGTTGGTGGTCAGGCATCTTCCCTCCTTTCCTGACTACCCCATCCCCGATCCCATCTTTCCTCCCTTGTGTGAGAGAGACATTGCTACTTCTCACATTCTGCCCAGGATGGCTAAAAGGTCCCGTTGACTTAAACCATCACTTCTTCATAACCCTCAAAAGTTTACCTCCATCGAGCTATATTTTCCATTAAATTGTGGTCTCCAGGTGAGGTCCAATTCTGCAAAAAACATGTAGCCACAAGCCTCTTGCTGCTGGTTATTATCTGTGCTGGGGTCTCTGGGGTCTGGGGTGGTAAGGCCTGGCTCCATGCAGAGGCAAACAGTGGGAATTCTGCATCTCCCTCCCATGCCTGCTCCCCTCTGCCTTGGGGAGACCTGCCTGCTAATTTATCTTGGAGTGTTTGGGCTTCCCAGCTTAATGGGTCTGTTTTCCGACTCTCTAAACAGATGAGTGAGTGTGAAAAAGAAGTCAACACAGAAACATAAGCTTCCATCAGAAGACCTTAAACAAAGTGAATAGCTGCCAACATCAACGAAGCAAAAACATCCCCAGCATAACCTGCGTGAGGCCAATTCCATTCGCTGTCTCGGAGCCAGAAAACTCAGAACCAAGGCTGGGGTCACACAGAAATGAGAAGGTTCCTCCAGTTATTGGCTGTGCAACCTCAGGGAGTGCTTCCCTGGTGGCTCCAGGGTAAAGAATCCACCTGTGGCTCAAGTGGTAAAGAATCCACCTGTCAATGCAGAAGATGTGGGTTTGATCCCTGGGTCGGGAAGATCCCCTGGAGAAGGACATGGCAACCCACTCCAGTATTCTTGCCTGGAGGATCCCATGGACAGAGGAGCCTCTTGCGCTACAGTCCATGGGGTTATGAAGAGTCAGACACGACTTAGTGATTGAACAACAACAAACCTCAGGGAAGTGACTGACTGCCACAATTTCTCCATCTGTGAAATGGGAATGCATATGGTGCTTATCCCGTAGAGTCACACTGCAGGTAACATGCGATAATACATGGAAAACATTCAGAATAATGCCTCACATGTAGTCAGCTAATAGCTTCCATTCAAATGGTTATCAGTCAAGCTGAAATGGCTCTGTGATCTTGGACAGGTTACCTACATTTTTCATGCCACAGTTTCTTCATCTGTAAATGAAGGGACAGTCATTCCTTGTGTTATGAGGGTAGTTTAAAAAATCATAATTGAAAATTATAAAAACTTAGGAAAATGCTTAGGGCATTGGTTTTCAATAAAATTAGTTTCCTTTCTTTCACTGAGACTGGATCCAAACAAATGGTCAGTTAAAATAACAGCGTTGTTTCCTTAAGGAAAAACAAAGTTATTGAAGCATAATAAATCTAAAGTATACATCGATCTCTTTTTTTTTAGTAGCAATGATATTTATTATAGTGTTCTTTGAAAGTAATTAATTTTTAATTGAAGAATAGTGAATTTAAAGTGAAAGTGAAAGTCGCTCAGTCATGTCTGACTCTTTGTGACCCCATGGAATTCTCCAGGCCAGAATACTGGAGTGGGTAACGTTTCCTTTCTCCAGGGGATCTTCCCAACCCAGGGATCGAACCCAGGTCTCCTGCATTGCAGGTGGATTCTTTACCAGCTGAGCCACAAGGGAAGTCCACAGTATTATATTAGTTTCAGATGTACAGCATAGTGATTCAATATTTTTATGGCTAATTCTCCATTTAAAGTTGTTACTAAATAATGGCTGTATTTCCCTTTGCTTTACAATATATCCTTATTTCTTTATTTTATTTTTTTAACTTATAAAATTAAAAAATATAAAATTTATTTATTCCATTTTTTATTTAAAACAAATTTGTTTATTTATTTATTTGACTGCACTGAATCTTAGTTGCAACACTCAACATCTTTTATCTTCCTCACAGCCTGTGAGACCTTTAGTTGTAACCTGTAAACAGCTCTTAGCTGTGGCATGTGAGGTCTAGTTCCCTGACTGGGAATCGAACCCCAGCCCCCTGCATTGGGAGCATGGAGTCTTAGCCACTGGACCACCAGGGAATTCCCACTTATTTATTTTATACATAGTAGTTTGCATCTCTTCATCTTCTGCGCTTTTCTTGTTCTCCTCCTTCCCCTCTCCTTACTGGTGACCACGAATCTGTTCTCTGTATCCTGACTCCGCTTCTGTTTTCTTGCATATTTTCATTTGTTTATTTTTTTTAGGGGCTGAATGTGATTCTTCTTTTTTTTTTCATTTATTTTTATCAGTTGGAGGCTAATTACAATACTGTAGTGGTTTTTGCCATACACTGACATATTTTTTAGATTCCACACATAAGTGATAACAGAGCACTTGTCTTCCTCTGACTTACTTCACTAAGCACAATACTCTCTAGGTCCATCCTCAAGTTGTTGTTGTTCAGTTGCTAAGTTGGTCTGACTCTTGGTGACCTCATGGACAGCAGAAAGCCAGCCTCTGTCCTCCACTGTCTCCTGGAGTTTGCTCAGATTCATGCCCATGGAGTCTGTGATATTGTCTAACCATCTCACCCTCTGTCACCTTTTTCTCCTTTTGCCCTCAGTCTTTCTCAGCATCAGAGTCTTTTCCAGTGAGTGGGCTCTTCTTATCAGGTGGCCAAAGTATTGGAGCTTCAGCTTCAGCATCAGTCCTTCCAATGAATATTCAGGATTGATTTCCCTTGGGATGGACTGGTTTGATCTCCTTGCAGTCCAAGGGACTCTCAAGAGTCTTCTCCAACACACAAAAAGTATATACCTCTTATAGGTGAAACTCAATGAATTTTTGCAAATATATTCATGACTCAGATCAAGATAGAGAACATTTCCGGCACCTCTCAGGGCCCCGTTGTGCCTCTTTTCTATCAATGCTCTCGAGACACCTGCTATCCTCATTTCTAATACTATAGATTAGTTTTGCCTGTTCCTGAACTTCATATCAATGAGATAATAGAGTATGTACTCTTTTATGTCTGCATTCTCAGTTCAAGATGGTGTCTTCAGATCATCTATGTTATCTGTGGATAACATATGTGGACATGTATGTATCCATCTGTGGACATCTATGTTATCATACTTGTTCACTGGTACGCACTTGGGTCATATCCAACTTTAAGTTACTTACGAATAAAGCTGCTGTGAACCTTCTCCCACTTGTTTTTTCATGGATATATGAACTTATTTTTGTTGGGTGGATATCCAGGAACGGAGTTGCTGAGTCATAGCTAGATGCATGTGTACTTCAGAAGATCTCACCAAACATTTCCAAAGTGAGCAGTTACTCACAGATTACTTTTTGACTTGTTAAGGATCTTTTTAAGAGAAGGAATTAAGTTTAAGAAGAGAGTTAATGCTGAATTTATTTCACTGAATTTTATTGAATTCTATTTTCCTCTTTCTTACACTACTTACAAGTCGCTGAGAATTGACAATCTTCCATAGAAACAGCTGTGATTATACCTAAATAAATTGCTGCAAAAACACTCACTGTTTATACTGGAAATAAATGAAAATAATCTAAATGTCAATAGAGAAATAATTAATAAATCATAATATTCCTATATTACACCATTGCAAAATATTATGAAAAAGTACTAGCCTGGAGATGTACTAATTTTAGTGAGAGTATTGAAGGCATATTGCAGAATGTTACATAGAAGGTGGATTATATATGTCTCTTATATGTCAGGAAATATTTTATGGTGGTCTTTTTGAAAATTGTTTTAAAAACTATCTCTGCCTATCACCTGTCTATCCATCTATCATCCATCTCTCTCCATATATATCGTTCCTATCTGTCTATCTTCTATCTATCCATTGAAATTGGGAAAAGAATACGAAAAGGCAATTCACAGAAGAAGAAATAGAAAAGGCCAGTAAATATACGAGAGATGCTCAATTTCATTGGTAACCATGAAATTCAATGAAAATAACCATGAGATATCAGTTCACACCCAGTCAATTAGCACAAGTCTGATGATGACAACATTGTGTTGGGGGTAGAGAATGTGGAGCAACACAAACTTTCATACACCAACGGATATTGCAAAATCATTCTCTGAAGTGATTCTGTTAATATTAGTGACAGGAATACAAATTAGGGCAGCCACTTTCCTGAGCCATTTGTGAATGTGCAGTGAGGAGGAAGATACGTATATCCAGACTTTCCAACTAGCTGTATACTGAAGAAACTTATGCCTATGTATTCAGTACACAAGGAGATGGATACAAAAATGTTCATCACAGCATTGTTCACAAAGTGAAAAATCAGAAACACCACCAGTATTTCTCTACAGGAGAACACATAAATAAATTGTGGTACAAGGACACCTAAAATATGATACTGGGTTAAAAAAGAATAAAGCAGTATTACAATGTAACTACATGGAGAATCTGCAAACAATGTAGAAGGGGAATAACCAAGCTGCAGACAGCTTCTATACTGTGATACTATTTCTGTAATGAGCAGCATTGAATAAAACAGTGTTATATGTTGTTTTATGACTACAAATACACGAAGTGGAAGTATAACAGGTGTATCAAAATGATAATTTCCAGACAAAGGTTACCTCTGGAGAGGGAGGAAGGGAATGATATAAGGAAGAGACACAAGGACTTTCAATTTTGTCTGTAATGTTTTATTTCTTAAGATGGATGGTGCGTTTTTGGATATTCATTACATTGATCTCTGAAATATTTAATATCAAAGTAAGATTTATCCATCCATCCATCTGGATGGTTCTTTATCAAACTGTTAATGGTGGTTATGTCTGAGGAGTAAGATTATGGGGGAGAGTGTATTTCATTTTCTACTTTATATATGTCTGTTGAATTTTTAAGTAGTATACATTACTTGTAGAATCATTTTTAAAAGGAAGAAAAAGAGGAAATTGGTAACCTGTGCATGTTAGATGTGCTAATTCTCAGTTAAAGTGAGCATGTCTCTTCCTGACTACTCAGGGTAGAAATGAGAGTGGATGCCCTAGTAGAGTGGAGGTAATTCCTCCTGGAAGGGTCAGTGAGGTGGGTGGAAAGAAAGACCTGTGATGCTATGAGCGGGTGGAGTGGACTTGGGCTTTGAAGGAGCCCATACTCAGCAGGTAGACAGGAAAATGGGAGGGGTGGATGGCAGGTGCTTGAAGCCTGAGCTCCTCAGATCTTTTGCTCATTATCACATAGCTTTGGTCACAGCAGACCCTTTTAGGGCCTCCTGAAATGAAAACTCTTAAAAAGCAGAGACAGACCAATAAAATCCTTCTGGGTTATAGTCCGTTCACTTGGAGCCAAATCGATTGCTCGTTAATACCTTCCCCCATTTGCCTCATGACCAATTAGCAGCTATTAAGACCCAACTCATCCTGGCATGAAGTTTTTCCCTAGCAGTGGCTGCCACTGCCGAGAGCCTGGGTCTCGGGGTGGATTTCTTGCTTCTCCCCCTGGTGTCCCAAAACTCGCTCCCCAGATTAAGCCTGGGAGGAGTGCTGCGTTCTGGGCGCTGTCTGACCCTAGCAGGGAACCCACAGGGAAGGCTTCGGCTGCTGCCTTCCCCGACCTCCTGCTGCTTCTTCCCAGGCCCACCTTGAGATGTTGCAGGTTCTCTGACCCACAGGCAGGCTGCCTGTCCCAGAACCTGCAGCTAGGACTCAGATGCTGCTGTTTCCCCTCCCTCTCACTTTCTCTCCTTCCCTCCTTCCCTCCCTCCCTCTCCCTTCCCTCTCTCCCTCCTTCCCTCCCTCCCTCTTCCTTCCCTCTCTCCCTCCCTTCCTCCCTCCATTCCCCCACCCCTGCCTCTTTCTTTTACATTCTGATAAAACAAGCAAAGCAATGTCTGTACCTGTATATTGAGTGCCTTGTGTACCAGACATCACGCTCAATGCAAGTGCATTCTCTCACGCATTCCTCACAATAACACTGTGAGAATGATCATTCCTGTTTGACAGTCAGGGCTGCGGAGACACACAGAAAGAGGCTAAGTGACTTGTTCAAGGTCCCATCATGGAGAAACTGGCGGAGCTGAGGGTGAGAGCCAAAAGTCTGTGCTTGTCGCTGTGAATCCGAGAAAAGTATGTTTTAACAACCTCAAGTTTCTTGAAATGTCAAGATAAGAGCAAATATAAAACACACACTCCCATCAACGAGTTCTTGTCTTACTAAGATGGCAAGTGGAGAGGAAGTTTTACTCCTTCTGTGAGTGTTTATTGAGCACCTGCTGTGTACTGTATGTTGTTCGAGGTGCTGAGGATTTCACAGGGAATCAAACTGACATCTCTCTGTTTCTGGTGGAGTTTACATTCTAAGGGGATGATGGAGAATAGTGAAGTAAAGCTGTACAAACAAGACTGACTCTTTGTGACTTGTCTGCCTCTTTGTGACTTGCTGGACAGAAGAACACCAGGCCAGCCTCCCCGTCCTCCACTGTCTCCAGGAATTTGCTCAGACTCATGTCTATTGAGTCGGTGATGCCATCTAACCATCTCACCCTTTGCTGCTCCTTTCTCCTTTTGCCTTCAATCTTTCCCAGAATCTGGGTTCTTTGTTTTTTCCCCCAATGAGTTGGCTTTTTACATCAGGTGGCCAAAGTACTGGAGCTTCAGCTTCAGCACCAATCCTTCCAAAGAATATTCAGGGTTGATTTCCTTTAGGATTGACTGCTTTGATCTCCCTGCAGTCCAGGGGACTCTCAAGAGTCTTCTCCAGCACCACAGTCTGAAAGCATCAATTCTTTGGTGCTCAGCCTTCTTTATGGTCCAACTCTCACATCTGTACGTGACTACTAGAAAAACCATAACTCTGACTATATGGACCTTTGTCAGCAAAGTGATGTCCCTGCTTTTTAATACACTGTCTAGGTTTTTCATAGCTTCCCTTCCAAGGAGCAAGCATTTCAGGTTTGAGAAACTAGAAGGTCAGTGTTGCGGCAGTGGAGTCAGGGAGGAGAAGATTTGTATCAGATGAAGTTGAAAGAAAGGCAGGGGCTGGACTTACATGGGCTGGCGGCTCATGCTTGTGAGTTTGGGTTTTACTCCACTTGCAGTGGAAAGAAGTGAAAGGGTTTTAGGCAAGGGAGCGACGTGACCCTGATCTGACTTTTGCAAGATCCCTCTGACTGCTGTGTAGATAATAGCAGTAGATCACCTCAAGATCCTTGAAGCCTGTGTGGGAAGATAAGCAGGCTACTATGGGTGGGGCTAGAAAATGCACTGGGTTATCTAGGAAGGCTGCCAGGAAGAGGAGGGCTGTGGCCAGAGCTTGGAAACCAGGGCTCTTCTTGGAGGGACATGAACTGGCAGGGGCGTGGAGGCAGTCTAGCTGCTGAACCTTTGGGAATAAATGGACATCAAGTCAGGGCTGAAACAGGGTGTGGGTTTCAAGTTCCTTGAGCAGCCATCTGCTGTAGGTCCAGTACTGGACACTTTGTGTCTCTTGTGGGGCAGGTATTTTTATCCTTTCCTATGCAGTAGATAGCTTTATCCTCATTTGTGCCAGACATTTTATTTGCAATCCAAAGAGGTAGGCATCACCTCCTGTTGGTGAAGGGGTAGGGGGGGTCCGGGACCAGATGGTCTGGGGTCAAGTCCCAGTCCACCACCTGTGGGATCTTGGGCCAGTTCCTTAACTTCTGCAAGCCTCAGAATTCTCATTTTTATTGTGTACCTGTCAGTGAGAATGCTTTTGGCTGCAAATAAGAGCAAACACCAGGCTTCCCAGGTGACTCAGTGGGAAAGAATGTGCCTGTTAATGCAGGAGATATGGGTTTGATCCCTAGATTGGGAAGATCCCCCGGAGGAGAAAACAGCAACCCACTCCAGTGTGCTTGCATGGAGAATCCCATGGACAGAGGAACCTGGCGGGCTACAATCTATAGGGTCGCAAAGAGTCAGACATGCCTGAGCAACTGAACACACATGTACAAGAGCAAACACCAGCTTAAACAGTCAGGAGATTTATTCTCTCACATAACTGGAGGTGCCAGCCCTGTGTCAGCTGTGTCTTTGTGACGTCTCTCTGTCTCTCTGCTCTGCTGTCTCCAGATTAACTTCTTCCTCTAGTGGAAGTAGAATGGTTGCAGCAGTTTCTGGCGTCACATCCAGATGTGACAATGTCCCAGGGAAGAGGAGGGGCTGTTTCTTCCTAGCGCAAGGAAACTTTGCTCAGAAGACCCCATCTCCCCTTTGTGCCTCGTTGTCTGAAATCAGGTCCCATGCTCATCCGTGATTCCATAGACAGCATGAGGGATGGGAGGGCCAAATCTGGTCTAGATTCAACACCTTAGGGGTGAGGTAGGGTGGACTGGGAATTGTTGGGGTTGGGAGGGGAGGGTTTGGATGATGTCAAGTCAACCACTGCCATCAAAGGGTTGAGGTCCACACTTAAGTGTTTGGAACAGGGCATGACCAGAGTAGGGGCTCAATCCATGCTTCGTCGTTCAGTTGTGTCCAGCTCTTTGTGACCGCATGGGCTATAGCCCACCAGGCTCCTCGGTCCATGGAATTCTCTAGGCAAGAATACTGGAGTGGGTTGCCAATTCCTTCTCCAGGGCACCCTCCTGACCCAGGGATTGAATCTGCGTTGCCTGTATCTGCTGCATTGCAGGTGGATTCTTTACCACTGAGCCATCAAGGTGCTCAGTAAATCTTATTAATCGCTATGCAAGCAAAGAAGGAGGAAAAGGAAGAGGAGAAGGTGAAAAAGATCTACCTCTCAACATCCCACTCGGTGGCTCTGACGTTAAAGTCAGTGCTCTTTTGAGTTCCTTGTGTAGCCTCTGTTCTGAGTTTTCATGAAAAGGGTTGGAGAGCTAAGGCAGAGTTGGTCTGGGGGATCAAGGACAGTTTGCCACCCAAGATGTTTGGTTCCCCGAGGGCAGAGTCTTGATGTCTCCATCCTCTGCCCAGCAACTCCCCCCCTCCACCCCCATCCCAATTCTCATACAGACCAAGCTGTTCTTTAGGCCTCGCTGTCCTTCTCAGAATTCCAGCACCCAGAGCTGCATGGAATCCCTGAGACTCCTTGACCCCTCACCACCCAGGTCAGGATGTCTGTTCTCAGCACCCTGCTGAGCTGACTTATTCAACCTTGAAGAATTTCTGGGCAATTCTGGGACAGCTTCCATGCAGTGAGAGAGTTTCCTGCTCTGCCAGGAGCAGAGCATGAGCTATGGGGCTTCGGGCAAATTATATCATCTTTTGGAGCCTCAGTTTTCTTATCAGTAAAATGGGATAATAAATCTCATTTTGTTTTTTCCTAGGCTTGTTTTGAGGATGAAATGAAATCATGGTGAGTGAAACATAGGGTCCAGCATGAAGAAGTTTCTGACTGTGATTCATTTATTTTTATGGAGGTGAAATTTGCATTAAAAAATTATGGAAATTTATACTTAAATTTCAGTGTTATGTAGTACACTGAAACATTGCACATCCATCACCTCTATTTAGTTCCAAAACACTTTTTTATCACCTCATATCCATAAAGCAGTCACTTCTGAGTCCCTGCCCTAGCCTGGTCCCTGACAACCACTAATGTGCTTTTTGTCTCCAAGGATTTAACTATGCTGGATAGTTCATGTAAGTGCAATCAAACAATATGTGACCTTCAGCGTCCGGTTGCTTTCACTTAGCATTGCTCTATGTTGTAGAGATTTATCTCTGTTGCAACATTCGTCAGCCCTTCACACCTTATCGAGACTGAATAATATTCCACTTATCGACTACATTAAAAAAAAATACTATTCATCCATCAATGAACTTTCGGTCGTTTTTCCCATTTGACTGTTGAATAATGATCCTGTGGTCTTGTAGGTACCTATGCTTGTATGGGTTCCCCCTTTTCAATTCTTCTTGTGCATTTACTTAAGAGTGGAATTGCTGGGTTATATGGTGATTCTATGTTTCATTTTAAGTTTCCACCAGCCATGTAGAGTGGTTCCAACTTCTCACCAACACATGCTAATTTTCTGTTGTTTTGATTATAGCCATCCTAGTGGGTTTGGAGAAGGAAATGGCAACCCACTCCAATATTCTTGCCTGGAGAATCCCACAGACAAAGGAGCCTGGTGGGCTATAGTCCATGGGGTCGCAAAGAGTCGGACACGACTGAGCGACTAACACACACTTTTAAGCAATGATGGGGAGGTAGATGGATTTAGGGGTCTGAGTGGTTCACATTCCTGAAAAATGGCTTTGTAATGCTCCTCAGCTGGAACCAGTGCTGCCTGTTCTTGAGTATGTTCTACACTTGCTCCCTGCAGAGATTCTACAGGCAGGCCTGCCTCTCCCCGCCAGAGCTGGGGCCTCTGAGGCTGGTGGGAACTCCCCCACCTGAGTCTGTCCTCCCTGATTCCTCAGTTGGAGGAAGGGTAGACTCTAAAGGCAATGGCACCCCACTCCAGTGCTCTTGCCTGGAAAAGCCGATGGACGGAGGAGCCTGGTAGGCTGCGGTCCATGGGGTCGCGAAGAGTCGGACACGACTGAGTGACTTCACTTTCACTTTTCACTTCCATGCATTGGAAAAGGAAATGGCAACCCACTCCAGTGTTCTTGCCTGGAGAATCCCAGGGACGGCGGAGCCTGGTGGGCTGCCGTCTATGGGGTCGCACAGAGTCGGACACGACTGAAGCGACTTAGCAGCAGCAGCAGCAGCAGATTCTAAAGGTGCTTCTTTTTTTTTTTTTTTCCTGGTTGAGTGCTGGGTCTCTGTTGTTTTGCCCAGGCTTTTCTCTAGTTTGGAGGGTGGTGGCTACTCTTTGGTTGCAGTGTGCAGGCTTCTCATTTCGGTGACTTCTCTTGCGGTGGAGCACTGTGGATGCTCTAGGCAAGTGGGCTTCAGCAGTTGCAGCACGCGGGCTCTGTAGCTGTGGCTAGCCGGCTCTAGAGTTCGGCCTCAGTAGCCATGGCCACCGGGGTTAGTTTCTCCATGGGCTGTGGGATCCCTAGACTGGGAATCGAACCCGCGTCCTCTGTATTGGCAGGCGGATTCTTGAACACTGCATCACCAGGGAAGTGCTAAAGATACTTCTGTGAGAGAAGCTGGGATTCTCTCCTTCTGATCCTGCAATTCCTGCACCATGTTGCTGTCCCCAAGATGGGGACAAGGTGGGGTGGAGGTCCAGGCAGAGCTGCCAGGGTTTCGGGTAGAAAGTCCCCGGGTCTCCTGTCAGCTGCGACTGGGTTCTGGCCTTGGGGAGTGGGGAGACCCAGGCCAGGCCTGGGAAGGTGGGTCTCACTGTGGTCACCCTGATGGGGACCTGCTTCTCTCCTGCCTCAGACTTTCCTCAGAGCCCCGGGGAGGCGATTCCCTCCGCTCCAGGCCTTTCCCTGTGTTTTTGATTCTCTGTCGAGAACCAAGCCCAGCCTCCACCTCCGACACGGGTCTGAGTCTGTGCCCAGCTTTCGGTCCCTGGACTGCTGTCTGTAAAAACGGAGGAACCTCTCTCCCTGTCATTGGACTCCTCTCTGCTCAGGTTGGAGGCTGGTTTTGGATTTGGTGGCCCTCAGCCCTTCCCCATCCTCTCGGCTGTTGCTGCCACGCCCTTCATGACCCGCAAGACCAGGCCTAACTCAAACGGCTCCGAAGTGCCCAAGACACCTGCTTGGACTCTGAGCCGGGTGGACTGGGAAAGCGGTGGCCCAGGCGAGGAGGGTTTGGACACCACAGACCTGGAGAGCTTTGAGACCACATCTCTGACCCTCTAGGTCTTTTGGACAAGGCAGTGGCCATCAAATCCATGTTTTCTGAAACATACTGACCGGCATGAGCTCTAAGCCACCCATCATTCCTTTTCATTGGGACACACCCCAGTTGCCTACGCCGTTCAGCTCCTCCTTCATCTCCTTTATTTAATTAATTTATTTTTTTTGGTCCTGCCATATGGCATATGGGATCTCATTTTCCCAACCGGGGATTGAATCCGAGCCCCCTGCATTGGAAGTGTGTGGAGTTTTAAGCACTGGACCGTTAAGGAAGTCCATTCATCTCCTTTATTAATAACCCTCTCCATCCCCCTTGTCATTCCAAGCAAGGCTCGAACCCTTCTGTAGCCTGAACTCCTGAGGGAGGTGAAATGGGTGAGGAAAAAGGGGTTAGGGGGGCACCTGGCACACACACCTTGTTTCCAGATGTCTGGGACCATTTCGGGCCAGCTTCCTCCAGACCCCTGACTTGGATGAGAGTTCATGAGAACCCAGCTGCTCTCTGAACTCCTCTCCTGGGGGGGCAGGATCTATTAGAATGAGGCCCTCACATGCTGAGGTCGCAAACCTGCCTCATCTCTCTTTAGTCCCAGGTTATCTCTTTAAAAGCAACCATAACACCTCCCCCAACTTCATCAGTTAAAAAAATTTTTTTTGGTCATTACAAGAGTCATATCTTCTGAGAGAGGGACAAGATGAAACAACCAAAAATTAAAACAGAGAAAAGTATCTATAATTCTATCACCCAGTGTTAACCCTTTTTACATGATGGTAATGACAGCAAGAACCATCCCTTACTGAACATTTATTTGGTATCAGATATACAGATGAATGCTTTACATAGATCACTTTACTTGACTGTTACAACAGCTTTATGAAGTAGGGATTTTCTGCATTCTACAGACAAAGGTGCAGAGACTTAAAGAGAGGTTATATAACTTGCCCAAGGTCGCATAGCTTCTAAGATGCAAACCCCAAACCTGTCTGCCTGCCTGCAAAGCACACCCACCTCTCAAACACTAGTCAAGTAAATATATTTATAGAAAACATTTTAATGGAATTAACTGTAGCTATTTCTCTGTAACCTGCTTCTGCTCCTTCATCTAACAACAGATAATGAATACCTTCCCCGAGTCACCGTGTTGTCTTTTGCAATATTATTTTAAGTGGCTGTTTAGTATCTCATTGTAGGCATGTTCGAAGGTTTATTTAGCTAATCCCCTATTGTTGGGCATGCAGGTTGTTTCTAAAGTTTTTGTTTTTATAAACAACACTGCAAAGAACAGCCCTGCGCTATTTTTTTTTTTTTTTAATTTGGCCACAGTTCACCATAGGTTTCTTACAGATAAATTCCCAGAGGGAGAGGTTGGGAGGGAGGGGGCGTGGTCTTGTTTTTTAAATGTCTGTAACATCCTTGGATCAATTATATATAATTTGTGAATACAAGTTGTGCCATTCACCGAGGGAAGGTTGACACCTTTCCTGACTTGCTGAGATTTGCACAACCTGGAATTAGATGGGTTGTAAACAAGCCTTCTAATAACCCTAGATTATCTGTGGCTATTGTCAGGTCATGTAGAGGTGGTAATTTATTAAGCAGAGTTTTCAAATGCGTCCAAGTACCCTGGGGTGGAGTTGAGCGTGGGAGGGGCCCAGGGAGGAAGAGGTGGAGCTGCAGTATTTGGGGGGAGCTGGTAGGCAGCTGGTGGCCATTTGTCTTGCTGCTGGCTCACTCCACCACCCTTTCTATCTGATGTTAAGCTGAAGAAACTGCCCGGGGAAGGGAGCTGTCCCCCAGCTGCTAGGAAGAAGAGATGGAGCAGCAAGGGTGGAGGCCATTCGGGCATGCGGAGGTTAACAAGTCCTGCCCTGTTCCTACAAGGCGGTGGGTGCCGTTTTAACATGGTTATTACGCTGCTTTAGCAGCCAAGAAACACCAGCTGGTGATGGTGAAATGCCACAGAAGAATTTCTTCAGGGAAGTTATTCACCAGCTAAACACTCGCTCATTCCATGAAGACTGTGGAGAAGGGGAATTTTCTCAGTGCAGGAGGGACACCCCGCCTCCTGCTGTCGCCCCTCTCCCCCCGCTTCCCCGTCCCTGTCCCCAAGGCTCCCCTTACTGATTCGGTCACATTCTTTGGACATCACTTGTTTGATCACATTACTTGACTTCCAGGCCACCTGCTCCCTGAACAGACTGGAGGAGAGGCTGCCGGGACTCAATGGGTACACACATCAGTTTAGCTGGAACAGAACCAATTTGGGGTTAACTCTGATTGTTCGGCTTCTCAGGTGGCTCAGCGGTAAAGAATCTGCCTGTCAGATGCAAGAGACATGGGTTCAATCCCTGAGTCAGGAAGATCCCCTGGAGAAGGAAATGAAAACCCACTCCAGATTCTTGCCTGGAAAATCCTGTGGATAGAGGAGGCTGGCAGGCTATTATCCATGGGGACCCAAGGAGTCAAACATGACAGAGTGACTGAGCACATACAGGTACTGGCTGTTCCATGAGACGTATGGCCCGATTTTCTGGATGGACAGAACAGGTGGGTACAAGGAGATAGTATCTGACCAGTGGGACTTTCCTGCACGTGGGGCAACAAACTTGAGCACCAGCAGACTTCCACAGGTCGATGTCCCTGTGGTGGGTGACATCCTGTGAACTTTGGTGGGTGAGGACTGAACAACCAGAAGCCTGGTGAGGAGTGGTGAGGTAGGGTCCAGGAGGCAGGGCTGTTTCACCAATTCACAATTCTCCTAGGGCACTAAGCTTCTGGGTCTTTCTAGACCACATATGTTCCCCTTATCTACCCATCCCACCTGCTTCTCCAACCCAGCAGTGAACATTTAGTCATTTTTCAACAGTCAGTGTAGTAAGACTTCTTCGGTGGTCCAGTGGTTAACACTCAGCGTTTCCAATGCAGAGGAAGTAGGTTCGACCCCTAGTCTGGGAACATCCCACATGCCTTGGTAAGACCAAAAGGTAAAAGGGTCAATGTAGTGTCATTCCATTTACTGAGCACCGACTACACATCAGGTGCCATCTTAAACACTTTGCATGCATTGCTCGTTTAAGTCTTCCAATAGCCTTGTGAGGTAGATACAGCTCTCTTCTCTCTGTGACAGGTGGAGAAATACAGGCTGGGAGTTTGTCATTTGCCCCAGGTCACCAATCACATAAGTTGCTACTGAAATCCAGGTTTGTTTGACCCTGAAGTTTGGTCTCTTGACAGCAACGGGCTCACACGTCTCTCTGAGGTTTTTCCTCACTCAAGTCTCTCAGCACATAGTCGTGTCCTCAGGAAACCCCGAACGCCATTCGAGAGCCTCCACTGCGGTCATGTCACTGTTCTTTTTTTATGTCTCTCTACTTACCCTGCTGGAAGGGATCAGGGATTGTGTGTGCTTCGTGTCCACAGCCCAGGGTCTGGCTCAGGGTCTGGCATGTGTAGATGTTTAATAAATATTTGAGGGAAGAAATGAGTCGTAAAATCATAATAACTCAGCTCAATGTCTGAGTATTTATAGGCTTTCTCCTCTGGAAGCTTCTGGAATGTCCAGAGAATAGCGTAAATCCAAGACAGATAGAGTAATCCAGGGTAAATCCAAAATAGAGCAAAGCTAAGGGACACAAAGACTCTCAGAAGGGGCGAAGTTTTCTTATGTCTTTGAACAACTCTTTTTGACAAATGTGTTTTTCCTTCTAAATTTTCCATCTTTTTTCCTTTTCCCTTTAGCCATGGACTTGACCGTTTGAAGATGTGCAACCATTATTCCACACACAAATTTTAATTTCTTACAAAACTCTATGTTCCACTTGCTAGGTCATTTCATGCTGTGCTGTGAAGTGGTTAGTCGCTTCAGTCGTGTCCAACTCTTTGCGACCCCGTGGACTTCACTCTCCATTTTATGCCACATTTCCATCAAGAAGTGTTCCCCCAAACCACCATCTGCCTGACTGTATGCTGTTGTTCAGTTGCTAAGTTGTGTCTGACTCTTTGTGACCCATGGACTGTAGCCCACCAGCCTGCTCTGTCCGTGGGATTTTCCAGGCAAGAACACTGGAGTGGGTTGCCATTTCCTTCTCCCGAGGATCTTCCTGATCCAAGGTTTGAACCTGTGTCTCCTGTATCACAGGGCATCTCCTGTATCACAAATGGATTCTTTACCGCTGAGCCACCAGGGGAAGCCCTTGGGGGGATGGGTCTTATTAACCGGCTTCCTGAAAAGCTGACCAGGCTGATGACTCCGTGGCATTTCTACCCCAGCTTTTGTGCATGAAAGAAAATTCTACCTGGTCACTTCTTTACCTACAGTGTGATTCACTTGAATAATTTTTAGAAAGAAGTAACTGATGTTAAATCCCTGATGACTCCTTCATGCAGGTGTGCTGCCTCTGATGGGGGCAGAGGTTGTGACAAAATCACCTCCAGTGGCATTGGTGGCTGTCCCGTGTTCCTCTTCTCCTTCCTGAAATGACACAGTCAGGCCAAGCTGGTGGGTGACGGGTGCCTCTGATGCCTCCATCCCCGTGTCCTTCACAAGGACATGCCCGGTGTCCACCATGGCCGCCTTGTCAGGCAGTGAACTCAGGGCAGAGGAGGGTGGAGGGACAGGCATTGGCTGCCAGCAGCAGGTCCTTGCCAGTGGAGGGTACGCAAGATGCTGAGGACTTTAGCGTGAGGGACCAGACCTCTCCAGGAGGAGTCATAGTCTGGGCTGATGCCAGAGGAGACAGGAAGTATAGCAAATGGGGCAGCCACTGCTTCTCCAGTTAAATGGCTGTTTTCTATGGCAGTCAGGGCTGGGGATGGATTCTGCTTTGCTTTTTTCTTTTTTGATCATTCACATATCACAAAATTCACCCCTTTAAAATATGCAACTTAGTGGGTTTTTTTCCCCACAAAGTTGTGAAACTCTCACTACTGTCTAATTCCAGCAATCCCCAAGGAATTCTCATCACCCCCCCCAAAAGAAATCCCAAGCCTGTTAGCAGTCACTTTCTATTCTTTCCTCATCTCAGCCTCTGTCGACCATGAATCTACTTTCTGTCTTGATCGATTCCTCCAATCTCAGCATTTCATTTAAGGAGAATCCTACAACTTCTGTGTCTGGCTTCTTTTACTCTGCACAATGTTTTCAAGGTTCATCCATGTTGTAGTGTGTATCCAGACTTCATGCCTTTCTATGACTGAATAAATATCTGTGGACATTTCGATTGTTTCCACTTTTTGGTGCTTAAAAATAATGCGGCTAACAACATTTGTGTAAAATCTTATGCATGACATATGTTTGCAATTCTCTTGCATGAATTCCCTTCAGAGTGAAAGCTCTGGGTCATAGGATAACTTTATGCTCAAGCTTCTAAGTGATTTCCAGACTGTTTCTGAAGCGACAGCACCATTTTACATTCCCACCAGCAATGTGTGAGGATTCCAATTCCTCCGAGCTTTATGTCCAACTTTTTTATTAGCGTCATCCTCCAGGATGTGGCCATGCTATACTTAGTCGCTTAGTCATGTCCAACTCTTTGTGGCCCCATGGACTGTAGCCCGTCAGGGTCCTCTGTCCATGGGATTCTCCAGTCAAGAATACTGGAGTGGGTTGCCATGCCCTCCTCCAGGGGATCTTCCCAACCCAGGGATTGAACCGAGGTCTCCCACATTGCAGGCTGATTCTTGACCGTCTGAGCCACCGGGGAAGTACCGAGGATGTGGAGGGCAGGGGATATGCACTAGGTGAAGCTTGTGATTAGGATGACCCAAGATGAATGGGCTTCCCTGGTAGCTCAGCTGGTAAAGAATCTGCCTGCAATGCAAGAGACCCTGGTTCGATTCCTGGGTCGAGAAGATCCACTGGAGAAGGGATAGGCTACCCACTCCAATATTCTTGGGCTTCCCTTGGGGCTCAGCTGGTAAAGAATCCGCCTACAATGCAGGAGACCTGGGTTCAATCCCTGGGTTGGGAAGATCCCCTGGAGAAGGGAAAGGCTACCCACTCTAATATTTTGGCCTGGAGAAACCCATGGACTGTATAGGGTTGGACACGACTGAGCAACTTTCAGTTTTCACTTTCAAGATGAATGGAAGGGGGGAAACTGAAGTATTGGGAGCATCTCAGGGTACATCCCTAGGAGGTTTGGGGACATGTCCCATCACAGGTGAGGCAGGCAGCATGTGTGTTTACTACTGGCCTATAGCCCCAGCACCTAGAATGAAGCAGCTACCTAAAAGGCATTCAACACTAAACTATGTGTAGAATATAGGAATGAATGAATGAATCAAAGCCCCAGTTACTGGGGACCCAGTGAGTATGGAAGTACTAGAAGATGGGTGCATGCGTGTGTCAGGTCACTTCAGGAATGTCTGACACTGTGGACTGTAGCCTGCCAGGCTTCTCTGTCCATGGGATTTTCCAGGCAAGAGTACTGGAGTGGAATCTTCCCGACTCAGGGATCTAACCTGTATCTCTGACGTCTCCTGCATTGCAGGCACATTCTTTACCACTAGCGCCACCTGGGAAGCCAAGGAGATGGGTATATGCTATATATTCCAGAAGAGAACTATTCCTCCTAGTATCTTGTCCTCAGTCTTTTTTCTTTTTTTGTAATGGAGAAAAATGAAGCTTTAACCTTTCTTGTAAACAAGGCAAAGAGGTTGGTAAGGAATGGGTGGGACGGGACTACGGCTTGTGCAGCAGAAGCAGCAGGCTGTGAATTGTGGTTCAGAACAACCCCAAGGACAACATCCCTAGAGAGGCTTCGGCAACCACTGAACTCTCCCCCTGCTGCACCTGACTTCCCAAATCGACCTTCCGTGGGAACATTCGCCTTCAGATGTCGTCTCTGTTGTCTCCTTTCAGATCTTTCTTTGCAGAGGTAGCTGTGATTCTTACATTCTGTGGCAAAGGAGAGGACAGCCACTTGACCGCTGAGCCTCCTTCCAGCATGAGCTCGCTGGCTCTTCCTGGGATGGTTAGGTAGGTGCAGGAGGGGCAGCAGAGCTGAAAGCCTACAGATGCTGTGTTTCTTGAAGCTTGACACTGAGGAGGGGTAGGGTGCTAAAGAGGCCACTTTCTGCATGAACAGAAATGTTTCTGTCAGAACATTTAGTGCAATAATAGTAGTAATAGTTCTAGTTACAGAATATTTTATATATGCCAGATTCTGCCCAGAGTACTTTATATAATCTGGTGATGGCTGTTGATTGTCTTCCTGCAGTAGACTCTCCCTGCTTCCTCCTTATTCCTGTTAATAGAGGACCAGAGGATAAAGTGAGATAGGTACCTCATTCCTTTCCCCCAAATATTTGTCTTCCCAGCATCCCTTGTAGCTAGGATTGGTCACGTGATCCAGTTCTGGCCAATAAGATGGAAGAGGAAGTGCTGGGTGTTTTCTTAAAAAAAAAAGATATGGAAATGGAAGTCCTCTAAACTGAAGATTCTGCATTCAGGTCTCCTGCAGCCCCCTTGTGACTATAAAAAGGGGAAAGAAAACCAACTAGATCACAGAGCCATTGAGCTAACCCTGAAGATGACTACTCCTGGTGTCTTATTATTCAAGAAAATATATTCTTTGTTGAAGTCACCGTAAATGAGACTTTCTGTCCCTTGATGTCAAAACCATAATAGGCACATCTATTTTATCTGATTAATCCTCATAATCACCCCAAGTATTATTTCCCCATTATAAAGGAGAGAAATCATGTTCAGAGAGGATAAGTTACTCATCCAAGTTCACACAGCTAGAATAAATAGGTGAGTCAGAATCTGAATGTAGGTCTGTCTCCAAGCCCTTCTTATTTTCACTGTTGCAAACCTCTGTCCACTCTGGCCTCAGATAAAGTGAACAATGCCCAGACAGAGTTTTGGCAGAAAGGGATCTTCTTCACCCCAAAATGTGTCCTGGGTCTCCTGGGTTGCTGGTTTATTCTTCCCTCGTGGTATCAGAGTCTTTGGGCTCCTCCACAAAGCAGGCCCCTGAACATCTGGTGGGAATGGCCAGTATTCAGGAAGGCACACAGGGCTTAGAATGAATAAGCTTGGGCTCAAATCCCAGCTTTGGCACTTATTAGCTATGTGACCTTGGGTAGGTTCCCTGACCTCTGTGAGCCCTGATTCCTCATTTGTAAAGTGTATAAGAATCCACTTGGACAGAAAAATCAGGTTGGGCTATCTTGAGCCAAAAGTGAAGACCAGTGGGTAGATCCAGCTCTAGTTAGAGGTAGAGGTGTTCGTAGAAAGAGAAAACATACCCCCATATTTCCAAATTCCACTGCCCAACTTCACCACCCCCAGGTGGCTGCAATTCCTCCTCCACCCAGGGCACCACGTTCTGGTCCTTTCACTGACCCCAGGGAAAAATCATGCCTGTTTCCTGGGAATACCGCTTATGGTTCTACAATGAACTCTCGTGTTTCTGATTGGTTGGCATGGTCACATGACCACTCTGGGAGCCAGGGGATGGAGCTAGTTCCATCAGAACCTTTCTCTGAAAGTGGGATGGTTTGATCCCCATGGAAAGAGGAGGTCCTGTACCTAGAAGTAGGGAATAGATGAAGAAAAAATTCCAAAAGATGTCTCCTCACACACTTGAGAGAGCAGTTGTGAGCATTCGATGAGATAGATACACCTGTGTGGGCACCCGGCACGTCCCTGGCTCTAGCAGACAGCTGGTAAGGGAGTTGGCCCCTTCCCAGGACTTCTCACTGCCCTCCCTGAGGCCCTTGGCCTGTTGCTTTGTGTGAGTGGGCACATCTGGGGGGGAACTAGCCCATTTCCACTATGTAGCCCCTATCTATCACCCCAGCCTTTGTCCCTGCACCCAACGTGACAATCACCCTGTTGCTTGAGATGAGATTCTAATCCTATTACTCATTCATCAACCAGCAGACGAGAACAGCCCTGGATCGAACACGGCCAAGGAGCCTGGGAGAAGCCTTCTCCACTGCTGTGAAACAAGGCTTAACTCAGGCACAATAGGTGTGTAATTTAAGGTTTTGTTGAGCTGAAATCCAATCACATACTTGACTGGTGGATCACAGAGACTCCCAGGCTAAAAGAATGAGATAATTCCACCTCACACAAACACCGGCATTCGGCTTTGACTTAATGACAAATGTGTGACCAACCTTACACTGTTTCACCCTCGCCCCCTCTCTCTGTCTCTTCTTTTTTTAAATGTATTTCCACCTCCTTCCACTCTCCCCTCCATGTCGTCCCCTCCTCTGTACCATTCAGAGATGGGATGGGACTCAGCAGAGTCCTATAGCTAGAAACAAAGGTGAATAAGCAGGAGGACACTTAATGAATGGTGATCAGCCGATGGATGAACTCACGTTTATTTTATTCACTTAACTGAATGATTACATGGAGGTGAGTGATGGCTTTTCGGGATGGACTTAATCTAATTCTTACTGGTCTTAGTTCTTCTGTTCCAGGAGTGGCTTCAAATGAGAAAGGGTGGCAGACAAGGGAGACTCATGGTCCTACTCCTGAACTGTCCCCTTTATTCATTCAGGGCTTTTTGTCTAGTGAGCATCACACAGTGTGGGGTGGGGAAGTGTTGTAAGAACAAATAGTGTATTTAGTTTTTGAGCCCTGTTAAATGATGGGAGAGATATTTATACTATAAGAGACAGTAGTATAAATGTGTTCACTTAACTTCATGAGCTCACCGAAATATATTCATTCCACGAACATTTATTGAACGAGTACCACACGACCTGCCCTCTGCTAGCACTGGGTGATGCTTTGGTGGAGAAAGGCATTAAACAAATAAACAACACATAGCATGGAACTAAGAATGATGGAGAAGGCTACTTTGGAAGTGAAAGGGGTGCAGTGATGGAGAATTAAAGAGAGGTGGTTGTTAGGGAAGGCTTCTCAGAGGAAGGGACATTTGAGTTGAGAACTGAAAGATGAAAAAGAGTCATTTATTCTAAAATATGGGGGAAGAGTTTTGGAGTTCATGGCCAGTGCTTAGATGGGAGATAGTAGGGTGAACCAGGGCTTCCATGGTAGCTCAGCTGATAAAGAATCTGCCTGCAATGCAGGAGATCCCAGTTCAATTCCTGGGTTGGGAAGATCCCCTGGAGAAGGGATAGGCTACACACTCCGGTGTTCTTGGGCTTCTCTGGTGGCTCAGATGGGAAAGAATCCGCCTGCAATGTGGGAGATCTGGGTTCGATCCCTGGGTTGGGAAGATCCCCTGGAGGAGGGCATGGCAACCCACTCTAGCATTCTTGCCTGGAGAATCCCATGGACACAGGGGCCTGGTGGTCTACAATCCATGGGGTCACAAAGAATTGGACACGACTGAATGACTAAGCAGAGCACAGCACACGTTGAGCCAGAAGGCCTAGCTTTGAGCTCTGCCTGCCATTTATGTGTGCTATATATGGGAGCAAGCCATTTGCCTTTCTGAATCTCTGCTTTCCTTCTTTTTTTCCCCACTGCGCTGGGTCTTGGTTACTGTGAGCAGGCTTTCTCTGGATGTGGTGAGCAGGGGTCACTCTTCATTGTGGTGTGCAGGCTTCTCAACGTGGTGACTTTTCTTGTTGCTGAGCACGGGCTCTAGGCACACAGGCCTCAGTCACTGTGGTTCACGGGTTTAGCTGCTCAGTGGCAAGTGGAGTCCTCCTGGACCAGGGATTGAACCCGTGTCCTCTGCATTGGTAGGAAGACTCTCAAATACTGAACCACCAGGGAAGTCCCAGCTCAGTTTAGCCAGTTCAGTCGCTCAGTCGTGTCCGACTCTTTGCGACCCCATGAATCGCAGCACGCCAGGCCTCCCTGTCCATCACAAACTCCCGGAGTTTACTCAAACACATGTCCATCGAGTCGGTGATGCCATCCAGCCATCTCATCCTCTGTTCCCTGCTTTTTAACATGTTCTGTGAACTTCACCAAGTCTCTGTGAGGCCCCATAGTGACCACAGTGGGGTCAAGAATGAAAAGTCATTCTTCTTTGCAGAATGTAACTGCAAGGAAAATGATTAGATTCATGTTTCTTCATTGAACGGGTATGCTGGGTATAAGGAGTGTTGTCTCCAGAAATGGAGGTGACCAGGGACCAGTCTGTGGAATGGGTTTCAATTAGATTTTCTTTCTTGGAACTTCTGTATATGTCAGCTCTTGGCTTGAATTTTTCAGAGAAATAGTTTCTACTGGAAGAGAGCGGAACTGAGCTTTCCAGTGAGATTCTGGAGTAATTTAAGATGAACTTGACACTCATCACTTGTGCACTGGCCCAACAAGGGCTTGATTTTGTAGCCAACATTAATTTTACATCAACTAAGTGCCAGATACTCTGCCAAATACTGTGCATATATCGTCTCATTTAATCTTTACCAGAGCCCTATTTTTAAGATGAGGAAGAGGTTATATGATTTATTGTAGGTTACACAATTATGACAGAGGTAGAGCTGAGATTTGAATATTTCTAGTCCTGTTAATTACTGTTTCGAACACTAGTAATGATAGCTTCCACTTATTAAATGCTCGCTATGTGTCATGACTATGTTGTTCTGAGAAGTCAATTATTATTCTAGATGTTGTCCCTCGCATGGGTATGCGTGTTCAGTCATGTCCAACTCTTTGCAACCTCATAAATAGTAGCCTGCCAGGTTCCTCCGTCCATGAAATTTTTCAGGCAAGAATACTGGAGTGGGTTACCATTTCCAATTCAGGGGATCTTCCTGCCCCAGGGATCAAACTCAAGTCTCTTGCATCTCTTGCATTGGCAGGAAGATTCTTTACCACTGTGCCACCTGGGAAGCCCAGGTGTTGTCCCTTAGTAGGTAATATTTCTTTTAGTTCAAGATGCTTTTAGGACCTTTTTGTCTTTGGTGTTCTTTTATTAAGACAAGTCTAGGCATGGATGCTGGCTTATTTTCTTTGCCTGGGATTCCCGAATCTGAGGGTTTATAGACTATTTCTGTCCCCACAAATAGCCACATGTTGGAATCTAATACCTGATGTGATGGTATTTGGAGGTGGGGTCTTTAGAGGGGACCCCATGGATTGTAGCCTGCCAGGCTCCTCTGTCCATGGAATTCTCCAGGCAAGAATACTGGGACTACTTAATGAATGGGATTAGAATCTCTGTGAAAGAGGTCCCAGAGAGCTCTCTCACTGTCTCTACCATGAGAGGACACAGCAAGAAGACTACCATCTATGAACTGGAAGTGAGCTCTTACCGACACTTAGACTGTCAGCAACCTGATCTTGGACTTCCCAGCCTCCAGAACTGTGAATAATAATTGTTTGTTTATAAGGGGCTTCCCTGGTGGCTCAGATGGTAAAGAATCTTCCTACAATGCAGGAGACCTGGGTTTGATCCCTGGGTCGGGAAGATCCCCTGGAGAAGGGAATGGCAACCCACTCCAGTATTCTTGCCTGGAGAATTCCATGGACAGAGGAGCCTGGAGGGCTACAATCCACGGGTCACAAAGAGTCGGACATGACTGAGCGACTAACACTTCACTTCAGTGTATTGAGTTGACAGTACTTTATTATGGCAGCCTGAACAGAGTAAGACATGAGGATTAGTGACTTCCCTCAATTCTGGATTTTCTCAATTATTTGAATATTGCCTCCCCTCTAATTTTTTATCTTCTCTTTCTGGAACTCAGAGGAGATGTAGGCTAGAACTTTCCCTTTGGTTTTTCCTACTTTTTATCCTCTCTTCCAAAATTTCCACCTCTATCTCTCTCTGGGCTACAGTCTAATTCCTTCAGACCTGTCGTCCGGTTCACTAATTTTCCCTCAGCTGTGTCTAAGTGATTTAAGTCATCCATTTCCTTTTAAAAACTGAAGTATAACATAGAGATAGAAGTGCAGAAATCATAGGTTTACAGCTTGGTGAATTTTCACAAAGTGGATGTACATCCATAACCACAGCCCCGGTGAGCCATCAGAACCTGACCAGCACCCCAGAAGCTCCCTCTCTCCCTTCCCATCACCATCCACCTTCTTCTCCACAGAAACCATTCTTTGAGATCCACCACCAGAGATGGTTTTGGCTATTTTCAACTTTCCCTAAACGGAATGACGCAGTATTTACCATTCAGCCCGCAGTACAGTTTTGATGTTTGTCAATGCAGCTGTATGTGTATTGTCCACTTCTAAAAGTTCTGTTTAGCTCTAAAAACACAGCATGCTTGGTTTCTCTGTTTGTTCATGTATCTGCAGACTCTGTGAGTCTTATTCTCATGGTGGTTGGCTTCCTTGTGATCTAGTTTGTGGTCACGTTCTCTTGGTTTTTTACCTGTGGGAATGTTTTCAGGCTGGGCCTTACTTAGAGCAAATTTCCATTTGCTTCTGCCAAGCTTCCTGATTAGTTACCAAACATGGGACTACTTTAAATGAAATAGTGGGCTTAGGGCTTTTTGTGCCAATGTGTAGATATTGTTAGTGGATTTGGATTCCAAGCCCACATGAGGTTTATGACTCAGAGCTTGCAGGGGAGACTGATAAAAGCCTCATGGGATGGTGGGTTATTGTTGCTAACAACTTTCTTGAAATATGGGGTGATATTTTTCATCCTAATTCACTCACTGAGGGATTCACCTTCCTGGGATCCCCATTCTTATCAGCTATATTACTTAGGTCCTAAGCCTGGGCTTCACTTGTCCCTACATCAGAGATCCTTTAAAACAGAGGCCTAAGTCCACCAGGTGGTTGGCAGCTGCTCCTTGGGCAAGCAGTCATTCAGGTTTACTTATCCCCTGCTTTGGAGCATTCTCATTATTTCTGGCCTCCAAGGATTTCAGTCGCTTTTCCTGCTAGCTCAGTCATACATTTAAAAAATGTAATCTTAAAAATTTTTTATCCAACTTTTTTTTTTTTTTTTGGTGAATGTGTATTATGTTGCATGAAGGTTTCTCTGCCATGATGCTGGACCAGGTAAGCAAGTTCTTTATGTGCAGTATCTCTTTTAGACTTAAGAAAACCACCTTGAGATAAGTAACCAGAAGTATTCCCATTGTACAGATGAGGAAACTGAGACTCAGAGAAAATAAATAACAAGTCCAATGTTGCTCAACTAGTACATGACAGAAACAGGATTCAAACCCAGGTCCATGTGACTCTATTGCCTTTCTCTATAACAACTACACTTGCTGAAGTCAGTGATGACTTAGGGTTCACTCTGGGTCTCTGCGCCAGTAGAGCAATCCCATCATTAAGAGGAGCTGATCTATTGCCAAGGGTGATACCCTCAGTGCCAATCAACTGCCAAGCTTTAGCTCCAGCATCCAAGAGGAACACATAATTAAACATCCAGGCTTCTTTGGGACAGGGGATGGCCACACAGCAAAGTGACATTTGCTGATTTGAGCATCTTCAGGTATTATAAATGTGCCAGTTCAGACTTAGAAAGTTTCCCAGGGGAGAGAACTTGGCTGACAGAACATTTCAGGCAATTAAGTTATTACAAAGGAAGGTTCTTTGAGGATAGCTTCAACACTAGGCTTCCAGAGTCACGCAGGGAACATTCTCATGGTAGACCTCCTATCTTCTGAGAGTCTTATGTTCATCTTTTCTCCAGCTTCATCTGGTCCATGGGTCCCAGGGTGCAGCCCCCTCTAGCCTACTCCTAGCCTGGGATCTAAACTCCTGGGCTCCAGCCTTGATGGACAGGGGTAGTAGCAGTATCTGGGGCACCTTCATCGCTTCTGCATCTGTCTTGGTTGCTTCAGAAGAGCATGCCAGCCTTCTGGTCCTCTGAGCTGCTGCTTTTTCTTGCAAAAGGAGGCTGTTTGCATGTCAGTTAGAAATACGCTTCAAAGACTTGGAAGCACAGAAACAAATTCCTGTTGAGTATTTGCTGTGTGCCAAGCACTTGTTTCACAGTAGTGAGCAGGCTTTATTTTATTTTGATACACTTCTTCTGTTTTTGACAGCCATCACCACCTACTTGTATTTTACATTGTTTCATTACTCTATTTAGAGAGTTACAGAGGAAGGAAGCCTGGTGGGTCAGAGCACCTTTGGAGTCAGAGGTGACTCGGCTCAAGTCTCAGCTTTGTCGTCTTCTTCATGTGTGACTGTGAGTCCATCTGGGTCTCAGTTTTCTCATCTGCAAAATGGGGCTAAGAATAGTAGCTAGTTCAGATAACTGGAGTGCGGCAGCCACTGGGAGGTCACCTCTAGTCAGTTTCCATACTTGCCAAAGGCTGAGTGTCTCATGGCTTGAAAGGGGGACAGTCCCCAGAGTTGAAGCCCCAAGGAACACCCTCAACCAGTGAGGCATGGGAACTGGTGCAAATAGTCCATCTTCTTGGTCTACAGTGGGACCATCTTGTGGTATCTTCTATATCATCTCTCACAAGATGCTCAGGAAGGTTGAGCCCCGGTTGCCCACACTGGTAACTGTCCCATTAATACACTCTTTATATACTTTCCTCCCTTCATCCCCTCACTTCCCCACCCCTCATAGTGCTTCCTGAGGTCATCTTCCAATTAAAGGTGGGCACCCAATCTTTCCCTGTAAGCTTTGTTCCCAAAGCACATCACCTGGGAGATGCTCTGTGCTCAGTTGGAATTCTCTTGCTTGAGAATAACAGGTTCCTGGGCTGATTGGAGGAAAGGATGGGGTAGTGGATCACATCACTTACGTTTTTTATTTTTTAAAAATGTGTTTTCTTGTGGTAAAAGTCATATGATATAAAACATACTATCTTAACCATATTTAACTGTACATTTCAGTGGCACTAAATACATTTACATTTTTGTGCGACTCTCACCACCATCCATCTCCCAAATTTTTCAAAACTCTCCCCATTAAACACTAACTCCTCACCTCCCCTCCCCACTTCCCCACCCCTCTGCCCATGGCATCTGCCAATGTACTTTCTGAATCTATGAACTTGACTATTCTAGATACCTTGTAACTGGAATCAAACAGTATTAGTCTGCACCTAATGTATGTTGGAATGCATTTTTAAGATTAATTTAATATGTGCCCTACAAACAGATATGGCAACCCACTCCAGTATTCTTGCCCGGAGAATCCCATAGCCTGGCGGGCTACAGTCCAAAGGATCGCACAGAGTCGGTCACAGATGAAGTGACTTAGCCTACACGCACAAACAAATCACACCTTCTTTTTTCCCCTCCTGTGCTATACAGTAGGTTCTCATTCACTTACAGTTTTAAAATAGCAGGATCCTTGGTCTGGTGACATTCTCATAAATGCCACGATGAAACTGCCAGCTGAGGGGCACTGCGGTCTTGACCCACACATCCTCTTCTGTGAAAAGGGGGGAAGTTGACCTTTTTTTCTGCTGAAACATGACAACCTGCAAGATGCATGCCAGCGCCCCCAGAAGGCAGGCTTTGGCAAGTGTGAGCAGGAGGGTAGGAGTCCCTTGGCTTCCCATCCACGTGGATATCTACATGAGGGAGCGTGGCTCTATGACTTCCCCCTGGAATAGAGGAGGTGCCCTGAGCTCAGCGAGCTGTGGTCAGGACTTCCGGCCACTGGTCTGGGGCTGGGCAGCTGGGTCTGGGAGCAGAGTGACCTTGTCCTTTCCTCTGTGGTTTGCCACCAGCTAATTTTTACCACAACAATCCTGAGAAGTGGGTGTTCTTTCTCATCCCATTTTACGGAGGAGGAAGCTGAGGCTCAGAGAGGGAACGTGACTTGCTGCAGTGCACCCAAGTGCTAAGTGGAGAGCCCGGGTTGAAGCCAGGATTGGTGTGATGCAAAGGAGGAGAGGAGCGTCATGGGGTGGGGCTCGTCTGACAGGGATGTACGGATGGGGCTTCCTGGTGGAAGTACCACTGTATCCAGTTCCTTGGAGAGGCAGATGCTGCGGGGGGGAATCTCAGGAGCTGGGGGGCAGTGATAGGCTGGGGATCTCAGAGAAAGCCAGCAGAGGGGAGCGCTGTGCCCTCATTCTGAGAAGGTACTCCCTTCAAAGCTGGGAGAAGGGAAAGAAAGGTGGCGTCTGAAGGGCCACACGGCCTGCAGGACTCTGTTTCCAGCTGCGTGAGGCTGTGTGAGGACCTGGGATTTATTGTGCTCAGGCCAACCAAGGAGATGGTGTTGTGGAGAACAAGCTCCAGGTCTAACCAGCACCCCGCCTCCTGCCAGGCGGGGTCACGCGGCCGGTCTGGGGAGCCAGAGAGAGTCAATCATACAGGACCCATTGCACCGGAACCTGGTTTCCAGGGGGCAGGCCTTGACAACTGTCTTCAATGGGGGCGGAGACAATGCTGCCACTTCCTCCGAAAACGGAAATACATCAGAGGTGTGACATTTCACCGTGGACTTCCTTTATCTTTATCCCCACCATCCAACTAATGTTCTTTGGGCATCTGCTCTGCACCAGATGCCACTCTTTGCCTTTATCATTTTACTTTTTAAAAAACAATTTTATTTATTTTTTTTTAATTTCTGGCTGTGCTGGGTCTTCGCTGCTACGTGGGTTTTTCTCTAGTTGTGGCGAGCGGGGGCTACTCTTCCTTGTCGTGAGCGGGCTTCTCATTGTGGTGGCTTCTCTTGTTGCAGAGCATGGACTCTAGGGTGTGCGGGCTTCAGTAGTCGCGGCTCCCAGACTGCGGAGCACCGGCTGGATAGCTGTGGCATACGGGCTTTGTTGCTCTGTGACATGTGGATCTTCCTGGGTCAGGGGCGGAACCCCCGTGTCCTGCATTGGCAGGCGGATTTCTTCACCACTGAGCCATCAGGGAAACCCCTATCATTTCATTTTAAACCCCATGATTTCCCTGTGAGGTTAGCTGGGGCTGCTGGCGATTTAGCACCTAAGTGAGAAAAAAGATGCTCTTTTCTGGGATGTTGTGATCCAGCCATATTCCTGATTTTCAGTCCTCATTTGCTGCTGTCACTGGGCATCTTTGCCCAGTCTGCAGACTGCCTACCATAATGACCTGAATATTAGCTATCACAACCCCCATTTTACAGATGAAGAAATAAAGACTAAGGAGAGACTGGCCCAGAGTGACACAGCCAGTAATTGGCCGAGTCAGGATTCCAACCTACCTGGGTCCCAAGGCGCTGAGATTTGTATCACACCACAATTTAGAACCACTCCATTTAATAAGAACTCTTGGGTGTGTTGGTAGGTTAGAGAGGTGTCCTTTCATTAGTAGTAGTAGTTTAGTTGCTAAGTCGTGTCTGACTCTTGTGACCCCACAGATTGTAGTCTGCCAGGCTCCTCTGTCCGTGGAATTCTCCAGGCAAGAATACTGGAGTGGGTTGTCATTTCCTCTCCAAGGGCTCTTCCCGACCCAGGAATTGAACCCGGGTCTCCTGCATTGCAGGCAGATTCTTTACCAACTGAGCAACATTAAAACCTTGTAATTGCCAGACTTGTGTAAAAAAAGATAATTTGCTACAGTTTTAAAGTCATCAGTGGATGGGTTAGGAAAAAAAAAAAACAACCCAGACTTGTAAATACTCTTAGCTGCTCTCCAACTCTGTTGAATTTAACTGATGTTTTCGGTGTTGACTTCCCCAGCTATCAGCTTAACTATATAAATCCAGTTGACGTGTCTTTATTCAGATAAAACTCTAATACTGCAAGTGTAGCAAATTAGATGCAAATGCCCCTTTTTTATTTTAAGTATACTTAAAGCTGCCTTTCCAATGCAAATTTCATAGGAAATCTCAACCAGCTAGGACAGACATCTTAGCTGTCAGCAGGCAAATGCTTTCATTTTGGTCTTAGGCAAGGGAGCTGCCTGCTTTTTTTCTTTTTGCCCCTGCAGACTGAGATAATTAAAACTACAGAGAAATAGTTTTAAATATACATGATACACACAGTTCCTTAAATTATGGGATAATGCATAAATTCACCCATTACCATATTTGATAGTGGTCTCGATGACCAAAGTTAGGGGGTGGCGGTAGGGGGTGGGTGATATAATTTTCCCTAACCACTTGCTTCTCTTGTCAATAAGCCTCACAGCTCCAATCACTTCACCTGGTGTCCTACGGAGTCCTGGTAATGGTTCAAAAAACGAGGTGGTGAGCACACTCATTAAAAAGCAACCGCTATGGGTTTTTTATTTTTTTTAAGAAATAAAAATGTTAATGGTAACTTTTTCCCTTTTTTTTTCCCCCAGCAGTTCTCAGTCTCTTTGGAATACATATCCATTTCGGCTTTGATTTGTTGAGCTCCCTGAATGAGTTTATCCAAACAATGTGAATTTACTCAGATCTCTCTCAAATCCCACATCTCTTGTGGTTGATAAAGCTGACTTTAGCTAAGAAGGGCCGGATCAGTGTGATTTGAAATTCACATTGAAAATGATAAGGGCTTTGCTGGAAATAATAAGCACAGTCAAACGCTGTCAGGAGGAAACAGTCGGGCATGCAGGGAGAAATTTGGTAAGGCCGTGCCCCGCCATCCTCCCTTCTCTTTCCAGAATCAAGGTAGAGGACGGAGGGGAAAGGTGAATGGGGCTTTGCTTAGATACACACTTCAGCTTGGCAGATGATGGGGATGATAATTGCAAAGAGCTTAGGGCATTAGCTTATTCTTTATGATTGAAAAATGGCAGCCATCCCTTGATGAGTGATCGACACTCCGTGGGCATTGGGGGTGGTGGCGATTTTTGCCGGCGTAGTGCCTGACATGGGCTGGAAGGCAACATACACACTTTCTTTCTTTCTCCTCCTCCCCCTTCTCTCTATCTCTCTCCCTCCCTCTCTTCCTTCCATCCTCTCTCCTCTGTTCCTTTTTGAGCACCTAATACTCGCCTGGCCCTGGGCAACATGTTTTCTCATTTCCTCCTCTCATTTCTTCCTAGCGACCCTAGGAGGCAACATGATGATTATACCCATTTTACAGACGGTGCCTTCAAGATGTGACCTTGTGGCAGTCCAGTAGTTAAGGTTTTGAGCTTCCACTGCAGGGAGCCTGGGTTTGATCCCCGGTTGGGGAAGTAAGATCCTGTGGGAGGTGGTGGTATAGTCGCTAAATCATGTCCAAGTCTTGAGACCCCGTGGATCTTGCAAGGTGCAGCCAAAAAAGAAAAAAATGTGACCTTGTGAAGCCACGGAGGACACCATGTCTGAGATGGAGAGCACGTGGGTCCTGTGTATCACGGATGAAACTTCATCCTCTTTCCAACTTCAGCTGCCAGGTTGAGAAGAACACCCTAAAGAAATGATGCTTTGGAATCTGGTTGCTGAGACACTCTAAGACGTTCTGTTCCTGGAGCATGTTAACCAGTGAAAGTGACTGATGGGGAGGAGTGGAGGTGGGGAGTGAGGGCAGAGGCTGGTGTTCTGGGGGCCAGAGTGGATTTTTTTGTTTTTTTCTTAGTGAGTGAGATCTGAGTAGGTGGGAGGGCTTCTCAGACTTGGCATTACTGACATCTGTGGGGCTGGGTGATTCCGTTGCCTGGGGCAGGGGATGAGGGGTGAAAGGTGGGACTATCCTGAACAGTCTGGGATGTTCAGCAGCCTCTCTGGTCCCTATGTCACAGATGTCAGTGGCACCTTGCCCCCAGTTGTGACATTACTACACACCCCTTGAAGGTGGGGGTCGGGAATCATCCTAGTAGAGAACCACTGGTGTAGATGCGAATCCTTCAAAGGGCAGAGTCCTCCTTTTCCTTAAAAGGCAGGTTGCATGTAGGTTCCATCCCCACCTCTCCTTTTTCCTTTGTCTCTGAAGACCACGCTTTCACACGCCCTCCTCAGCAGCTGAGCAACCTTCCTTGGAAATGGATGGCTCAGAGGAGCTTTGCCACTGAAACCTTATTTCTAATTATAGTAATCGCTCCCCCTTGTCTGCACCATCAGGGCGCTGGGATCAGACCCTGAGCTGCTGGGATCAGACCCTCAATGCCTTGATCTATACAATTCCAGCTTGGCCTCGATGAATGACTTTTCTGACTGCTTTTGCCTTGCCTCTGTGTGCCTGTGCGTGGGTGTGCACGCGCTCACATGTGTGTTGATGGCGGGGCGGGCACGGTGGCCAGGCTAGGGCGGGGTGGGAAATTCATCCTTCGGAGTCCTTGTCCCTGAGCTGCCTTTCAGACCAGGACGCTCCTTCTGCAGAATCCATTTCCACTTACCCAGCTCAGAGCTGACCTCCCCTCCCCTCTTCTCAGGGCTCGTCTCCCGTCTTCCTTTCTCAGCCTGGATCACCTCTTCTGACCCTGAGACTCAGTATGTCCTAACCCAAGCCACTAATAACCACTGATCACCAAAGGGCAGTTTAAATTCTATTTAGACTTAAAAAAAAAGAAAGAAAAGCAAACTTCAAAGGCTGTTTCCTGCAAGCCGAGCGGAAACCTAGTCCAGCCATTATCAACAGAAGCTGGATCGATATTTCAGCACCATCCCCTGGCTGGGTTTTCGAGGAACTTTTATTATTATTGCCGTTAAGCTGTTCTCAAGTGGAGCATCATTTATAAAACAAACGGATCCCTTCCAAATAGGTTATTTTCCTGGTTAATGACCGATCGTCTGCCCTGGGGTCTGTCTGTGTTGAGATTCCAGATGGGAACAGGCACTACCAGCCCAATTATCTTTATTAAGTGTTTTCCTCCCCCTTTCTGAAAAATGAAATGGCAGCTAGCTCAACTATCTCCTCCTTCCCCTCACTCTCACCCCTGTGCCATTTCCTGCATTTGCCTCATTATGGACAAGTATGTCCTTTAAGACACGGAGAGTAATGAGGCGGTTTTATGAGACTAATACATTTTAAATTTTACCACTGGAGCTAGCATCTTTAATTGTACAATTATACATTCATTTAGCACACGCTCTTGCTCTCTTTCTCTCTTTTGCTTTAAAAGATAACAAACCACAGGTGACTAAAAGTGTGTGAAAAGGGAGAATTTATGTCATTCTTTTAGGGTTTGAAATCATGCAAGAATAGAAATTATTTTTCTCCTGAATTTTCTGAAGCAAAATTAGTGACTTGCAGAGAGAAGGGTTAAAAAAAATTTTTTTTTTTTTGGGTGAAGAATTACAGGAGAGGGTTAGATTATATGTCATGGAAAACTTCTATTTTTCTGTCCCTCATTTCGACATAGAGAGAGTATAGCTAGAAAGCATTTTGAAAGTTAGATGTTCTGTGGTCCAGCAGCTGCAGCTGGCGAGAGAGAGAAAGAAGAGAGAGAGAGAGCAAACCCCATGTAGCCTGTCTTTAACAAAAGCCCCCTACATTCCCCACCTGACAGGACTTTATCGGCTAGTAATAAATAAGGCTGAATTATTGATGATGAGAACTGCTAATATTATTATGACCTCAATTAAGTGCTTTTTTCAGACACATTAGTAACAAAGGGTCTCCCCTCTCTCGGTTGCTGTTTTTTCTCCCCCAGGCCCCACTTTACATTAAAATCTAATTGATCAAACCTATTTGCCATTCGCACAAGAGTGATCACCATAATGGGTCATCTATCAGCACGAGTGCCTCATCAGGGTATTAACACCTTTTGTTGCTGGCCCCAGTTCTGCACCAGCCGAGAGGATCAGAAAGGCAGGGCCTCCGATCTGGAAGGATCGTGTGTGCGTGAGGTCTGACTTGTGCTACCCTTTAATTGCCCTCTTTAACACCCTCGCAAAACACATACGATGCTCTCGATTCCGAGGAAGTCCCGCCAGGCAGCTGTGGAGTAACAAGGTGGCACCCGCCTTATCAGAACAGAAGGTGTTGAGGGGTGGGGCTTCCCCACCTCCACCCCCCTGCTCAGAGCCTCCCCATCATCGGCTCCTCCTCTTGGCCTTCGTCTGAACTACTTCAGGAAGTCCCCATGTCCTCTCTTTAAGGATTCGGGAACTTGGTGGTGGACGTAAAGATGTGGCAAGTGTGCAGGCAAACATTTCTCAAAATTGGTGCTGGGTTCAAATGGAGATAGGTCCCGACGGATGAGAGCCATTCCATGGCTTACCGGCCCGTGGTCACTCACGGAAGGTCGGTGGATGACCCGTGAGGCCTTGAAGTGAAAGGGCCTTTGCAGCCCCATGAACCATAGCCTGTCAGGCCCCTCTGTCCATGGAACTCTCCAGGTAAGAATACTGGAGTGGGCTGCCATTTCCTTCTCTATGAGGATCTTCCTGACGCAGGGACTGAACCCAAGTCTCCCGCATTGCAGGCAAACTCTGCCATCTGAGCCACCAGGCAAGAGCGTAAGCCCCTGAACTGTGTGCAAAGTTGTCTTTACAGGTATATTTCTGGGAGAGGGTTATAGTCTGACTCTTTGTGACCCCATGGACTGTACCCTGCCAGGCTCCTCTGTCCGTGGGGATTCTCCAGGCGAGAATATTGGAGTTGCCAATGCCCTCCTCCAGGATAGCTTCCATTAGATTCCCAAATTTATCCATGACCCCAAAGTGGGTTTGAAATGTCTTCTCAGGAGCTCCTTAGATGGGAGAGGTTTTCTATTAGTCTTGTCCTCACTCAGGGTCTTGGGTCTCTGGTTTTGGGGATACAGGGAAGCACTGACATGACCTTTACTCCTGGGGTACTGTGTGATGATGGGTTAAATTCAGTTTCTCCCTCTCTGTCTCTGTCTCTGAGCCTCTATCTTCTCTGCTGATTTGGTTGAGAGAAAACACTCCAACCTCTCGTTTTTCATAATGACTGTGAGAATGGGTTTCTAAATGAATCTCACCGGTGCAGTGCCTCCCACTGGGTATCAGAAGACACAGGGAAATAGGAAGTGCCCTGTGTTAGCTGGGTTGCTGTTTTTTTGAGAGGTGAGAGCTTCCAATCTGACATGACAGGAAATTTCTTCGGGTGACATTAGAAAGCCTGGAGCAGGATTCGAGGCCATTTTGGCTCACACAGCTCCACCTGCCCACATGAAACTCACATCATCATTTTTTTTTTCCTGATTATAAATGAATACATTCAAAAATCAGTCAGAAGGGAATTCAAACCTCCTCCAAGCTAACGTTTTGGCTTATCTCAATTTTCATTTTTTTCTATGCAAATAACTGTAAGAAGCATTCTATGAGGAATTTTTTTTCTTGATTTTGTTTTTCAAGAATTGGACTAGACACATGGTCTCTTAATTTTCTTATTTACTTAGCAACATATCGTGAAAACATCTAATAAATATTGTTCAGCATCATCACTCCCAGTGGCTGCAAAGTATTTAATTGAATGGATTTACCAAAAGCTATTTACCAATCCCCTCTTGCTAGATACTTAAGAGGTTTGTTTCCAACATTTAAATGCCTATCATAAACGTGTCTGTTATAAACAGTGCCGCAGTAAGTGTCCTTCTCTGAATGTCATTCACTTACTCAATTATGTTCTTAAGATGCATTAATAAAAGCAGAATTTCTGAATTAACTGGTGTGTGTTAAATTTAAAAAAAATTACAGTACAGATTAAGGTTTAGGACAGACCATCAATGCAAATTTTAAGGTGTCATCACAGGGCACTTCTGCCTGGAGACTGTCTTAGGTGAAGAGCCTTGGAAGGGAGGAGAGCTGAGATTCTTAAGGGTGATTTGGGGAGTTTTCTCTCTGTAAATGTGAGTCTGGAGCAGCTAGGACAATTAAGCTTAGTTTTCCTGCTTGGTGGAGGCAGTGGTGGAGTTGAATCTTCTGGCTCTATTAGAGATGTTTTTATGAAACACACAGCCCCTGCTCCAAACAAGCCAGTTCTCTTGTCAGTAAAGAAGCTGCGTGGGGCTGGCAGCTGTAAGGTGACGTCCCAGCTCGCCCCCTCACCCCAGAGCTCTGTGCTGACTCCCCTGGACCCCGTGCCAGGCAGCCAGTTGGGTGTCTGCCCGCCCACCGCTCCTCAGGAGAGTGGGGGCTGGGCAGGGGGCTGCAGGGTCATGAGGCATTTCACCAAGAAGCAGAGGACATCATTTACCACTGCCTTGTGGCTTCTCAGCCTGTGTTGTCTTAATTCAAGTTGTCATTCATAGACCAGTAGCAAACTAAAATCAATAAGTGGTGAAAATGGGCTTTAAAGGCAAACTAAATTCGCAGAGGAGGAGGAGCACAGCATCTGTTGCCTCAGTGGGTTCTGTTCTCCCTTCCGACTTAGGACGGCTGAATTTGGGGCCTGTGTTATTGTTGCTGTTTTTAAAGGGAAGGGGAGAAAAGGAGTGAATTTCCCTTTTAAAGATAAACAGGGGACAAGACCTCGGGAGGGGGCAAGTTACCATCTGATTGGATCACAGAGAAAAATGAACATAATGGTGTTTGGGGTGGGTCTATATCTTATCCCAGGAACGCTGCAGGTGTGTTTGAGATGCTTGTCCTCTGAGTCCTGTGCTACTTACTGCGAGTCTATGCCCCTCTCTGGGCCACAGTCTTCTCAACTGGAAAATGGAGTCAGACAAGGTATGGAAATTTTCAGCTCTTTTCTGTGGTGAGAAACCACAGCAGGTAATCCAAGGGGTGCATCACAATAGACATCAAAGTTGGGGGGTTGGTGTTTGGGACTATGGTCCTAATCGCTGCAAAAAATTTCATCTGAAAGTTAGAATTTCATAGCAGAGACAAAGTTTAGGGGAGAAAAAGTCACTGGAAAAGAGAGTTTCCAAATTTCCTTCCACTTATCAGGGGCTACCGAGATCTGCACGCCTACAAGTTGCTTCTGAAACCTCAACTTGGACTAACCCTACCTTCTTCCAGCGACGAGGGTGGAAGCAGCAGGAGGTGAGAGATTGCCAGGCGCAGGTGGGCGATGCACTCTGGTTCTGATTATGGCTGGAAACACTGACGGCCTCTGTCACTAACGGGGGATCTCAGCCTGGTTCCTCTCCATCCCTGCGTGTCATGGGCTTGGTTGTCAGAGATGGAAGACGAGGAGGCATGTGTTGAACCAGGAATAATTCAAACCACGAGACAATAGCCAAAACATGGCAACACTGTTTTAGTGGCAACAGAACTCTGTCATCCAATCTCAGTGACAAAGTCAGGCAATAGTTCCTCGGGCTTCTTTTGAAGAAACCAGAGCTCCTGCAGATTGGCACCAAGAAGGTGGCCTGGAGGGGGAGTGGTGGAGGGAGGAACAGGGTTTCAGCAAAAACCGTCCATCTACCCCCAGCCACTGATACTCCCCAATGTCACCACAGGCAGGTCCCCTGGCGCCCTCTTCCAGCGACTCGATCACCATGCACATTTAGAAATCCTGGGGTCTCTGAGTGCTACACAGATTTGCCCAGTGCAAATACAGCAAACCAATAAGGGTTAAAAAGGTGGTGGGGGGAAATCACTGACAAGAGTGGTGGCAGAAATAGAAACGTGAGGTTACCTGTACTGAGAATGTACAAAGTAAGTCAACACATTGGGAAACCTTTCTAAGAAATTGAACTCTAAAAACTTGACTGGAGCTAGAGGGCTGGTTTGACTTGGAGTTGGATTTAGGAAGCAAGAAGTTACTTGTCCATCTGGGGAAATGGAGCCCTGGAGTTCTGACGAGTGTGGAAGGCCAGCCCAGGTCAGGCAGGGAGCGTGGGTCAGTTACCTCCACATCCAGGGCTGTCATGCGTACTTGATTGCTGAGAAGGGCGGAGCAGGCAGTGCCGAAAAAAAGCCGTAGTGCGCGTACACACTGGCCTTCTAGAAACCTAGTGTCTCACGGTGACCCAGACACAATTGTGGTTCTGCTTTTTTATCAAGCTGTTCCTACATGTCTGCTGAGTGTGCTCCATTACTTCAGTTGTGTGAGTCTTTGTGACTGCATGGACTGTAGCCTGCCAGGCTCCTCTGTCCATGGGATTTCCCAGGCAAGAATACTGGAGTGGGTGGCCATGCCCTCCTCCAGGGAATCTTCCTGACACAGGGATCGAACCTGCATCTCCTGCCCTGGCAGGTGGATTCTTTACCACCTTCTAGCGCCACCTAGGAAGCCCCACAGGTCTGCTAGATTAGGTCTTTTTTTTTTTTTTTTTTTTTTTTCTTTTTAAATTTTTTATTATCTACTTATTTTTGGTTATGCTGGGTCTTCACTGTGTTGTGTGGGCTTCTCCAATTGTGGCTTGAGGGCATGTGGGATGGGGCATGTGGGATCTTAGTTCCCTGACCAGGGTTTGTTTTTTTTTTGTTTGTTTTTGTTTTTTATTTTTTTTTTATTTTTATTTTATTTTATTTTATTTTTTTTTGTTCTTTTTTTTTTTTTTTTTTAAATTTTATTTTATTAGTTGGAGGCCAATTACTTCACAACATTTCAGTGGGTTTTGTCATACATTGATATGAATCAGCCATATAGTTACACGTATTCCCCATCCCAATCCCCCCTCCCACCTCCCTCTCCACCCGACTCCTCTGGGTCCTCCCAGTGCACCAGGCCCGAGCACTTGTCTCATGCAACCCACCTGGGCTAGTGATCTGATTCACCATAGATAATATACATGCTGTTCTTTTGAAACATCCCACCCTCACCTTCTCCCACAGAGTTCAAAAGTCTGTTCTGTACTTCTGTGTTTCTTTTTCTGTTTTGCATATAGGGTCATCGTTACCATCTTTCTAAATTCCGTATATATGTGTTAGTATGCTGTAATGTTCTTTATCTTTCTGGCTTACTTCACTCTGTATAATGGGCTCCAGTCTCGTCCATCTCATTAGAACTGATTCAAATGAATTCTTTTTAACGGCTGAGTAATATTCCATGGTGTATATGTACCACAGCTTCCTTATCCATTCATCTGCGGATGGGCATCTAGGCTGCTTCCATGTCCTGGCTATTATAAACAGTGCTGCGATGAACATTGGGGTGCACGTGTCTCTTTCAGATCTGGTTTCCTCGGTGTGTATGCCCAGAAGTGGTATTGCTGGGTCATATGGCAGTTCTATTTCCAGTTTTTTAAGAAATCTCCACACTGTTTTCCATAGTGGCTGTACTAGTTTGCATTCCCACCAACAGTGTAAGAGGGTTCCCTTTTCTCCACACCCTCTCCAGCATTAGGTTAGGTCTTATGAAAAGGAGTACCTGTCACACACTCATGGTAATAACTTCTAACGTTTACTGAGCACTTGCCCTGTGCCACATATCCTTTGAAGTCATTGATGTGTATGAATGGATTCAATCCCTTCAGCAACCCATTTCACAGATGAGGACACTGAGGCTCAAAGAGGTGAAAACTGCAGAGATAGGATTTTGTGGACGCTGGGAGGTTTGAGGGTGGGTGTGCAAACATGAGACCATTTGTCTTTAAAGCCGCGGACTTCTATGTAGAAAGGAAGTGAGAGAGAAGCCTTTGACATTTGATCATGGTCATTTTCAGCCCCCTCTTTCTTGGAAGACCTCAAACAACACACCGGGAGAGCAGATTAGGCTCCTCTATTCATAGCTGAGACGTTGGGCACAGGGACCTGATTCAGTGCTCTGTGGGGTTGGTCTGGGCTGCCTGGCAACTCCCAGGCTGCAGGGAAGACAAGGAAAGTTCTAGATGGCTGAGTTATCTGCTGCAAGCTTTCTCACCTTTTTAAAAGCTGCCTTTTTAAAAAGAGAGGCCACGCCCCTCGCAGGAGAGCACAGCTCTGTGCTGTTGGCATCCTGGGAGTCAGGACCACATCCACCTGAGACATCTCCCACCTGATCAGGGCTGCTGGTGATGGAAGGACAAAGAGGACCCGCCCTGGGCCCTTCAGCTTCCCGAGGCCAAGCCTTCACTCCCAACACCCGCCCGTGGGGAGAACCTGGCGGCTCTGCCGCACGCATGGGCTGCCGGACTGTTTCCAAGGTGGCCATGAGGATGGCTGTTAACCCATCGGGAAGGTGCGCTCTTGCTGTGTGATCCTTAATTTTTGTGTGTGTTGTGGAGCCCTATTATTTTATGTGACAGTCTCTTCCTTTCCCCTACCGTGACGGAATGTTCTGTGGCGTATGTTATGATCTTTAATTAAAGGGAACTTAATTTGCTTTGGAGGCATCCTTTGTTCATTGGAGACACCCTAGGGTGTTTTAAAACCAGGTTTGGAATCAGTGCCATTGAAGCCTGGAGTCTACGCCGGCCTGGCTGCTATGGCCGGAGGCCGGTTGCCTGGATGGAAGGGGGAGTCTGTCCCCCCACTCCCACCCAACCCTGTGCTTCAGCGTAGAAACTGGAGCTTCTCCAGATCCTCTCCACTGGCGATGGTTTTTTTTTTTTAATGCCCACCTTCCAAAGAACACAGACCCTGCAGGCCCTGTAACTAGACCATGGGCCAAAATTACATTTGAGGAGGGGACGGACCATTTAGATGACAAATGGGCTTCAAGACACTGTCAGAAAAGTCCGGGCGGGGGATGACTATTAACGGTCACACGGAGGCAGCCGCATCTGTGATGCCAGAGCCGGTCGGTGGGTCCCCACTGCTGTGTTTACCGCTCCTTAATGCGGTATTGTTTACTCACAATTAAACCCTTTACCATTAATTTAACTTTCAGATGCTGAAATTGGTCACACAGCCTCGAGTCTGCAGGCCCGGACAGATGTGTTCTATACACTTGTTTAAACACGGCGCTCATTAGGAGGTAATGCATGTATAGCAAGTTGATTACACCACAAAGCAGGGCGCTTTATCACGGGGGCCTCTCCCGAGGCCGCGGGAGGGGCCGTCAGCTGCCGCTGTCACTCTCCCCCCCTCCCCCGACCCCCGCCTCGGACGCTGAGTGACGGCTCGGCCCGCCGCCTGCTCGGAAGTCCACCGCTTCCCGTCAGAGCGCCGCCGAGCTGCCTGGGAGGAGGTATTAATTGTTGTCAGCCTCCATTTCACACCCCAGATAACAAACGGGAGCCACCCTGGCAGTGTTTAAGGAAGATAAACAAGTTGCCCGAGCCCCTGCAATTAAACACGCTTGCATATTTCACTGAGATGTTTCCTGGAAAGAAAGCAGGGCCACCCTAGACCGAGAACACAGAGGAGTCCTTCCGTCCTTACGAACCTGGTGATGCCCACGCCATGGGCATCAGAAAAATCTCCCCCAATCCCCCCACGGGTTTGCTGTGTGTCTCGGTATGGTAAACTGTATGTCTCCATCCCAAGCAAAATCAACGTCTGATTGAAGGCTAAGGTAAATTTCCTCTATTTCCTACGTCTCAGGAGAAGAGTAGCTTGGTGCAGTGGTTCAAGGAAAGGATGCTGGAGCCAGTCTGTGCTGTGGTCAGCTGCTTCAGTCTTGTCTGACTCTTTCTGACCTATCGTCTGTAGCCCACCAGTCTCCTCTGTCCACGGATTCTCCAGGCAAGAATACTGGAGTGGGTTTCCATGCCCTCCTCCAGGGGATCTTCTCCTCCCAAGAATTGAATCCGTATCTCCATCATCTCCTGCCTTGTAGACAGGTTCTGTAACCACTGAGCCACCTGGGAAACCCCAGAATCAATCCACCTGGGTGTAAATTCCAGATTCACTTTTCTCAGCGGTTTGTTGTGTGACTTTTCCTCAGAAGCTTTGGGGGGCGGCGCTCAGTTTCCTCATCCATAAAATGGGTATAACAGTAATAATACATACCTCCCGTTTTAAGAGGAGTAAAGGAGGCTAAAGTTTGTGACCCCATGTCTGACCTGTGGAAAAAGGGGTGGAGATGGTAGTTATCCCTAGAAGTCAAGTTAGTGGAGTTTGCTTTTAAGGTATAAAAATGCTTAGCAGTAGATGGTTAGAAGCAAGAAGTTTAGGTTACTCCTAAACTGAGGAATATGATGCAGGTATTTGTTCATAGAGGTCTTTTTCTCTCAGTCCTGAGAAGGTGGGAAGGATGAACTCAAAAAAGAAGCTGTTGGTGATCTTTTGCTCAGGGCAGATGTAGCAGAATCGGGAAGTGGACAGATTACCACCTTCTAGATATTTCCACCCCAATCTCTGTCAAGATGGAATCTGCCCAATAACCCCATTTGCTTCTCTAGCCTTCCTCCTCCCTGTCTTCTTCCTCCCCACTCCCCATCCTTCCCCTCTCCCTTCTTAAACTTGGCTCATGCTGTGTAGTCTTACATTCACCCACCCACAGTAGCTTGCCCTTTATTTCCTCCCCTGAGATGCCCACCTGCTGTTCGGACCCTGATGTTTAAACTTTGAGGAGAAACTGAGGCAGCTAGAACGGAAGTCTCTGCTGCTCTGGCCCCGCCTTTCTCTGCTCGTTGTGCAGGTCCAAACCGCCTCCTCCCCATTGTCATGAGACCTTTGGATGTGCTGTTCCCTCTGTCTCAACCACGTCTACTCACACCAGCATCCCAACTCTGGTTATCACTTAGCCTTTTCCAGTCCACCAGATTGGAATAGATCTCTGTTTTAAGACCCCTCTTTTTTCCTTTGTAGTAGCTCTCAAAATATTCATGATTTGAGTAGTTTTCTATTTTCCAGTGAAGATGGGCTGTATCTGTCTTATTCACCATGTAAGCTCAATCCCTAGGACACGGCTTGTAGATGTGCAAAAGATGTTTGTTACACTATAGTGAGACTTCCCTGGTGGCTCGGCAGTGAAGAATCCACCTGCAATGCAGGAGACTTAGGAGATGCAGGTTCAATCCCTGGGTCGGGAAGATTCCCTGGAGAAGGGCATAGCAATCCACTCCAGTATTCTTGCCTGGAGAATGCCATGGACAGAGGAGCCTGTGGTCCATGGTGTCTCAAAGAGACATAACTGAAGCGATTGAGTGTGCATGCATACTATAGTGAACCACTAGGATGAATCAGATCATTTTCCTTAGGGATCTGGAGAGAGGGAAAGTCCTGATTATTGCCCATGGCTCTTTAGTCTTTTCATTCTATGACTTGGTGAGGCTGACCTGCTCCTTTCTGTCCATTTCATTGTTGGAGAAGGAGGGATGGAAGGGTTAAAGAGGACGTCTGTCCATCAATTAGGTACTTCCGGTGTCTCTTCCCAGGGCAGGCAAGTCATCACTTTTTCCTTCAGCCTTGCTGACACCACCAACTGCTGGAGAACCCGCAATGATTTGTCTTCGGACAATGCAAAGGATGTGGCTCTGTCTTGTGGGTACATTTCAGGGAGGCGGGACCTCCATTTGTGTGTCTGCACAGCTGCTTCCTGTGGGCTTTGCGGCTGCGGTGCGCCGCCCTCTCAACTGCTCGCGTTACCCTTAATAACCATCGCCCTGGCAGGAGAGGGTGCCGAGTCCAGCATCCTGCATGCATGTGTGTGTAATGTGCCTGGCAAGAGACCCCAGTGGGGCATCCGGCACACCACTCCCCCAAGAACCAGCTTTCAGCTTCTCCAAATCCATTTATATTCCCACTCAGACCTTTGGGATCAACATTTCTGACCCTTTTGCGAAAAGCCAAAACACCTTTAGAAAAAAAAAAAATAATAGGAGAGGGAGGTAAAATTCCCTGAGCCTTCATTTCCCTTCATGGTTGAACTTCGATGACTCAAGTCATTTGCAGTCAATCTATTTAGCTGACTTGTCCTGCCGACTGCCAGGGGGTCAACATTTCTGGATTTGCCCCTTCCGGGGGCAGCATGTGGTCCCAGCTGGCTGTGGTGGGAAGGGGGGCTGGGGAGGTGTGGAAGCTAGGTCGGGGGCTCTTCTGTGTTTTGCTGAAATGATTCTTCTAGGGGAAGTGCTTTTGTTTGCTGTTTGCCTGCATTGGTGGGATTAGCTCTGATTACATATTAATAACTTACAGCACCGTCTAGTAATTAGATGTTATCTTCCAGATGTTTAAAAGAAACCTTTAATATTTTAAGCTCCTTGGAGGTCTCTCGGCACTTTATTAAAATGCATGGAATTTAAAAGGGGAGTTGGTGGTGTAGCTTTTTCTGGATTCTTGGACTGGTCTAAGGCCCCAGAGCCCAGGGTATCCGTGAAAGGACCCCAAGCATTTATTGTGGGGGCCCTGCCTGGGAACAATCGGGGCAGCCACCCACTGAATGGGTTGGAGGGAATGGCATGGCACTTCTGGCCCCTGTCAACCGGCTAGAGCAGCTCATTGATTTCTTTGAACCACTTGAGTGAATCTCTCAGAAGTTCCCCCCTTCTCTGAATCCCACACAATCGCCTGTTCTCTCTTTATTAGGCGCTTTGAGGGACAGCCTGGTCTACACCTGCCTTTGAAGGGGCCCCCATCATGGTTTTAATGACCTCCATCCGTCAAAGGAAAAGTTCAGAGTTCATTCTTTTGTCCAAGTCCTGGCAACTGAGGAGTCCAGGGCGCTGGCTGGTCCGGCCTCCTTAAATCACCCGCCCTCGCAAACTTTCCCTGTGACCCTGCTCATGTCAAAACAGCGAGCTGGCCGCTCTGGCCATTGTCATCGGAATAAGGGCTAAGTGATGCTGCGTGGTCATTACGTGTGCCCTGATTGGCAATCAGGGCACAATAGGGGGTCATTAAAGGCCATAAAACTGCCATGGCTCTGAAAAGGGGATTTTGAATGGAGCCAGAGGGCTCTGGGAGCTGCCTTTGCTGCGGGCCTTCAAGGAGAGGGGATGTGGGCTGATCTGGGAGGGGAAAAGTCAGCAAGGTCTGGATTAAGAAGTTTCTCCCCCATGACACCAGAGAAAACTGCACTCCTGATGCCATCTTCCCTGAAAGCGCGTTACTCCATATCCAGAAAGGATGAGCTCGGAGGAACCACCCAGATAATGCCACAGGAAATGAAGCCTGGAGGGATGACTTTATATATGGAGGCAAAAGTTATTCATAAATCTATAAGCGCTTGTTGAATTAAAGAGTCAGTATACAGGTGTGTCTATACAGAGCTCTCTATAATGAGAGAGCTCTTACTAAGTGCTTGCTTTATACCAGCACCTGCTCCAGGTTCATTACAGGTGTTCATTTAGCCCCACACCAACCCATGGAAGTGGGGTAAGATTATGGTAGCTATAAAAGGCATTTTTGGACTCCCCTGGTGGTCCAGTGGTTAAGACTGCCTCCCAATGCAGGGGTTGTGGGTTCGATCCCTAGTCGGGAAGCTCAGATGCCACATGCCTCCTGGCCAAAAAACAGAAACATAAAGCAGAAGCAATACTGTAACAAATTCAATAAAGACTTAAAAAAAAAAAAAGAGGCACTCTTGTAAAGCTTCCCAGTATCGCTGGTCTTGGAAAGGAATCATGAAAGAAGCAGGGGGATCATTTATCCATAAGTAAAAGGGAGACCAGCATTAAGAGTTTCATTTTGTTGAGTTCCTACTGAGTGCCAGGCATGTGCTATATCAGTTAATTCTCATGTCAAAATGCCACAGTGGATACTATTATTATTCCCATGTTAGGAGAATTAGCAATCCCGGAACTGAAGTGCAGAGAAGGGTGATGTGAACGGCATGTGGGCACTGCCGACCTCAGTTCTGTCGGGAGTTCCACCCCTACAGTTGTGCAACTCCACGGTTGTACTGGGACTGTCACCCAGCCTTGCTGGTCCCACTGCCTGTGCTCTTGGCTGTTGTGTGGGATGGATGTGGTGTTGGAATTCTGGGTTGGGATTCAGCAGATGTGAGTCTGAGACCTGCTGTGCACCCTTGGGAAAATCACTTCACCTCTCTGTGCCTCTGTCTTCTCTGCTGAAACATGGCAGGAGTGAGGTGAGACCTGGACTAGCTCTGAGCTTCTCAAACTTGGCCCTTCTCTGCCTTGGAATAAAGCCAGGGGATACGTATTGTTATGCCAAGACAAGTCATTAAAAACATTATTCCTCTGCTTTCTCAGATACAGATATATTCTGTAGGCAAGAGTAAAACCCCCATGACATCTTCAGATTAAAAAGGAACTTTTATAGAAGCGTGGAGTTAGCACTCCACTTGTTTCTTTCTTCCCAACCTCCAAACCTCCCAGAGGTACTTGCCTCCTCTCTTATGGACTTCCCTGGTGACTCAGATGGTAAAGAATCTGCCTGCAGTGCGGGAGACCCAGGTTCGATCCCTGGGTCGGGAAGATCCCCTAGAATAAGAAATGGCAACCCATTCCAATATTCTTGCCAGGAGAACTCCATGGACAGAGGAGGCTGGCTGGCTAAAGTGCCTGGGATCGCAAAGAGTTGGACATGGCTGAGTGACTTAACACTTTCACTTCCTCTGCCTATAGGGGAGCTTGGAAGGAAAGTGTGGGGTCCACTTGATCTCCTGACATGGGTACCAGCTTGACACCGTCTTGAATTAGTCCACTAGTTGGTGCAGGATTCTCTTGGTCTGCAAAATGGAGCCTTCGATTTCTACTGGGGGAATTACCTGAGATTTCAGATGAGGAAAGGCTCTGTCTGATGTCAGTGTAGGTACAAAGGGGAGGGTGAGTTACTTTGAGGTGACTGAGGATTCTCAAGGCTGTGGTTCCAAGTTCCAGCTAGTTCAAAGAGGAGGGGTCCTGGGGACCAAGAACAGACATCCCCATAGCTCCTGGCTCTGCACAGTGCTGAGACCCTGGGCAGATGACAACTTCTCAGAATCTTTGTGTCCTCCCCTCTAAGAGGAGAACTCTCCCAGCACCCAGGGCCTAAGGTGGTGAGGATTCAATGGGGACATCCATGCCAGGTGCTCAGAACAGGAGTATATGTCATAAACTCTCCGTCAGTATCAGGCTGTATCAGATAGTATCAGATAGTATCCGATACTATCAGATAGTATCAGAAATACTATCAGCCATAGTATTTCTATGGCTGCTTTACGTCTGTGACTAAACCACTCCTGCAAGCAACTGAACCGCTCCCCTGGGGTCCCCGTGAACTCTGACTCAGAGAGAAGAGAGAAGAAGGGAAAGAAGAAGAGGGAGGGAGAGAGAGAGAAGTGATGCGTACTTTTTGTGGTCTTTCTGTTTTAGAAGGTTTTCTTGGAATGGATTTTTCTTTCTCCATTTGTATGTTGAAAGTCATTGGGCATCAACATCCCTTGTTATCCCTTTTCTTTGAGTTGATCGGACTCTCTTTGACCATCCATCTTTCTTGGAATCCAGTCTTCTCTCCTTGAATCTCAGAGAATCTCCTTCCCCTCCCCCTCTCTTGGCTGGGTATGGGATATTTTCTTTGAGTCCCTGAAGGCATCCTTTACTCTTCTATGGTTGGAGGGAGTGGAGCTTCAAGATGCGGGCAGGGAGAGAGAGGCATTTTGCGGTAAAGTCATTCTCTGGTGGAGAGAGCAGTCTCTATCAGTATGCCCTTCTCCCACTCCTCAGCTGGCATGTCCATTCTGCCACGCTGACTTGTCCCGGGAAACTTCTGAAAAGTGAAGGAGAACCTTGGACCTCTTTCTCTTGTCTGACTTAGACTTGCCTATGTAGATGGAGGCATTCCCTATGATGCCCTCCTTCCCTCTGGGAATTTTCCAGGGCACATTTGTCTCCCTCTGTGAGACAAGTAGGATTTCCTGCACTCCAGTCCAAATTATGAATGCCCAGGATAAGACACCATTTAAAGTCTCATCAATCTTGCATCCTAGTTCCTCAAATAAATAGCCATGGACCAGGCACGGACATTCGCTTAAGGGTGCCTGATACCAAAGATGCTTTTGAATAAAGGACCTATTGACTTCCTGCCCAGATAGTCTGAAGATGGACTGGAGTTTGTCAGTTTGCTCCTAAGCCATTTGGATTTATAGATTCTAGCCTGGCCTGGCCACTCTCTTGTCTTGTGACCTTGGGCCCTTCTCTCTTTTTTTTTTTTTGGCTAAGCCCTGGTTTGTACCTCTGTAAAATAAGGAAGTGGAATGCTTTCCTTTAGCTCTGCCTTGCATGTGTGCTCAATTGCTTCAGTCATGTCTGACTCTTTGTGACCCCATGGACTGTAGCCCATCCCAGGTTCCTCTGTCCATGGCATTCTCCAGGAACAAATACTGAAGTGGGTTGCCATGCCCTTCTCCAGGGGATCTTCCCAAGGATCAAACTTGCATCTCCTGCATGGCAGGTGGATTCTTCACCCACTGAGCTACCTGGGAAACCCTTAGCTCTGCCATCCTACAGCCTATTCCTTCCTTTATTCAGTGAAGATTCACTCCGAACATACAATGTGCCAGGTATAGCAGGCACTGGAAATTTGGCAGTTGTTGTTTGGCAGTTTGAAATTTGGATGATGTTGTTTCAGCACGGTGGAACTAAGAAAATCTAAAAGGCTAGAAATATTATTGGGGGACAAGGCGGATAAGAAGGAAGGAGGACCAGTGAGGAGAGTTTATGGGTATATGATATCAGATCCATCATAAGATGGGCCACTCAACATAGGAGCCAATGCAGTGAGATGAGTCTGCAGGAAGAGATGAACTTGCCATCCCTGGAAGTATCCAAGGACATCAGAATGACAACCCAGCAGACTGTGCAAGTAGTTCCCTCCCCAGGAGGCTGCAGAGCAGCTGGCCTACAGAAACGCATGGAAAGCCTGTTTTAGGCACGAAAAAGGCAAGAAAAGTGAAAGTGAAAAGTGAAAGTTGCATCTGACTCTTTGCAACCCCATGACTGTAGCCCACCAGGTTTCTCTGTCCATGGAATTCTCCAGGCAAGAATACTGGAGTGGGTTTCCATTTCCTTCTCCAAGGGATCTTCCCAATCCAGGGATTAAACCCAGGTCTCCTGCATTGCAGGCAGACTCTTTAGTATCTGGGCCACCAGGGAAGACCAGGCCCAAGGAAAAGCATACACCAAAGCTAAAAGGCTGAAGCTTGACCCTGCAGAGCCTGAACACACTGTCAGACTCTATTTGAGGCTGATGGAGGGTCACTGAAGTCCTAGAGTCTCATTTGAAACTGGGACACCAACATATGAATTTTGCAGGGGGGATATAATTCATCCATAACATTCTGCATGTCCCCTGGAGAGCCAGACATTGACCTGTTGGCTGCTGGGTCATGAGAACATCGGAGGTCCCAGGGGAAGGGTGAGGGTGTCCAAGTAGTGGGCATAGGCTTTCAGACTGGGGCCATTTACCTACTGGCATGGTGACGTTTAAATTTCTAACAACTGGTATGGCTTTACTTGCTTAGCTTAGATGAATGCCGGCCCCATGTGACTGGGTGGAACAGGGTGGAATGGGGTGTAACAAATTGTGCCAAGTCACCAGAAACAGGAGCTTTCAGCACAAAAATTACCCATTGGGAGTTGGTTGCATTGGGAGAGGCCTTTAAAGCACAGATGAAATATTTGCTTTAAGAGTAATAGACCTTAGCACGTGGTCCACAGCTGCCTTTTAAGAGAGTAACTTGTTAATTTTTTTTTCCCTTGGACTAAATATCTGTCTTGATGAGCATAAGGGGAGTAGCTGTATTGAACATCAAAGCCTTCATTACTAACCAGAGGGAGGCCCTTCCTTCCACTCTCCCTCTCTCATAAGCCCAACCTTATCTGGAGGGACCTCTGTCCCCAGAGCTGTAAAACAAGCTCTTTTTCTAAGCTAACGGTGCACAATAGTGTCAAATTATGTATAATGATTTTGTAATGTGAACTAATGCCACCAGGGACCTTGTGGAAAGTACCACTTTCATTAAACTTATCCAGCAACAGGGTCTGAATATGAATTTAGAGGCGCCAGTAAATTGCAAGGCACATTTATTTTAAGCCTTTGCAGGCTGCTCCTATAAGGCAAAGACCGACGGGGCAGCGACCAACAGCACCGGTGCATTTTGGTTTCTTGGCGTGGAAGTGGGAGGAGGTGAGAGTGCTGTGTTCCCTGCATCTCTTCACCCCAGGACCCCAAGCCCAGTGAGGTTCTTTGCAGCAGATGTGGGAGCTGCCTGTCCCGCTTTGCTTCAAACATGCTCTTACCTCCTGGAGAGTTCCACCGCCCTCCTGATGGAGAGGAGAGGGCAGCCGGGCATCACCTCAGAATTAATGAGACCTCCAATTACATTCATTTGCTTCAAGGAATTGTACCCCGCAATGACCCCCCACATTTCAGAGTCTTCCCACCTCCTTCATGTTCCTCTAGACATTGTAGCTAATTATAACAAAACCATCGCCAAGAAGGACAAATGGAAGAGACCTCAGAAGAAAATCATAAAGGATTACCACTTCTGCACCCCCGGGGGTCTGGTCCATGAACCCCATATCGGAAGCCCGCTTTGCCTTCCCCGTGACCTGATGGAGCGAAACTCCGCCTGTGTTCTGGCCACCACTGCCGCCGAGATGAGAGACAAGACATCACTAATCAAAACTAACCCATGCCATTTTTTCGACTCTGCTAATCTTAATTGAATCAATCTCCCAGCCTCTCTTGACAGTGAAAGATTGCTCAAATCTGGGAGGCCAGGCTGGACACGACTCCTGGAAGGAAAAAAATCTTCTTTAATCATTAATTTGTCCATTCCCTCCCATTTGGCCCAATCCTTCACTGTCTTGGCGGTGCACCCCCCACCCCCAAACCTTCCTCTCTTAGTAATCACTGCTAAGTGTTCTTCCCAATACGCTCACGTGACTAGAAACCAATTTGCGGGAAGAAGAGTGGTAGAGTAGCCCCCAGCCTCTCCCTTCCTTTGATGCACCTTCACTTCCTTCTTTCTATGAAGTCTCGGTTGGCTTTAATTAAGTCCAAAGAAGTCTCTAGCACTATCTTCTTGACACAGTGGTAAACAGATTTAGAGCAGACTTTCCCAGGAACTGAAACTACCCCGGCAACAACAATTTTCTCTTAGGTAGATCACCAAAAAGACTGCTATCATCCAAGAATGCATCCTGATCCTAGTGAAATCATAGCATGAATGGAACTGCAATATCCTTGTGTGTGTGCTAAGGCGCTTTAGTCGTATCCGACTCTGTGCGACTCTATGGACTATAGCCTGCCAGGCTCCTCTGTCCATGGGATTCTCCAGACAAGAATACTGGAGTGGGTTGCGGTTTCCTACTCTAGGGATCTTCCCAGTCTAGGGATTGAACCTGCATCTCTTAGGTCTCCTGCATTGGGAGGTGAGTTCTTTGCCACTAGCACCACCTGGGAAGCCACATCCTTAATATTTCTCAAAAGGAAAAGGATTTATGTCCCCTGGACTTAATATTTAAGTTTTCAAAAACTGTTCTTCCCCCTCCCCCCCTCCCCAAATTATCCAGTGCTCTCAGGCTCTGGGTTTAATCATGCTTTTGTGTTTCTTAAAATGGGTCCAGTAGTTAGTGAAAAATATTCTTGAGGTGCAAGTTGAGATGCGAGTAGAGTAAGGGAATTTGTCACCTTTTGCATTACCCATAGCTTGAACTATTTAGGTAGTATGCTAACTGGTCTCTTGGTTTCCATCCTTGCCAGTGCTCTGATCTCCAGTAAGAGAGTGATGTGTTCAAAATAAGAGAGTGATGTGTTCAAAATCACAGGTCATATCACTGTGTTTTTGCTCAAACTTAAGTTTCCCACCTCACTCAGAGGTAAAGCCCAAACCCTTCCATGGCTTTGGTCCCCAGTAGCCTTGGATCTGGGCTTTCCAGGTGGCACTAGTGGTAACAAACTGGAGTGCCAATGAAGGAGACAATAGAGATGAGGGTTTGAACCCTGGGTTGGGAAGATCCCCTGGAGAAGGGAATGGCAACCCACTCTAATATTCTTGCCTGGAGAATCCCATGGGCAGAGGAACCTGGCAGGATATGGTCCATAGGGTTGTACAGGGATGGATACATCTGAAGTGACTTGCATGCACACACACCCTTGGATCTGGCCTGGTATTACAGGCATCCCCCCCCCCCTTTTTTTAAACAAGTTTTGTGAAAGAGCTACATTAGTATCAATTTTTGATTGGTGAAAGAAACCTGAAGAGGATTCATGAAGAGGAGTGAATTCCGCTTTCAGCATTTGTTTCGCAGCAGCCACGAGAAAGGTAACGCACACCCAGAGCAGAGAGTGGCCCCCCCCAAGCTCCTTCCCTGGAAACTATACTCAGCCTCTCAGGATCTGGTCACCAGAGTTCTGATCAAGCATCTGTGCTTGATCTAGATTTATTTGGTGCATCTCTTAGCAAGATGTGTCCCAGGGGTATTGCTTCTTCACCCTATGCTGTTTCAGTTTACAAAGCTTTTGTAGGAACGTTCTCCTTTTGAACTGCTGGGAAGCCTCTATTCTCTAGCACTTTTTCCTTGTCAGCCACCCTGGTCTCCCTGGTTTCTCCTTGATAGATGTTAACGTTGCTCACACCTCCAGCCTTTGTACTGGCTGGATGTTCTTACCTCTGTTAACACAGTGGCTCTTTCCTTCACTTCCTTCAAGTCCCTAATGAAATGTTCACTTATCAAGGAGACGTTTCTTGACCATCCCACTACTCTCTCCTTTGTTTATTTCTGGGGCAATTATTCTTCTCTGACCTATTTTAGAAAATTTTCTGTGTCCCCCACTAGATGCTAAACTCTGCAAGAGGATAGACTTGCCATATGGTAGGTGTTCATTAAATATTTGTTTAATAAATGATTGTTCCCTGGTAGCTCAGTTGGTAAAGAATCTGCCATTGCAGGAGACATAAGAGATGCGGGTTTGATCCCTGGGTCGGGAAGATCCCCTGGAGAAGGAAATGGCAACCCACTCCAGTATTCTTGCCTGGAGAATTCCATGGACAGAGGAGCCTGGCGGGCTACAGTCCATGGGGTCATGAAGAGTTGGATACGACTGAGCACACACACATATTATCCCAGAGATAAGATTGGCTGAGAGGCCCTTAAAGACTCAGTACTCTTGAAAACAAATTTTCATGATTTAAAGATTTGTAAAATTTCCCTTAAAATGTTTCATATTGATCTTGAATTTCCCAACAGCAAAGGTGGAAAAGTCTGCAAAGAACTCTATTACCATTAATTAGCAGTGTTTGAAGCTGGACTAGACATGGCAGTTGTCACACTGGCTTTCCAAGCCAACACTGTTTCTACTCAGGATCAAGAATCTCCCACCAGACAGCATATCTTTGTGGCTATTTGAGTCCAAGTTTTTAACCCGAGGTGGATTGCCAGTCACAGGTGGATTTATTATAGCTTTGTGGACTGTTCCCTGGCCCGTACAGGCCAGTTCCCCCCAGACTCCTCTGCGTGTAAATGCCAGGTGGTAAAACAAATAAAACACACTGTTCCTCTCTCATGCCTCGTCATAAATCGGCCTCAGCCTCACTCCTGGGGCTGGCGTCGTCTGATTTATGCCGTTGGTGAGATTTACGGTGTAGTCATTTAACATAAAAAATAAAACCTTTCAAACATGAGGTCTTACACATAAATTCAAGAGCTGGAAAGCATTCGGAAACTTTTGTTTTCTTTAGGTGATGGTGAACATGCCTGCCTCATCTTAGGGATCATTTAAGGTAGAAATCTTCGTGACTCAAACGTCGATGGAAGAGTAGAGGCTGTTGAGTGAAGCCATGCTTTGCGCAAAGTACGGAGCCATGGTGAGTTGACCTGGTGTTCAGATTGGGGCTCCTGCTGAGGGTGGTGGTGAAGGCCAACTTTGACTTGGCCCCCAATGTACTCCACCACTGCCTTGAGAAGGTAGAGATTCCACATGGAAACAGATGATGTCATCAGTGGACACTGCATCTTCATTGGTTGAGCTTGGTTGGGGAGGGGCGTGTAGTCGAAATTTTCCTGCTTTTAGAGGTAAGGAACTGTGTGAGTTTGCCATTTTTAGGCCTCAGCTTCCTTTAAAAAAATAAAATAAAAAATAAGGGAATAGACTAGACAGCTGATTGCTGAGATCCCTTTTTGTGTTTGATTTTATGATTCTCTGTTCTAGAAGGAAAAGAATGCTTCCACATTTTTCTTTGTATTTTCACAAGGTTTGGTGAAAGGAAGGATGTCCATTCATTTGCTGAATTAAATTTGAGTTTTACTTCAGAAGTTTGGGGTGAAGGGAGACGTGGAGAAGGACCTTCTGCTTGATTTTGAAAGGTCTTCAAAGGCTCATGAAGATGAAAGTCATTCTTTATTTGATTTAGTTTGTATATGCCATTTGGAAATCACTGAGGATTTCATCCTCAGAAATGTTTAGACTGAAAAATAAATCTAAGCAACCCTTCCTTTCCCTAAAATTTGGTTAGTTTTTATAATATTTGGCTATCATAAAGTTTCTTATTTACTTCTTCAGGCTGATAATTGTCATTTTTGAAAGCAGTTGGGTGTTTGGGTGTTTCCAGCCTTTCAAAGAATGATACATCTCACCATACATGCTTATGTGGAATATATATATATATTTCCTGTTTAGGTGACAGTTTTAGGATCCTTCTAAGCAGTGATAAAAAACTCGTGGTTATAATGTGTGATCATTTTGCCTTTCATTATAATGCAGAATTTCTTCATGCAAAATCAGGCCAAGATATAAGTCTAAACCCAGGGGCAAAATTCATTCATTATGCATGTACATTATTCCCCCAAATATTGATAATACTTTTCATAATAATTATTTTACATATATTAGCTCTTGCTGCTATATTAGTATTAAAGATACCTTTATTAATCTTGAATATTTTGCTGAATAATAAATAGGATCTCAGAGGCTTGAGTTAAAAGCTGCTCTTAGCTAGAATGCTGTAAATCAGTTGTTTTATGAATAAAATTGGCTTCTGTATTTTTTTCCTCAGGATGGCTTATTTAAATAATTTTCCCATTTATTGAATGTGAATTTTTTTTTTTTTGTACTGGAGGCACGTTCCCCTGCTGCCACCCTCCCTCCTGGCTGTCTCTCCCTGTTGGAAAAAAATGCAAAATTACATAAACCTTCTTCTAAACCTTCACAGTCTGAAAGGGCAAACACTCTGCATTATTTAGCAGGCAATAGACATTTTTGTCCCAGTGATGCTCTCTCGTGGTTTTTTTTTTCTCTCTCTCTTTTTCCTCCTTCCTCCCTCCTGCCTACCCTCCTTCTCTTCCTTCATCTCTTCCTTTTTTCCTTCCTTCCTTCCATCCGTCTTTCCTTCATTGTTAACAGATAGCAGCAATAATAAGGATAGTGATACATACCATTTATTGAGCGCTAACAGTGCACAAGGACTTGAACGTACCAGCTCATCCTGTTAGTTGAATACTGTCATTTCCCCATTGTATCTATTATGAAACTAAGGCTTAGAGAGGTTAAGATCACATACCTGGCAAAGAATGGAGTCAGGATATAATCTCTAATTGGTACAACTCCAAAGTCCATCCAGTGTTTCTTCTGAGATGCAAGTTCAGAGAGGGTGTTTGTGTGGTACGGAGGAAGGGGCAGGCCACAGTGTCCAGCCTTGCAGGTCCCCGGGGTCTCCAGCTGGGGATCCCTGTCCTGCCATTGGTAGGTAAGGATGCCCATGGAAAGAGAAAGTGGTTATAGGAAGGATATGACACATGCCATCACATAGCGATCTCTCCCTTTCTTGTGCAAGGTAGTAACTACATCTTCTGATTGTGTCAGTGGGCAAGGAGAACGAATGTCTACTATGACTTCCATAATTTCTTTTTAAAACTTAATTATTTTAATTGGAGGCTAATTACTTTACAGTATTGTAGTGGTTTTTGCCATATATTGACATGAATCAGCCATGGGTGTACAACTTCCATAATTTCATCCAGGGTAGAGGCCAAGGACTAGCCCCCTAGTGCCCACTCTGATGGGTTGATAAGATTCTGCCTGGAGTTAGACTGTGGCTGAGCAATATCACAAAGGACTGGTGATGCTGGCCATGGGCTCAGGATGGGAGCCTGGGCAGCAGAACTATTGGGTGTTTGCTAAACCTGGGCTGGAATGTGGAAGTGTTGGATGACCTGCCTTTTGAAGGATTCCATGTTGGGAACTTGGAATCATGACTCTTATATTCCAGAGAGATAAAGGCTCCAGTGAGAGTGTGATTTTTCCAAAATCTTACATGATAGAAAAGAGGACAGGGCATCCAGGATCCTCAGATGCTTTTGAGCAGCTTCTCCATGAAGCATCTCTTCATTGCTCTGGGAAGGAATGGCATGGCGGTCTCTGTTTTCCTCACTGTACTTATGCCTGGTTGAAATGACCATATTTTTATTTGCTTGTCCTATCTGCTCACTCTGCTTGGATCTAAACCTCATGAAAGAAGAAACGAAGTCTGACCTGTTTACTGCATTATCCCAACACCTAGAACTCTCCCTGGCACTCAGTAAATGTCTGTTGAATGAATGAATGTCTGAATGAGTGAGGGAGTCAAATGGCTTTCGCAGGACCTATGCTGTCCTTTGAGAAATTCCCACCACTCCCATCTCAGGCTCATCCTTCCCAAACTCCGTCTTTTGAATTTGACCACTGTGTGTGGTTCCGGATTCTCTTTCTTAATTCCTCCAGTATCTTCCAGTCTTGCCACTTAATCACAACCCACGTGTGTTCCTTGGAAGCATTCCAGGGCACCAAAACATATTCCTGAAGTCATTTGTATTCCTAAATATGGCCTCCTTAGCTCCCACAGCTAGGGGCAGCCTAGCCTAGTCAGGTTTTAGATATGCATATTATTATGCAAATGTACTTGAATTGAATATGATTTCCTTAAAAATATTTTCCAGTGGAAAATAGATCTCCTTGCAGGAGGAAACTAGCCAGACTATACCTGAATAAAACCTCACCTCAAAGAGACACAGATGTACAGAACAGACTTTTAGACTCTGTGGGAGAAGGCGAGGGTGGGATGTTCTGAGAGAATAGCCCTGAAACAAGTATACTATCAAGGGTGAAACAGATCACCAGCCCAGGTTGGATGCATGAGACAAGTGCTCAGGGCTGGTGCACTGGGAAGACCCAGAGGGATGGGATGGGGAGGGAGGCGGGAGGGGGGGATCAGGATGGGGAACACATGTAAATCCATGGCTGATTCATGTCAATGTATTGCAAAAATCACTACAATATTGTAAAGTAATTAGCCTCCAGCTAATAAAAATAAATGAAAAAAAAAAACCTCACCTCATTGTTAGCAGGGAGTGTGCATGAGACAGACATGAGTGGGAGACATTTCAACAAGCAATTTTTAGGATTAATGATGACAATAACAATAGTGAGAATCTATTGAATTCTCGCCAAGTGCCGAGCACTGAACGAAGCCCGTGAAGAATGTTTTCTCATTTAAACTTGCCAGTAACCCGAAGGGTACTGATGCTGATTACTCTAGGTTTCTAGGTGAGTAAACTGAGGCATGGGTTCCCCAGATAGCGCTAGTGGTAAAGAACCCACCTGTCAATGTAAGAGACAGAAGAGACACAGGTTCGAGCCCTGGGTCAGGAAGATCCCCTGGAGGAGGGCATGGCAACCCACTCCAGTACTCTTGCCTGCAGAATCCCATGGATAGAGGAGCCTGGTGGGCTACAGTCCGTAGGGTCTCAAAGAGTCAGACTGAAGTGACTTAGCATGCACGCAAACTGAGGCCCGGGAAGATTTCAAACAGGCCCCAAGTTCACCTAGGTTAAGGAAGGGTCAAGGGACTTTCCTGGTGGTCCAGTGATTAAGAATCCACCTTCCAGTGTGGGGACATGGGTTCAATCCCCGGTCAGGGAACTAAGATCGCACATGCTGTGGGGCAGCTAAGCTCTCAGGCCACAAGAGAGGAGCCTACGGGCCACAGTGAAGAGCCGATGTGCCGCAATCAAGACCCATGTAGCCAAATATAAGTAAATAAATAAGCAAAATTATAAAAACAAAAAGTGTTGAGAGGTAAGGCGGTTCAAGTTGGCCTCAGAGTCCCTGTTTAACCTCTTCTCTATCTGGACTCCAAAGATGGGAAACCCTAACTCTGAATCATTTTCCAAGGCATCTCAGAGGAAATGCTGAAATAAATCTAGAGGATTAGAAAACCACATACAATATCGAACTCCTCTTCATGCCTTTTGAATATCATTCCAGCTGGTTCCAGTGCCTCTCTAAGGGATAACTTGGGGAAACCAGATATTTCTGCTTAACAAATGTGTGAAATAATCAGGGTAGGTCCTAACTCCAATACAACACATAGGATCAGACCCGTTTGGTTTTCAAAATGGGACTGATACTTGCATGAAAGTGTGTCATTGTTCCCTGGAGGAGCCATTCCAAAGGAGATTCTGCTTCTTTTTTTAAAGGGACTTTAAAAGAAATTCATCCCGCTCAAAGGTGCCCCATAGACTTTTTCTACACATGACTAATCCAGTTTCCTGTGACCTCTCTTTAGTGTGACGGGGACACTAGAAAGAGCCTGCAGCTTCTGCCGACCTCAAACATTTAGTTACATTAATCACAGTGCGTTTTTGGACTTGGAGCTTCCAGATTGAAAGACACTTTCTTGGGGAGACATTGATCAAACAGTCTACAGGTATCTGTACATCGAGGGACATTAATCATCTCTGCATTATCTCACCCACCAGTAGAATATGTAAATGTGATTCCTGTCAATGATAAGGGGAAGTGAAATTATTCTTAGAGATTGGTCCATCTGGAGCTGTTGATACCATCTTACCCAAGACAATAGGTTGTAAAGATAAATTTTTTAGCATTACTAATCCACGGTTGCCAATACCAATGGAGGATGGAGAAATTTAAAACCAGGCTAAGGGTGTACAGTTAAGGGGAAGAGAGGAAAACAAGCCTTAATTCTGCATTAGTCCCTGCAATAATATTTGGCAACCTAGCAAAAAAGATGCTTTCTCAATAATTAAGGAAGGCATTTTTGGAAGAGTCTTGCTAGGCAGTTGGAGGGTTTGTTCTGGAAGAGTTCACATCCGGTCAAAGGTTTAACTCTTAACACACAACACAAAGACCTCAAAACCCAGCGGGGAAGTTCCATTGTCCCTACAGACTGGGAATCCAGGGATTTCATCTTCATGAGAGGAGTCTTCCTAGACTCTGACTCATTAACTGCCCCTTATAGAGGTGGCAAAATGTTCAGTGTAGGAGAAATAGAAGCTAATGGATAAAGCTCTTAGCTGAAGGATATCCAGGCTTCTAAACCCAGCCATGCTTCTTAACAACTTGGCAACTTTGGGCAAATCCCTTCCTATTCTGGTTGATTTCTTGCATAAATAAAGCAAAGTGGATTGGGTAAGCGATGTCTTCTCTATGATAGAATGAGCTCCTTTCCAGGTGTTCCCTCTTCTCTGTAAAGCTTGATAAAGTTAACAAGTTCATCCGAGGTCTTTTGAGATGCTGACCTGTGGAAAGACGTCTCTGGCTTTATCTATTTGGCCACTGTGTGGCCAAAGTGCTTGGAAATTTTGGGCTCTGTGGTGCTGGTCATCTTGTGAGATGCCCTGTTACAGAAGAGACCTCTGGAGAGAGGACCTACAAGCCTCAACAAATATCATCTTCGTAAAAATTATTATTCAGGAACCACTGAAGGCAGGAGGGTATCTTGGGGACCTATGCTCTTTTTAAGTGTGAATGCTAAACTTATCTTGCTGGAAGCTCCAAAATTCAAAATTACTCCTTGAAGATGGCCGAAAATCAATACTGAATGAGATTTCTGGGTCTTCCCCACACTTTAACTGTCCTCCCCTCCTTTTACATTAATAAATAAAAGAAGTAAGGAATTCTAAATTTTTATTTTTAAGCCCCAGAGAGGAGAGAAGGTGAAGGGCTTCAGTGGGCATGAGAATGATATTTCTTAGTGATTAATGATGGAATAGCATGAGATGGGTTATTAGAGGATGCAAGGGGCTCTTCCCTTGGAGACCTTTAAGAAAAAGACTAAGTGATGACTGGCAGATTCCAAGGAGGAACACGGTAATTTCCTTCTCTGATGTCAGTTTCCAAAGGTCAGAGATGTTTTCCTTCTGCAGGTCCTTAGCTTTCCTCAAGTAATCCATTTTGAACCTGACATCCACTAATTTGCCTAAATGTTCCTTGAACTTGAATGGGGTAATGAGTTCCTTAACTCTGTTGTCCCCTGTGAAGGTTAAACCATGTCCCTCCTGCTCTATGGACTGCCAGTGTCATGTTTCAGAATCTAGAAAGCCTCTTAACCCATTCAGTTATGTCTCCTTCATCATCCCTCTTTCCAGAATTTGTTTTCTTTAAGCTGTCCTCATATGAAAGTTTTTCTATTACTTGTCAGTGATTTTAATTCCTAGCTTGTTTTATGTTTATCATGCTATTTAGTGGTGGGATTACTGAGTGTGAACACTGTGTTATTGCACAGTGATTGCTGTTGTTGTTTAGTTGCTCAGTCGTGTCCGACTCTTTTGAGACACCCATGGACTATAAGTGGCCAGGCTCCCCCATCCATGGGATTTTCCAGGCAAGAATATTGGAGGGGGTTGTCGTTTCCTCCTCCAGGGGAACATCCCAACCCAGGGACCAAACCTGTCTCTTGCATTGGCAGACATTTTCTTTACCACTGAGCCACCAGGGAAAGCCACTTGTACAATGATAGGATTATGCTTTTTGGACACACGTTAGGCCAAATTTGGACTATAAAGAAAGCTGAGCACTGAAGAATTGATGCTTTTGAACTGTGGTGTTGGAGAAGATACTTGAGAGTCCCTTGGACTGCAAGGAGATCAAACCAGTCAATCCTAAAGGAAATCAACCCTGAATATTCACTGAAAGGACTGATGCTGAAGCTGAAGCTCCAATACTTTGGCCACCAATGCGGAGAACTGACTCATTGGAAAAGACCCTGATGCTGGGCACTATTGAAGGCGGGAGGAGAAGGGGATGACAGAGGATGAGAAGGTTGGATGGCATCACTGACTCAATGGACATGAGTTTGAGCAAGCTCCAGGAGTTGATGATGGACAGGTAAACCTGGCGTGTTGCAGTCCATGGGGTCACAAGGAGTCAGACACAACTGAGCGACTGAACTGAGCTAGACCAGATTCCCCAAACTTGTTCTGAAGACCTAGTCATTTGAGTTCTCTATAAGACACAACTGAGTTACTGAACTGAACTGAGCTGAAGACATTACTTGAAGAATGGATATTGTTTGGGAAACTCTAGATTAAAGAGGTAAATGGTTCTAAATGGATTTCAGATCTTTTCAACATTCTTACTGTGTTGGTGAGCTCTGGGACTCTCAAAAGGAGGGATGATGACAGTACTAGCACCTACATTTATTTGACCACAGAATTATCTTTTCTAAGCATACGTTCTACAGTGAATGTCCACAGAGCCCAGGTTGAGAAGGCTAATTCGAAGTTTGCGTGCCTGTAGTGTGTTACAGGAGTTTATTCTATGCAGTGTTCAAGAGGGAGACTAGATTATGTGAGTCTGGGATGTTACTTATGAGTTTAAGAATTCAGGATCACTTGAGAAATTTACTGATTAAAAAGATCCTTTGTAGAAAAGAGAAACTCTCACATTCTGCTGATAGGATTAGAAATTGTTATAGCCTTTCTAGAAATTGATTTCACAATGCTTGTCAAAAATGTCGAAAACATTAATACTTAGTATATAGCAAGTCTTTTTCTAGGAAGGTATGCTAAATAAATAATTGTTATCTTGCACTGAGACTTAGTTCTGATGATAGTTACTCCCATATTGTTTATAAGGTTGGTATGCCAAAAAAAAAAGCATTTTAATGACTGTCATGGCCAGGAGACCAACTAATCAGAGCACATACCTCCTGTGGTGTATTAGTGTGGCTGGGCTCATGCACAACCATTAAATATCAACCCTGATTCTTTGTAGGAAAGATGAAAATTGAAAAAAAATTCATGCAATAAAGAAATAGTTATATAAATTATGTGTATATAATAGAATATTTCATAGCTTTTAAAAGTAATATTATTGAAGACTGTTTAATGACAGAAATGTTCTTAAAATATTAAATGGGAAAATCAGATTAGAACTGTATATAGATAACAGAAAAACAGTAAATTCTGGAGTTTAAATATCAAAGCTGTATCTTCTTAAATACAGAGATATTTTAAAATACTTTCAAACATTAAGTTGCATTATTCCCAATATTAGTACTTTTCAAGATAGTTTCAAGGGGAAACTGGAACAGAAATATAACATCTTATTGGAGCCATTTGACATGGAAATCTCAAAATAAATTGTGTGGATGAAAGTGTTGGAGTTTTCAAAAAACAGTGTTGGAATTTTTAGACAAGAATAAGTTTTAACCAAGGTACCAATAAAATGCCTCTTCCTACCCTTTTTTTCCAACTCTCTGTTTCCGAAGTCTTCCCAGCAAATCCCAATAGCATTATATCTGGAACATTAAATGGTTGATTCTCTCTCCTGCTCCTTGAACTCCAGCTTCTTGTCTTATGATCATACCTCCCTTTCCTGCACTGCCATTCCGCAGGAGATGAGAGATTCCTTGGAGAATATGAGTGGCCTCCAAGGGAAGATCAATAGATACTAACAATTGGGGGTCTCCAAAAGCAAAACATTGCCTTTGTACAATTATCAAAACTCATCAAGCTTCCTGGTCACTTTTTAGAGCCTGTCCATCAAATGTAACACACAGCCAACTATCTTTAAGACTTTGACAAAAGTCTTCCATACTAAAAAGCAAAGACTCCTACCCTCCTCCAAAAAAAAAAAAAAAAAAAAAAATGAAGATAGGAAATAAAGACAGTATAGGAACCAGAAGCATTGGAACAACCAAACATCTGTATTATCTCCAGAGTGCTATTATGTCTATAAAAATCAACATGTTGTTCTTGGAAAGAATTCTTTTTTTTTGAAAATGTTCTTAGAAACTAAAAATATAATAGTGAAAATGAAAAAAATGTAATAGAAGAGATGGAAGATGAAGTTGAGAAAATCAGAAGATTAAATTTTTAAAAACTAAAAAGATAGTTATTAGGAGGGAAAGATTTTTAAGAAACTCAAGGCCAAACTCCTGTGTCTTTTATCCCACTGTTAGGAAGCTTAGGAACAATGTACACAGAAAAGAAACACAACGAAAAAAATGCAAGAACACTGCCTAGAAATCTTCAGATTAAATGGCTTTCCAGTGCGATGAATGAACAAAGGTTGGATGAATGAACAAAGGTTGACACTAAGGCTCATATGACAGCATTTCAGATCATCAAAAATAAAGAGAAGGTCTTAAAGACTTTCAGACAGGTAAAACATATCACCCTAGGGGGATTGGGGATAAGAATAGCAAGAGACTATTCAACAACAGCGGAAGTTAGAAGGTGATGTAATATTGCCTTCAAACCCTGAGAAGATCCTCCTCATTGCAGAATTCAATATTCAGCAAATTCTTTATCCATTTTTTTAAAAAGATGAAACACACAAAAACTCCCAAGTAGCTTCTGAAATATTATCATAAATAATAATTCTATTGCAGCACTTCCTAGTTGAATAAGTTAACCTTTCTGAGCATCAATTGCTTCATCTGTAAAGGGGGCATAATAGTAAGACTTGTCTCAACGACCTACGTTGAGACATGGAACTCTGCTCAACGTTGTGTGGTGGACTGGATAGGAGGGAAGTTTGGGGGTGAATGGATACATGGATATGTATGGCTGGGTCCCTTCACTGTTCCCCTGAAACTGTCACAACATTGTTTGCAAATTGGCTATGCCCCAATACAAAATACATTTTTAAAATAAGCAGAAAAAATAATAGGACTTTATCTCCCAGGGTTGTTTTTAGGGTTAAAAAATGATAACAGCTATAAACCATTTAAGACACCAAATTCTGGCTGGTGTGCTCATTAAATGTTCATTTTGACTATTATGATTGGGGAGGGACATGCTGAAAGTGGCAAACGCCCAGTCAGGCTTTTCAGTCTTGGGTAGTCCCAGCAAGATTAGAAACTAGGACAGGAAAGAGATGAGTAATCTATCACCAACCAAGCACCAGCTTTGTGCCAGATCCTTACTTTCTCTGTACTTTCTCTTGGCACCACCGGTGTCCCCATTTTACAGATGAGGAAACTGAGCCTCAGGCAGGTAATATCGCTTGTGCAGACCCGAGCTGGCATAGGCAGGTTTGGAAGCCTGATTTTCTGCCTCCATGGTTCTTGTTCTAGGCTCTAGGTGGTAGGGGTCCTGGGGGCTTCCCTGATGCCCCTTCCCACACCTCTAGTGCCTGCTTCTCCTCCATTTAGCCTTCTGGAGCCGAGCGGGGGCACTTCTCAGCCAAATGGAGGGCGGGAAGTTAGATCATCAGCCATCTTTAAGGGGGTAATTAGCTGACTATGAAAACAGCTTTGCTCACCGCAGCAATTCGCCCCACCAGGGGAGAGGGGAAGTCCATGTTTTTATTATAAACGGAATCATAGAAGGGTTTAAGGCTTAGCTGTGTTTGGTTTGGTTAGATTTTCTAAAGGCCTGAGGTGGAACTTGGCATCTACTAAGCCAGCCTAGGAGAAAGGAAGTTTATTTTCTGGGTCAGATGAAAAGACTTTGGGTTTCTTGATTTGTATTTTCATGGAAAAGGAGCAACTTGCTGCCTTTGCTGAATCGCCCAGACCCTCAGGTCTTCTGCTGTGTTTCCCGGTCAGTGCTGGGGAAGCAGAGGCAGGTCAGGCAGTCTAAGGAGAGAGAGAGAGAGAGAGAGAGAGAGAGAGAGAGAGAGAGAGATGGAGAGAGAGAGAGAGAGGTACCTCCAGGGTGATGGGGGAGGGGCTGCCAGAGGGCAGCCTGAGGGTCTTGGGATCTAGTGGGAACAGGGTGGAATTCAAGGGAAGAGCTTCAGAGGCCACTTATTGCTTGTAGGACCTTGGCCAAGTTAATTAACCTCTCTGAGTCTAGTTTTCACATCTGTATAGTGAGAGGGATACCCAGGGCTTGTTCGGTGGACCAGTCAACCAGCATAATGTTGTGGCGTAGGGTATGGACTGCTTGGCTTTGAACCCTAGCCCTGGCCCTTACTTGCTGTGTGAGCAAGTGATGTAAGCCCTCACTTTCTCATATGTAAAATGGGAATGATTTTAGTAGGATTGTTGGGAGGATCAGATGGGAAAAGTTCTCAAAGCCTGGCACATAGACACTTAAGGAACACCAGCAATTTTATACGATTATTGATAGCATTGTTAATGTGGCCTGTCTGGGTTCTGTACAGAGAATGATGGTGAATAAAGTTGACTTTAGAGTCATTGTATGGAAAGATTTAAATGTCAAGCTAAGAAATTTGGATTCAAGGAATCAATCAACTTTTGAGTGACAAGTCCTAAGAGGCCATTTTATTCAACCCACTCAAATGTGTGTGTGTGTGTGTGTGTGTGTGTGTGTGTGCGCTCAGTCACATCTGACTCTTTATTACCCCATGGGCTGTAGCTTGCTAGGCTCCCCTATCCCTGTGATGTTTCCAGGCAAGAATACTGGAGTGGGTTGCCATTTCCCCCTCCAGGGGATCTTCCTGACCCAGGGATCAAACCCAGGTCTCTCACATCTCCTGTGTTGGTAGGTGGATCCTTTGGAACTGAGCCACCCTCAACCCACTCAAGTAACAGAAGGAAAATCAGGGGCTCAGGAAAAGGATGTAGCCCATTCAAAGTCCTGCCATGGCTGAAGTGTAACCAGGAAGAACTCTTGGATGGTAAGTCAACAGACTATTAGTGAGAAGATTTCCCTCTAGAAATCTCCTAGATTACATCATTGAGGGTGATGAGCATCCTTCCCAAAGGACCTTGAAAGACAAATTTCATATTCACAGGCAAACACCTTAAGCTTATGAAGAACTATTCACACTTTAGTATAAATTAGTTTGCTTTAGTATGGTAGCTAGCTGAGAGCAGGGACTGCTGGGTAGGTCAAGGGGCAGATAAACTTGTGATTCAGGGTAAAGAAGAATCTGGAGTTCTTCTAAGTCTCCAGTGTGACTGGAGTTAGAGCTGGGGAGCCAGATCAGCCTGAAGACCGCACCATCCCACTTCCCAGGAACATCAAATATATACCTCTCTACAGAGCCATGGTTTTATAATTTGGAACCTACTCAGTTTTGGGCAGAGATTCCTCATCCTTCCTGACCACTCAGAACCAAAAAATGCTCAAAAAGCTTGGCCAGTGGTATCTTAACCTCAGGGGCCCATTTACAAATAGACCCAGTGCTTGGGTTCAACCATATCCCCAGCCCACAATATCTCTGGATTACAGTATTATTACATTCATTACTTTTTCAGATCTGCCTCCAACAAGAACCAGAAAGGACTTTGGGCAATTTATAAAGATATGTTAAATCAAACAAGATGGTCTCCCCACCACTTCCCCCTGCCCACCACCCCCCAGCCCCCCGCACCCCTTGCCCCTTTAAGAAACAAAGGAAGGAATAGGGTCAAGGGTGTGGTAGAATGTTCAATTAGAACTCAGGCTACAGAGTGTGGTGCATCAATTCATTTAACTTGTTTAGCAGTGGGCTATATCTGACTGCATCCAGGGGTTGATTTTGGCCCTTCTGGAAGCTTAGATGGAATCTGCTTCTTTAACTGTCTAAACATCATCATTGTTATTCCTACTAATAAAGAAGCAATGAGACAGATCTATCTGTTCCCTCAATTAGTTCAACAATGATCATAGAACCTTCTCCCATCCCCTTGAGGGGGCTGCCTCCCAGTGGGTTCTTTTCTTGGTTTGTTAGTTTATCCATTTAGTGCATATTTATAAGATGCTTGGGACTTCCCAGGTGGCTCAGTGAATAAAGAATCTGCCTGCAATGCAGGAGACACAGGAGACATGGGTTCCATCCTTGGGTTGGGAAGATCCCCTAGAGGAGGGCATGACAACCCACTAAAGCATTCTTGCCTGGTGAATCCCATGGACAGAGGAGCCTGGTGGGCTATAGTCCACGGGGTCACTAAAAGTTAGACATGACTGAATCGATTGAGTAGGCATGCACATGTAAGGTGCCTACTATGTGTCAGCACTCTTCTGGACTTTGGGGATGCAAGGGTTAACCAAACAGTCCCAGGTCTTCCCCCCATAGAACTTGCCATTGAGTGTGTGCTTCAGCACATTTATCTATTAAAATTCAAAATACTGAGAAGTTCTCTGGGACTCTGCCCTCTCTGAATGCTACAAAGACACTTTGGAGAGGTGAGTGGATCATTCAGGGTCCAGCCAGGAAGACATGAGCTCCTCAAGTGTTTTCAACAGAGGGGGATGAATACAGGAAATTGATTACAGTTAGAGGAAGAGGTGAGATGTCTCTGGAGGTTGGGGAAAAGCCTTGAGGTGACTCAGATGGAGAAACAGCTGGATGTAGTTCCCATTCTCATTCTTTCAGGCTGGAGGGATCAAGGGCAGAAGCTGTGTTTCCTGAGCCACTGGGACCAGGAGGTCACCCAGTGGAAGCTACAGCCATGCCAGGCTGTTTGGAGGGATCCTGAGTCGCAGAGAAGATGCAGTTTCTCCTGAAAGTCCCCTGAGGCAGAGAGAGAGAGTGCTGTGGGTGAAATATCCTAGCTTTTCCTTCCCTACCTCCCCACCCTCCAGACTCCTGCCAGGACCTCCTAACAGCTAACTGACTCCTTGGACTTTTACAGGGTCTGAGACCACAGGCAGCCTGCAAGGCTAGCCCTCCCACACCCCATTATGGAGCAGAGCAGAGGAAGGGTGGATGATACATGTGTTTACAAACATGGCCCCTGGCCACAGAAAGAACATTTTATATGACAGCCCAGGACATAAATTTACCTTTCCTTGGTGACTCAGCTGGTAAAGAATCTGCTTGCAAAGAGACCCAGGTTCAATCCCTAGGTCAGAAAGCCCACTCCAGTATTCTTGCCTGGAGAATCCCATGGACAGAGGAACCTTGCAGGCTATAGTCCATGGGGTCGCAAAAAGTTGGACACGACTGAGCAACTAACCCTTTCACTTTTCAAGGTCAGGGTAATAACAGAATTCAGTGCCACCTTCTCCTGGAACATCCTTATAATCCTCATCACCACCATCATCATTGTTATCTGCTACCACGAGAGATATAGAGCCTTTGACGGGTAGGACCCGTCTGCAACTTTAAATATATATGTATACATGCTTACCCAAAGAGATTTTATTTTGGGGCCATTTAATAGGTGAGAAAACTGAGTCTCAGAGAAAGCAATTCACTTGCCCAAAGTCATGTAGTGAGCAACAGGCCGGACCAGAATTTGAACTGCAGTCTGTTTGACTCTTGACCCTGGAGCTCTGACCCACTGAGGCTCCTTGGCGCAGTGGACTCTGGAGCTAAGCCTGTCTCAGGACATGGGGAATCCTTGGGCAAAAGGAACAGCTCTGATGAGACCTTGGGGCTCAGACCCAGTCTTAGAGGAGAAGCCTCCTCTGGGCCCCTCCTTCCCCACCCGCCCACACACACCAAGAATGTCAAGGACCCGCCAAAGGCATGGAGAACAGGCCAACAGGTTGTTGGCAAGACCTCAACCCTGTTACCCAGAGGCTTGGAGCCAGTGACTTAAAGGGCAATGCATGCTTGTTTCAAGATGTGTAGTGTGTGTCCTAGAGTCATGAAATCGTTCCCACACCCTCCAGCCCTGCCTAGCAGATACCGGATGGAGCTGGCCCCACCTGGGACTTTCCTGACTGGTCATGCTTGTGGAGGTCTCTAGCTATTGAGGCGAACACATAGGTCTATATATCAATCACACTGGAACAGAGGCAGAGAGCATCCAGCCACAGCTGGTCAGACAGTTCTTTGAGAACCCATCCCTCTGATCCTACATGGCTGTCCCCAGACATTCCTGGATGCTGGGTAGAGGCTATGTCTTCTTGAGGAGGTCAGATTGTCAAAAGGACAAAAAATGAGGAGTCAGAGCAGGGTGCTGGGATGACTGGGCGACTCTTCTTCCAGGACCACGTCACCAAGTTTCTGATGTGGCTTTCACACTTTGTCCTAGCCAGGCCTCCGTATGTTACAGCGTTGGTGGCCTGGGATTCTGGCTTTATCACTGCCTAATCTCAGTTTAATTGCTGTGGTCAATTTACCCGACACTTAATAACCCACAGCTTGGTATATTGTTTAATATGGTCGACACACACTTTGCTTTAAATGTCAGCACCGACTGGGCCTGGGGACTTGGCAGGCTCCCTGGGAGAGATGGCAGAGGAGCGCGTCATCTGCGAGGCGTCTGGGATGCTGGTATGTTGGCTTAAACTTCTCTTGGCTTGGAGGCTCAGCCACTGCCCAGCGCTGAGCTGTTGGATGGCAGTTGCCCTTTGCAGCCTGCATCTGAAGTCCACCCAGCCCTGATTTGCCTTCCTCTTGCTCTGTCCCACCTAGGGGGTCTATGGTGAAGTGGCTGTCTGGTAGGCAGCCAGCTTCAACTTGGAAAGTGTGTTGCCCCCAGACGCCAGCGGGAGTCCTACCGCCCCTGTGCTCTGAGCGGGCTGGTTCTGGTCGTGTGTTTGTGACCAAGACCCCGGAGACCGGGAGGCGGCTGTTGGGTAAATGTCACACTCTGGTTGAAGGACTGCAAGCAACATCAATAATGACGGTTGTGCCAAGATGGCTCTGCCCATTACTCTCCTGTGGTTGGACTCAACCTGCAAATTGGATATACTTTTGCTACCCACCACTTCCATCCCTTCTGCTGCTGCTTCCTTGATTAATTTTTGGCTGTGGTGGTCTTCACTGCTGTGTGCAGACTTTCTCTAGTTGCAATGAGCAGGGGCTACTCTCTAGTTGCCGTGTCTGAGCTTTTCATTGCGGTGGTTTCTTTGGCAGAGTGTTTGGGCTCAGTAGTTGTGGTGCTCATGGGCTTAGTTGCCCCATGGAATGTGAGACCTTCCCGACCCAGGGATTGAACCCATGTCCCCGGCATTGGCAGGCAGATTCTTATTCACTGGACCACCAGGGAAGTCCCATTCCTTCTGTTCCTAATGGACTAAATTAGGATGGACTAAAATTGAGGGAACTCATGTGATGACTCCCTAGTCCATTTAGCCCCCACTCCCCAGTGCAAATTTCTATGGAAACTGCACTTTCATCCACAGGACATAGGCACCCAGAAGCGTTGTTTGCCCTGGGTGTTCCTCCTTTGTTTGGCAGGACACCTGACCCAAGCTGAACCAATCAGCTTCTCTCCTGGAGAAATTCAGGATAACGAGACAGCACAGTGGTGTCTGAAGGTTTCTAAAATGGTAACTCAAAGGTCTGGGAGCCATGGGGCAGCAATATTTTGCCTCTGGCCCAGATTGCAGAGGAAGCAGAATGAAATGTGTTGAGACACAGATAATCCTCCAGACATCTCTCCAGCTCTGGTCCCAAAGGAACAGTGTTTTCCTGCCTTTGGCTTCCCTGAGACACCTGAAGCCTTGTGATAAATGCCCCCCCTTATGGCTGAAGCATCTGGGGTTGGGTTTGTCATTTTCAACCAAGAGCTCTGCCTAAAACAATCTAGTGAGTGCTAGACACAGAATTGGCCAGGTGAAAGGCTCACCTGTTATTATTAAGTTGTATTCGGGGTATGATTTTGGCAGGAATGTAAACTTCTTGGGAGGGAGTCTGATGAGCATCACAGCGGTTTTGGGTGCAGGAGATTTATCCCTAGGGCTGGCATGTCTCCTGATTTCCTCACCTTGGTTGGGTTTCTCCTTCCATCCTTGACATGGAGAGTGCAGCTGGAATCTAGGCTCTGTGCCCCAGACTCAGCCAGGGGCATTTGCCCCAGTCTTGGATCTGGCCCCATTATTCAGGGGTGATCAGCCCCTTCCCATGACTGTTTGGGAAAGTCTTGCTCACCCGGGAGTACCTGACCGCCAATTGGGAGCATCTTCTCTACAGCCATTTCCTTTTGGGTTTAGCTCTGGGGAGCACCGCTGGGATGCTGTCAACCTGATCCTCTTCAGCTGAGACAGCCTATTGTTTAGGTGTTCAGGTAGGCACAGTGTCTAGGCCCATCGTACTTCTAGGGGTGCACAAAAAGGTCTTGATGTTAATTTCTTTTTTAAATCAGAGGGGAAAAAGGGAAATAGTGGTAATAATTAAATAATAATGACTTCAGCCTCAATTCGCCTTTATACCAACATCATTGTAAAATATTTTTGTGTGTTTAGTTGCTCAGTCATGTCCATCTCTTTGCAACCCCATGGACTGTATCCTGCCATTCTCCTCTATCTATGGAATTTTCCAGGTAAGAATACTGGAGTGGGTTGCCATTTCCTCTTCCAGGGGATCTTCCCAACCCAGGGATTGAACTTGCATCTGCTACGTTGCAGGTGGATTCTTTTTTTGTTGTTTGTTTGTTTTTTTCCATTTATTTTTATTAGTCGGAGGCTAATTACTTTACAATATTATAGTGGTTTTTGCCATACATTGACATGAATCAGCCATGGATTTACATGTGTTCCCCACCCCGATCCCCCCTCCTGCCTCCCTCCCCATTCCATCCCTCTGGGTCTTCCCAGTGCACCAGCCCTGAGCACTTCTCTCATGCATCCAACCTGGGCTGGTGATCTGTTTCACCCTTGATAGGATACTTGTTTCAATGCTGTTCTCTCAGAACATCCCACCCTCGCCTTCTCCCACAGAGTCTAAAAGTCTGTTCTGTACATCTGTGTCTCTTTTTCTGTTTTGCATATTGGGTTATTGTTACCATCTTTTTAAATTCCATATATATGCGTGAGTATACTGTATTGGTCTTTATATTTCTGGCTACTTCACTCTGTATAATGAGCTCCAGTTTCATCCATCTCATTAGAACTGATTCAAATGAATTCTTTTTAATGGCTGAGTAATATTCCATTGTGTATATGTACCACAGCTTCCTTATCCATTCGTCTGCTGATGGGCATCTAGGTTGCTTCCATGTCCTGGCTATTATAAACAGTGCTGTGATGAACATTGGGGTGCACGTGTCTCTTTCAGATCTGGTTTCCTCGGTGTGTATGCCCAGGAGTGGGATTGCTAGGTCATATGGCAGTTCTATTTCCAGTTTTTTAAGGAATCTCCAGACTGTTCTCCACAGTGACTGTACTAGTTTGCATTCCCACCAACAGTGTAAGAGGGTTCCCTTTTCTCCACACCCTCTCCAGCATTTATTGCTTGTAGACTTTTGGATAGCAGTCATTCTGACCGGTGTGTAATGGTACCTCATTGAGGTTTTGATTTGCATTTCTCTGATAATGAGTGATGTTGAGCATCTTTTCATGTGTTTGTTAGCCATCTGTATGTCTTCTTTGGAGAAATGTCTGTTTAGATCTTTGGCCTATTTTTTGATTGGGTCATTTATTTTTCTGGAATTGAACTGCAGGATTTGCTTGTATATTTTTGAGATTAATCCTTTGTCTGTTTCTTTACCTGATGAGCCATCAGGGAAGCCCCATTGTAAAATGTTCTTTTTTTTTTTCATGGAGGAAGGGGCTCACAAGGGCAAGAATGTCTGAAGCCCAACAATAGCATCATGTCGTGGCCCTGTTCACATCCCTTCACCCCCACACCTAAGCATGTGTAGAGGTTCCAGCTTCCTGAGTTCTCAGGTACAGTCTACCACCAAAGTGAGTAGATGCACCCTGGATTGTTTGGGGGGAGCGTTCTACAGGGAGGTCAGTGATCCCAAGTGTCTCTGCTGCTCTGGTTCAATTTCCCAGTTTTGACTGCTCTATTCAGTAGGCAGTGGGGCAGATCAGCTGCTCTGAGTCCTTACTTTCCCCACCTGAACTGAACTCCAAGTTTAGCCAAGCAGAGACCTGAGTCCAAGGCAGCATTGCCTAAAGACTCTGCATTCTTAACCTGGAGGGCCAGTCACCTCAAAAGTAGAGACATTGGCCCTTGCGGACACTCAGGAACTTGAACTCTGCCCTGGCCTCTTGCAGGAGGGACCCAGGTGGCATCCACTCCTTTCTCCAAACCACAAAACATCATGAGAGCTACCAAATGTCAAGCTTATCTGGTGTGTTATCTCACTGAGTGACCCTGGCAGCCCTACAAGGAGGCTACTACCATTATTAGCCCCATTTTACAGACGTGGAAACTCAGGGAGACTCATGGAGGCTCACGGAGACGCATGGAGGCTCAGAGAGACTAAGAAACTTGGCTAAGTTCAGAAAGCTAGTGAAGTGGCAAGGTCAGGATTTGAATTCTGAGCTGCGTGACCCTAGAGCTAACACATCCGTTATCCCCACCCCTGGCCCCCAGCCAGGGGACTGGCCTCCGAGGTGGGAGGTCATGTTCCCCAAGGAAGAAGTGTGGTATCAGGTGATGTCTCCAAGATGAGGGTGGATCTTGGAGGGTGGTCTGGCGACACACACAGAAGACCTTAGAATGGTACACAGAATGAATATTTTCCTTGTATTCCATAGCCATTATGGGTACTTAAGCAAACATATATATTTGATACATCTAAATCACAATTTCCTGTATATTCCTCCTAGAGAAGGTATGTAAGTTTTTCCACGTGAGAAGATTTAAAGAAAAATATTAAGCAAATCATGGTACTGGTGACACATGGGAAAAAAATTAAACAAAAAATAGTAAATATTGGTATATGGGGACTTCCCTGGTAGTCCAGTGATTTCAACATAGAGCCTCCAATGCCAGGGGTGTGGGTTTGATCCCTGGCTGAGGAGCTAAGATCTCACATGTCTTGTGGCCAAAAAAACAAAACATAAAACAGAAACAATATAGTAACAAATTCAGTAAAGACTTTAAAAATGGTTAACATTTAAAAAAAAAAGTAACACACATATTTTGTATGTGGGAAAGATCTATAGGTCATACAGTGGGGTTTAGTCATCTTGTGAGTGTCCTTGAGTAAGATTCTTCAGTTCTCTGAGACTCAGTTTCCTCATCTTTAAAATGGGATTGGCCCCAAAGGGTTGTTTAAAGATACAAAGTGGATGACACTGTGTGTTTACTTCGATGAGGCATGCGAGATTTTAGCTCCCTGACCAGGGATCAGACCCACCTGGACACACAGTGGATGGGTTGCCAAGCTCTGTCTAGTGTCTGTGGGCAGAGAGCCCCATGGCCAAGTGCTTTTTGGCTGTGAGCTCTCAGGCAGGGAGCATGAGAGGCGTTTTTGAAGCGAACAGGCAGGGAGGAGGTTGGGCTTGGAACTTGAGTTCTCTGTGCTTAATTCTATTTGGACTCATCCCAGACCTCTGGTCCTCCCAAGTAACATTCTATAAATCTGCTAAATTGAACATGAGCCTTAATTGCCAAAATTACCTGTAACATTAGCTTCTCTCACAGCTGTGCCCTCTCCTGGGGCTGGAGCCAGTTCTCTGGGGGTGACTGGATCTGAGAGGGCTGAGCCCTAATGCAGCAGGCTGTCGGTGGGCCTGAGAGCTCAGCCTAGGGCCCTGGAGTGGTGCAGAGGGGCCAGGACTGGGAACCCAGCCTGTGGTGTTCCGAGGACAGTCCTGGGATCTCAACACAGCCAGGCTAGCTCAAGAAGCCCACCCTGATTAAAGATGGCGGAGAAGCCTCTCGTTTTCCTGGAGTCACCTCAGATCCCGGAAGTCAGAGCCCACGTCCAGTGTTCCTGTTATGAGTCAACCGTAGAACTCGTGATGCTCAACCAGTGGGCATCACTGAGAGTTTATAGTAGCCAGAGGGGACAGAAGGCATGAAAGAACCCGGGGGAGGTATTAGGCCCTGTGCCTTTGCCTCAGACATCTTCAACTTCACTGAATAATGTGAGACAATAAAAATGGCCAAAAGAGAGGAAGAGAGAAAAGATAACTCAGACTCACTAGTTTTCAGGAAAATGCAAATTAAAATTTAAATCACATATATTTGTTCACTTATCACAGTGCAAATAATTTACATTTTAATAATATCAGAGTTGCATAATGTGGGGAAGATGGGCTTTTTTAAAATTGAAGTGAGAGTGTAACTTGGTTGAGGAAATTTGGCAGGATTTACTAAAATTAAAAATGTGCATGGCCCTGTTCCTTGACCCAGCAATGCTACTTCTAGGGATCTATCTACCTTAGGAAAGTGTTTGCACCTTGCACAAAGATGTTCATTGTAGCCCTGCTTGGTAGTCAATTAGAAACAAGCTAAATGTCCATCCAAAGGCAAAGGTGAAATGATGCTCTGTGGCAGTCATCACCTCCCTGGGATTTCCTTCATATCCCTTGTCCCCTCTGGAGTTCTCAGTGCTGGCCATAGCATAGAATTTGATGTATAAGTTTAGAAAATTCTTAAAGACTTTCTGTTGGTGAAAAAAAAAACAAACAAGATGCAGTAATATCCAAACAGTATGAAATAAACTGTGTAAAAGCAACACTTCACCAACAAACAAACCTGTAGAACTGACCCAAAGCAATACCATGTATTTCTACAGATGCAAAAAATTTATAGAAAAAAGATCTGAAAGGAAATCCACCAAACACATGATAGCAGTCACTCTGGTAGGGGGCGTGGGACTTGGGGAGGTGGTTAAGGAGATCGCCAGCTTTACATCCAGTGTTTGAAAATAATTTTTACAAGTGAATGTATTCATGTACTATTTATATCAGAAAAGTAAATGTATTGATGGGATTGGCTGAGGGATGCACTGTGTGTGTACCCCCAATGCACAGATGTCCAGTTATAACACAATAGATGTTTAGAGACGTAAGAGAGACAGAAGTCCTTGCTATGTGACTATTCACTTTTGGATAACCCTATACTATACACATCTTAACACACACGACTAAATACAACTTAAATTAACTGTGAACAGAAATCAACAGTCATGTAAAAGACACAGGGTTTCACGAAGCAGATGAAAGTGAACGTGGAGAACTTCTTGAAGTCATTCTCAAAGCCAATGTTCAAGGAAGATAGGGCAGCCGAAGAGGAGGGATTGGCAGAAGAAAAAGGAAAATAAACAGGGATGATGACATGTTAAGGGCTTTGGAAGAGGATGAGGTGAATATCATGGAGAAAATGAATGAAATCCTCTGACATGTTCAAAAGACAACCTTTTAAAATAATTGTGCTCTCAAGGTCAAATAAGGAGATTGACTTGTATGATTTTATAGGATCTTTAAGAATATGAATTTGTTAGTTCTCAAAATTAATGCACAGTTGTAATCATAGCCTAGATGTGGTTAAACATTAGATAAATGTATTGGAAATAATTCTTCTTCCATTTTTCTTGAGATAAATTACAAACCAAACCCTTTTCTATCTTTAACACATGATTTTGTTTGTGATTTTTTTAAAAAAATAGATATTTTAATTTTGTGTCTTTAGCTGTGTTTCTGATTGTGAATGGAGTTGCTTTTGGTACTTTTTTTTTTTTCTTTTCAATGTTTCAGAGTGTCTAACTCTGTCTGGGGAAGAAGTGGAAGGGAACTTACCTTGAGGAAGTGAAACGTGAAGAGGAGAAGTTTGCCCAGTGGACAAGACAAGAGAAAGACATGCCTGGCAGAAGGCACAGCACGGGCAGAGGCACTGAGGCATGGATGAATGAGGTGCACGTGGGGGACAGAAGGTGATGTTGCAGGATCATTGAGTATAGATGGAGAACTGCAGAGAAAGGAGATGTGGAAACCAGCTGGAGACAGACATGGAAGATCAGGGCCCATTGTGAGAGGTTCAGACTTCATCCTTCAGGCAACAGGAAGGGTTTTCAGGAGGGATGTGATATGCTCTATTCAGCTTCTAGATGCGTCACTCCAGGAGGCACAGAGGAGCCTTGTGCTCTAGTCAAGACTTCCCCAGTGGTGATGCAGCAATGCTCGTGGCACCCACCCTGTGTAAGGTAAGCAATAATTCACTTGATCCTCTCCATCATCCTGAGAGGAACAGAGAAGTTAAAGAGTTGCCCGAGAAGTTAACGAGGTCACACAGTGGGGAAACTGCAAGAGCTGGATTTTGGACTTGAGCGTGTGCTCTTAACCTGTTCGCTCAATCTGCCCACCAGGTAGGCAGGGCTCTTCTATGTACGTTTTCACAGTTTAAATGGACTTACTTCTGGATTTAGGCATATTTGTTCAAAAGGACAGCACTCACTGTTACAAATGAAAAAGCTATTTTCTATTACACATTATACAGATATTTGTTTGTTAAAATAGAGCATTTGCTCCTGTTGGGGTCTAATGAGTGATGAATGTGTAAATTAAGGCAGGGGGCATAGCCAGAAAAGGAGGGGACCCACAGGAACACATTTAAGAGGTTTTGGCAACAGGTCGATGTACTAAGTGGCTGGAATGGGGTGAGAGGCCTCTTTGACATGCCAGAGGTCTGGGTGACTAATGATGACATTAGCTACCTGGGGGTGTGAGCATTACAAGTTATCCTGGGAACATTAAAAATCCTAAATAAAGTGTTCGGGCATCAGAGATAGTGGGATGGGATGGGGCAGAAGACCTGGTCCCTGGTGGGGCTTCCTGGATGTGTCAGGAAGGGCTCTGACTCAGGACACTGGGTCCCCAGACCAAGGCTGTGAAATTAACATCACAGGCAAATGGAAATTCTCAGCGAGGGAGGCCAAGGAGCTGAGGGCAGGCGGGGCAGGCAGCTCTGCCTGAGACCAAGTGCACGGTCCCAGCATGGTCTGTAACCAGAGCCCTGGAAGAACATTAGGAACGTGACATCAGGATGGCATTTGCAGCCTCACTCCGACAGGTGGGTGGAGCATTGATAACTTGAATGGTTTCAGCTGGGGATGAGGGGTGAGCCAGGGTAACCAGAGTCCCTGCTCCTCTCCCGGGGCACCTGGCCCTTTCCCATTTCCCTCTTGGCTCTCCCCACTCCAAGTAAAGCAAGGCCTTGCTTGCCTCCTGTTGTCCTTTGTTTCCGTGGCGGAAAATTTGAAAGCCCGGCATATTGGGTTTCTCTTTAGCACACCGATAAGGCAGAGGAAACATCTGTGGTTTGAGACAAAATGTGTGAAAGATGGGGGTGGGGGGGTGGAGGTGGGGACAGAAGTTTTCTGTCTTAGAGAACGTTTTATCTCCTTGCTAGACACCTCCTTTATTAAAATGAAATTTATAGGTTGAAACGTGAACACGAACGTCGAGGAGACAGAAGGTTTAGATCCAACAGGAGGGAATTCAAAATACATAAAAAAGGAAATCCCGAAAAGTCACACTTCCAGAAGCAAATGCAGACGCATTTGCTTCGGTTTCCTAGACTTTTTCTCCACTATCCAGCTCAAAGAGCTCTACCACCTGTGATCCATGCCTTAGATTTATTATCAGTTTCCAGGGACTAGCCCAACAGCTTCAGCACCAGCATTTTCATAAATCAAGCATTGAAAGCAGTTCAGTTGAGAAACTGATAGAAAAGGCCTGGACCCCAGAGGCATCGAGCTCTCAAGCTCCCAAGTCTCGCCATTCGCCCTTCTGCACAATCCCAAAGACAGAGAAGATCTGGGTTGGACTTGGTGTTGTGTGGAGTTAGCCCAGGAATCAGAGACAGCTACATTCTGCAGCATCCTTCCCCTGCCCCTTCCTCCATACTTGCTGTGGTCCAGACCCTGGGATCAGGTTGATTCCAAGCAGGGGTATTCCAGTTGTGCCAGACTGTTGGGTAGGAACGGGAGCCTCCAGCTTCAAGAGGGAAATACCCTGCTTCGAAATAGCTACTGCACACTCTGTAAGTGGGCCATTTGTTGTTGTTTGATATGTTAGAAGTTTCATCAAACCTCTGGGCATATTTATACAATTAGAGCGGCAAGCGAAAGAAAACAGTGCAGTGACAAATTGGGCTCGTGCACTCTGATTAACTTGTTAAACTAAATAGATTGCGGAGGAAACGTGCCCCGTTTGAATTTATGAAATTGCTTCTCATCAAGATAGAAGCCTGCTGAGCCATTAGGGGTGCAGGCAGCTGGTATGCACTTTGGCCAGAATTCCATGCAGGTTCAGAAGGAAAGAGGAACCATCCCTGACTTCAAACCAAATGACAGATCTTCACTGTGACCAGGCAGGACTGCTTTGTCCGAAACCTAGACAGTCTTGTCAAGTCCTGCTGACCCAGAACCCAGGCAGCCAGCTGATTTCTGTCCTCCAGTGTTCTTTGGGCTCTTGGTTTTTTATGAGCGTGATGACAGGCAGAAAAACAAGAGGGTGAGGAATTTTAGGTTAAAAATCCTAGAGATCCAGTTTGTATCTCCTATGTCTTCAGCCATTGTGGGTGGACCCCGGGCCTTAAAGAGTTGAATTCTGTCCAACCCTCACAAATAGAAGCCAACATTTATCACTACTGACTCTGTGCTGGAAGAAAGGCTCAATGCTTTTGAGTCAATTATCTTATTAAAGACTCCCGGTGACTCTACAGCAAAGGTGCTAGTATTACTCCCGTTTTCCAAATGAGGTCAAGGCAAGGTCCATGGTGGGTCACGGTGACACGGACGAAGGGCAGGGCTGGGACTTGAACCTGGTTGAGCCTGTGATGTTCATTCACACTGTTGTCCGCATCAAGGCTGTGGGAATCCCCAGGCCCTTCAAAGACCCTATAGAGTCTGAAACAGCCTTTGGACACCTCAAAGAGTTTGAGCCAGCTTGCAAATTATTTATAAAATACAAATAGCACAATGTTTGCAAATTGGTATGCACAGAAATGATCTCCCAACCTAGAAAACTGGATTAATCCATTCGTCTTATGCCTCAACCATTCTGATGTTCAAGGCGAGAATGGAATGTATAGCATGTCAACTCCACCAGTAATAGTAGTAGCTAATAATAATCAGTCAGTTCAGTTCAGTCACTCAGTTGTGACTGACTCTTTGTGACCCTATGGACAGCAGCATGCCAGGCTTCCCTGTCCATCACCAGCTCCCAGAGCTTGCTCAAACTTGTGTCCGTCGAGTCAGTGATGCCATCCAACCATCTCATCCTCTGTTGTCCCCTTCTCCTCCTGCCTTCAATCTATAACAGTAATAGCTTATTAATATAATACCTCTATCAACAATAATAATCAATAATAGTAATAGCTAATCTTATTAATGCAATACCTGTGCTATGTGTCTGGCCTGGGTACTTTGTCTGTGTCAGCTCATTTAATCTTCATCTCAACCTTATGATATAGGTGCTATTTTTAAGCCTATTTTCCAGATGAGGAAACTGAGGCACTGGAGGTTAAATTAAATGCCGAAGGGACACAGGCAGTTGCCGTCTGGAGTCCACATCCTGACAACCATGGAAATGCTGTGTCCTGCCCAGAGGGCCATCCCGTGCACCAGGTCAAGCCCTCCCCTTTTCACTGCTGGGAGATGTTTCCCAGGGACTGATGAAGTTTTGTTTTGCACTCTGGGAAGGTGACTCATTCTCCTTGTACTGGAGGAACCAGCCTCCTTTTCTAGGCAGGGACCTCGCTGCCCGCTCCTTTCCTGTTGCTGGATGAGCTGGGCCAGTGGATGCAGTTTCTCAGGCGCTGCCCAGCCCCAGAAGGACGTGGCTCTTCGCCTTCTGCCCCCTTTGGACCATTTTCTTCGAAAGTGGCAGGCCCAGGCCTGCCCAGGCTGAAACAGATGTGTGTGCATTGTAGAAGGTGGGGCCCAACTTTCCCGAGAGTCTTCAGAAAGAAAGGTGACTCATGTTTTCTTAAAGGCAATTCTCTTGGAGGTCATCCTGGGCCACTGGTGATCTAGGATGTTGGCAGGTCACTCATTCATTCATTCCCTCATTCAACAAGTCTCCAGTAGCAACGGCATGATGTATGGGGGTCAGTGCAGTGAAGAGAACCAAGTCCTTCGGCGTGAATGATCTAGACTAAGGGGAAAGCCTCTGGTTGTATTATCGTGTGTGTGTGTGTGTGTGTGTGTGTGTGTGTGTTAGTTGCTCAATCGTGTCCGGCTCTTTGCCACCCATACACTGTAGCACACCAGGCTCCTCTATCCACAGAATTCTCCAGGCAAGAATACTGGAGTGGGTCATTGTTGTGATTCAGTTGCCCAGTCATGTCTGACTCTTTGTGACCCCATGGGCTGCAGCACACCAGGCCTCTGTCTCTCACCATCTCCTAAAGTTTGCCTAAGTTCATGTCCATTGCACCGGTGATGCCATCCAGCCATCTCATCCTCTGACGCCCTCTTCTCCTCCTGCCCTCAATCTTTCCCAGCATCAGGGACTTTTCCAATGAGTCAGCTGTTCCCATCAGATGACCAAAATACTGGAATTTCAACTTCAGCATCAATCTTTCCCACTGGAGGGGTTAGCCGTTCCTTCCTGACCCAGGGATGGAACCCAGGTCTCCTGCATTGCTGGCAGATTCTTTACTGTCTGAGCCACCGAGGAAGCCCTATTATCACATGAATAAATGCAGATTTGTTCATCAGAGATGAGAGTTACAAAGGAAAGCAATCTAGTGCTTTGGGATCTTAAAGGGAAGAAAGACCTGGTCAGAAAAGTCAGGAGAAGCTTCCCCACAGAAGAGAAACTGGCGCTGAGATCTGAATCATGAGAGGAACTCGATGCACAAGAGAGAGATGGGGAAGGAAGAGCTCTCCTGGTGGAGAGACCTGCATGTGCAAAGGCCCAGTGGCAGAGGGGAGCATGGCAGACACCAGGGCCTGAAGAGGCAGGGATGGCTGGAGTGCAGAGTATGGGAGTGGCTTTGAAGGATCAGCTTCACTAGGATGGGTCTTGCTGGCTGTGTTAAGGCCATGGAATGGGTTGGGCTTCATCAAAGAAACAAAGAGAAGCTATTAAACGGTTCTAAGCGCGCAAATGAGTGAGTGAAAATCTCTGTCACATCTGACTCTTTGCAACCCCATGGACTATAGCCCACCCAGTTCCTCTGTCCATGGGATTCTCCAGGCAAGAATACTGGAATAGGTAGCCATTCCCTTCTACAGGGATCTTCCTGACCCAGGGATGGAATCTGGGTCTCCTGCCTTTTAGGTAGATTCTTTACTGTCTGAGCTACCAGGCAAATGGGGGAGGAGGGTAAATATGGCAAGAGGGCAGTGACGCATCCCCTTGTGTGTGGCAAAGACCACAGTGACCCAAATTCATTTCTTTGTGGCAGAGCTTCCAGAGTGGGCTGAGTGTTCCCAACGTGGAAGTCACAAGGGTGAGACCCTGGGTGCACGGAGCCTTGGAGAAAAACCAAGTTGGAAAAGAATGAATTATCAAAGCAGTTTTGGGAGGCCTCCACTTTTAAGCACAAAATCTAGCAGATTGGGAATATTTAGTGTGGGGGCCCCAGGATTGCACTTAAGAGTCTTTAGGGTAGCATCTTGCTTTCTTGCAGCAATAGAAGCTCATCCTAATGACCCCAGGGCTATCCAGGAAAGATAAAATTATAGTGAGTATTATTTGTTTTGGAAAATACTGTACAACATAATACACTCAGGTGTATCTCCCTACCCATGATGATGGTTAAAATTAAAAAAAAACAAAACAACAAAAAAATAAACAAGGTCCTAAAGGAATACCTTACATGACCTCTAAAGCATTCCATCATGACCTGGCCCTTGAGCAGATAGCCAAGACTGACGGCATTGCCTGGTCAAAAAGTTCATTTGGGTTTTTCAGTAAGATCTTACTTTTTGGTCAACCTAATACTATAAGCACTTTCGTAGTGGTTCAGTGGGAGAGAAGCCGCCTGTCAAGCAGGAAACATGGGTTTGATCCCTGAGTCTAGAAGATCCCCTGGAGAAAGAAATGGCTACACATTCCAGTCTTCTTGCCTGGGAAATCCCATGGACAGAGGAGCCTGGTGTGCTATAGTCCACGGGGTCACACAAGACTCGGACACAACTTGGTGATTCAACAACAACAACAGTACTACAAGCAAATCAATTAACTCAAGAGATTTTTAACTAGCAGCCAGAAAGTGGAGTGCGCCTGTAACAAATGTCTGAATAGGTGGAAGTGGCTCTGGCATTGAATTATGGGTGAAATCTGGAAGAACTTTGAGGCACAGGGGAGAAAAAGCCTACGTCATCCTAATCAGACTGTTGGCAAAACTACGGACATTCAAGTCCCTTCTGATAAGGGTTCAGAAGAGGAGAAATATACAAAGGAGAAGCCCATGTGAAGACAGAGGCAGAGGTTGGAAAGATTTAGCCACAAGCCAAGGGATGCTGACGGCCTCCAGAACTGGAGGAGGCAAGGAAGGTATTCTCCACTAGAGCGTCCGGAGGGAGTGGGGAGCTGCCCACACCTTAATGTCAGCCTAATGATACTAATTTTAGACTCTGGCTTCCAAAACTTGAGAGAATAAATGTCATTTGCTTTTGAGCCATCAAGTTTGTGGTAATTTGTTGCAGCAGCCACAGGAGACAAAGACATTGTTTTTTTTTTTTTTTTTACTAACTTTTAACATTTTTATTTATTTATTTTGGCTGTGCTGGGTCTTCATTGCTGTGTGCAGGCCTTCTCTGGTTGCGATGAGTAGAAGCTACTCTTCATTGCAGTGCGTGGGTTTCTCATTGAGGTGGCCTCTGTTGTTGGAGAGCATGAGCTCTAGAGCGCCAGCTTCAGTAGTTGTGGCACACGGGCTTAGTTGCCTAGTGGCAAGTGAGATCTTCTTGGACCAGGGATTGGCAGGCAAATTCTTAACCAGTGAACCACCAGGGAAACCTCTGAATACATTCTGAGGAACATTTAATTCATATTCCACAAACATTCATGATTTCATGTGGCTGGTGCCTTCTCCTACTTCATAGCTCATACCAAAAGGCACCTCTTGAATTGAGGATCCCCAGCCTCCAATATTCTTGCCTGGAAAATCCCATGGATAGAAGAGCCTAGTGGGGTCAGTTCATAGGGTTGCAAAGAGTCAGACACAACTGACTACACACACACACCCTCCCTAACCAGACCAGTTATTCTGCCTGTTAACCTCCAACACACTTAAATTCTTAAACCTAAATTTCTTTCTTAGTTTGTATACTTGTGTTTCGTCTGCCATCCTCCCATTAGAATATGAGCTTCAGGCAGTAGCATCAGGGCCTGCAGCATCCTGCTTCTTACTGTACCCTCAGCCGCCAGCAGAAGCCTGGAGCAAAGTGAACACTCCTTGGAGGTTTGTTGAATGAATAAATGACGTTTTGCGGTGTCCTGGAGGCCCACTGAGTTTGATGAGTATTCATAAGACTGATTCTCTTGCTTGCCTTGATCAACAGGTCTTGATAGTTATTTAAATTCTTCTTTTGGATCCTTAGTCTGTCCCAGGATGTGAAGCTGTTTAATATTCATTCATTCATTCACTCATTCAATAAATATTTATTTATTCGGGCTTATGTGTGAGGCAGTCCACTGATGATTCCTAATTGGGCTATTTTTTCCCCTGTTGAATTTCAATTGAGAAAGAAAAAAGCAACTGCAGCATTTTTCAAGGCAAAACAACCCATATAACAACCACAAACCGCAAACAACGAAACAATCTTTCATGAGGCTAATTAGTCCTAAGCCTTAAAAAAAATAATAATTGCCAATTCTGGAACAGTCTTTGAAGGCTTTTTGAACAGAATAGTAATCAGGAAACTTCAGCCTTCATGAGGCAAGGGCTCAGAGCAAAACAAGGCACTTCAGAGTTGTGTACTTTCTGGAACTCTGATTTGGCTGAATTTTCTTCTGATAAGGAAATTTTAAGGACATTGATGGGCAAGGGAAGCACATTCATTGCACACACTGATTCTTTCAACAGACTTCACAATATACAACCAGTCTCATAATCACAAGTGTTTCTTTCTGCTTAAAACCCAGAAGGGTAGCTGACATCTTTTATCAAAAAGACAGACAATTCTTATCCCCTGACAATTCCAGATTATGGATCCCAGGAGGCTCTCCTTACGCTGGTATTTTATCACTGGAATCAGAGCGACTGCTGTTTATTTTCTGAACCTCCACGTAGTTTTCAAGGTGTTGCCAGCAGGGCCTGGGCTGACAGTGACACGTGTTATTGTCACATTGCTAGATCTGAAAGAAAACACCAGATAAATAAATATCAGTGTTTCCTTGGATCTCTTTTTGCTATCATGGCACCGGAGGCGCTGGCATTTGTTAATTCACATATCTCCCCTGTTTGGTGAGGCAATGTTTTCTTTCATCTGCTGGAGTTGGGGAGGAAGGGGGTGGTGCGGGCTGGCAGCCTGGCATGGGACCTGGACGAACTGCCATTCGATCTGGGTGAGGGGGAGAGGGTGGAGATGGCCTCTGAATACAGTTCCACCCACGGAGCAGGGTGGAGCCTGGCTGCAGGACAGTCTTCTCAGGCCTCTCTCGTGTGGGTAGGTTATCCTGCATCATGCTCAGCATCAGGTGATGTGGGCTGGTGTCCCAGCTGGGTAGGTTGCTCAACCTCCCAGCCTCAACTTCTGTGCCTGTAGAAATGGATCCTGGGATCCTCCTCCTAGGTTGTTGAGAGAACCACAGAAGACAGAAGAGCCCCCCTCTCCAGTCAGACTGACTCCTTATTTTCCCCCAGACCTTCTCCTTCCTCCCCTACTCTGCCCTGTTCTCCCCTCTGGATCACACCTCCCTCTGCCTTTGGCCTTCTTTAGATTTCCTTATCCTAGGACCCAGGATGATGTCAACAACCTATGGCCCATGGACCGCATCTGGCCTGCTGCCGGATTTTGGAAATACAGTTTTCCTGGCATGCAGTCATGACCGTTCATTTACATATTGTCTGTGGCTGCCTTGTGCTGCAGTGGCAAAGTTGAGTAGTTGCAACACAGACCATATGGCCCACAAAGCCTAAAATCTGTCCTAGCTGGCCCTTCACAGAAGAATTTTGCTTGTTCTTGATGCTCTCCTAGACATAAATCACCCTGATTCCACTCATCCTTGAAGGCCCGGCTTGAGTTCTTGATCTGCTTGACATCCCATGGCATGTTAATTGGTTTTATATACAAAAAGGTTTCCATGATCATATGCTTTTAGGAAATCCTAAGTTAAAGAAGCATAAGCAGCCTTCTTTACTGACTGCAGGACTTATCAGTGCATTTAATGTGCTAGTGGATGTTGGGAATCTCCCAGAAGGGAATGTGGTATGTAACATTTCTCAAATGTGTTTCTCTATTGGGCTACTGAGTGTTGAAGAGCTTAACTCATCTTCTCTAGTCACTTTTTCTCTCTGGGTAATGCCTTCTGCTACAAATGGATTTAGAATATATTGCATTTTTATCTGAAGTGTTCATTTTTAACCTGGTTCTCTCCCCTGGATTCTAGACACTGCACTCCCTTTACAACAGTCTAACAGACAAACTCAAACTTAACAATGCTCCAAATGTACCTCTTCTTCTCCCATCATTATCCATAATAGGAAGTGGCAACACCATTCACCAGTTGCTTGGTCCAAAAATCTAGCACTCTTCTTGACTCCCCTCATCCTCTCACACTGTTTCTCTAATTCATCAGCACGCCTGTCCTCTCTAACTCCAAAAGGCATCCTGTATAGGAACACGTCTCACCAATTGCACGATGATCAGCCTGGTCCATGCCACCCACATCAGTTGACTGGATGCCTTCAACAGCCTACTAATTGGGCTCCCTGATTCTGTTCTTGCTCCCTGAAACTCAAATCCAGTTACTTCTTTCCCTGACTTAAAATACTTCAAGGAAAATATTTCCATTCCAACCAGAATAAAATACAAACTCCTCCAATGACTCTCCAGGCCCTAGATAATCAGACCTTCGCCTACCTCTTCCTCTGGCCTATTTTGCCCTCAAACCCAGTAATCCCAGGGCCTTTGCACATGTTAATCATGTTAATCTTTTTTTTTTTTTTAGGAAAGCTCATTGTCATTCCTTTTCCCTTCCCCATCTTTTCAAAACCTTTTCTGACTCTTCATTATCATCTAGGTCATTAGATCCTCAGAGAGGCCCTTGCTGACCAAACCAAAGAACACTCAATTTCATTGTATCAAATTATCTAGCTCATCATCTTCATCGCTCTTGTTGAAACCCCAGATTATCTTATCTATTGTTTTCATGCTTATTTTCTGTGTTCCATTGAGTACAAGCTTCATGAGGCCTGTTTCCTTTTCCACCACTAGGGATCCAGAACCTAAGACAGTCCCAGGCACACAGTGGCTGTTTGACCATCACCATTTGTTGGCAGATTGACTCATAATCTCCTTAATCAGCAAAGCACCCCATGTTCTAGCATTTATGTTATTGTTATAATGCAAGTTAGAACATCTGATATTCATCAAGGGCTACTTGCCAGGCACTGTGCTATGTGTCTTTCTATTATCTCATGCCGTTCTTCCAATTAATGTACAGAGCCTATGAGCAACTAGTATTTTTTATTCCCATTTCACAGATGAGGAAAGTGAGGCACAGAGCGGCTAAGCTGCTTGCCTAATTGCATACCTGGCCCTTGGCAGGCCCTGGTCACTGACCTGGATCTGATTCCAAATCCATGACTGCGGGCAGTGCTGGGGCTACTGCTGCCACATTACAGGGGTTGACATTTGAGTCTCCAAGTGTAAGGTGTACAGCGGCCCAATAGCATCATGAGCAGGCTCACCTCTGACTGTGGCTTCTGATTTGAGCAGGGGCTTCACTACCTTATGTGCACATTACTTGGAATATTACTTAATTTGGTAAAAAAACTATAACACAGGGAACTACATTTAATATCCTGTGATAAACAGTAATGGAAAAGAATATGAAAAAGAATATATATTTATACATATATATAAGTGAATTACTTTGCTATACAGCAGAGATTAACACAACACTGTAAATCAAATATACTAAAATAAAATAAAATTTTAAAAAACTCTTACTCTTACCAGGAACAGCTAGGTCTGTGTTTCACTTCACATAAAACACAGTTCCACCCTGTCTGTCATTCATGAGGTAAACATGGTAAAGCGCTGACAACAGTGCTGGTCCATAATAAGCACTTTATAATTTTTTGTTAAATAGCTGTATGCAGCTGAAGGGCTTTGTCCTTGATTTCAAAGGTAGGCAAAACCACTGACTGTGTTGTCCTTCTTTCCTGCTCAGGCAGTGATTACAGGTGGCATACTTGCATGTTATTAAGTAACATTCCCTCCCTTGCAGTCAATTTTAACACTCCTCCAATATCTGCAATCAGTCAATCCTAAAGGAAATCAACCCTGAATATTCATTGAAAAGACTAATGCTGAAGCCAGAGTTCCAATACTTTGGCCATCTGATGCAAAGAGCTGACTCGTTGGAAAAGACCCTGAGGGGGAAAGATTGAAGGCAGGCAGAAAGGGGATGACAGAAGACGAGATGATTGGATGGCATCACCGACTCCATGGACATGAGTTTGAGCAACATTTGGGAGGTGGTAAAGGACAGGGAAGGCTGTTGTGCTGCAGTCCATGGGGTCACAAAGAGTCGGACACAACTGAATGACTGAACAACATCTGCTAAGCTCCCTCCTTTAGCAGAGAGAGTTCTCAGTGACTAACCCAAGGCCCAAAGCCTTTGGCAGGAGAAAGGATCTCTCAGGCATGTAACAGCCTTGCCATGCAGAAGGTTGCGGACTCAGTATTTGCATGCGAAACATAATACCGTTGTGTCTATTTAAATCCTGAGGTTTTTATTATTATGGTAAACTCTGCTTTATCGCAAGGGATACTGCCTTTTCATTATAGTAGTGACTTCGAGACCCTTTTTTCAAAAGGAATTGAAGTTAAAAACTAGTTTAAAACACACAGTGACCAAATGAGCCAGCAATGCCATTCCGAGGTGTTTACCCCAGAGAAGTGAAAGCCTATGTTACATGCAAGTGTTCTTAGCAGTAATTGTTTGTAATAGCCTCCAGTTGAAAAGATCCCAAATGTCCATCAACAGATAAACAGATAAAGGCCCTGTGGTCACTCCATACAATGGAGAACTACTCAGTAATAAAAAGGAACAAGATATCAAGGTACACAACAGCATGATGAGTTTCAACAGCATTGTGTTAAGTGAGAGAAATCAGAAACAAAAGACTGTCCTCTCTGTGGTTCCATTTCTAGGATCTTCTCAAAAACAGGCGAAGTGTTGCAACAGTAAACCAGTTTAGAGTCCTGGGGAAAGGAGGCAAGTGAAGGGACCTTGAGGATGATGGTACGTGTCTGTATCTTGATCTAGAGATAGTTCCATGACAATAGAAATATATTGAAACTCCTGGGAATAGACACTTTTAAGTATGTGCATTTTATTGTATGTAAAACATTCCTCACTTAAGTCAATTAGGAGTATAAAGGAAAAAGAGACAAATAATGCAATAGGTATTGTATGAAAAGGTCAAACTTGCAAAGGTGACCAAGGGTTAGAAATTCCTGGAGCTCTACCACCACAAGCAAGAGATCTATTATTACTTTTTGTTCTTCTCCTATCACTAGAACATTCATTCGTCATTTTGGTCACTGAATGCAATTGTAATTTTAACTCTGTCAATCTTTTCTTTTCTGGATTCAGATTTCATACCTTGCTTAAGACACAGTAAAGGACATCCTCACCCTAAGATTGTAAACACTATGGTATTATTCTCTGCCGTTCTAGAAGCTTCAGTCGTGTCCGACTCTTTGCACCCCTATGGATTGCAGCCCACCAAACTTCTCTGTCCAAGGGATTTTCCAGGCAAGAATATCAGAGTGAATTGCCAGGCCCTCCTCCAGGGGATCTACCCAGCCCAGGGATCGAATCTGCATTGTCTCTTCTGTCTCCTTGCATTGACAGGCAGATTCTTTACCACTAGGGCCAACTGGGAAGTTGTGTTCTTGTAATTTTTAAAAATATGGCATTAAAATTTTTTTTATTTTTAATCATGGTAAAGTGCACCTAGGATAAAAGTTATCATCTTAATTATCTTAAATGTTTAGTTCAGTGGCATTAAGTGCCCATTATTGTGAAACCATCCCCACCAGCCAGCCATCTCCAGAACACTTTCATCTTCTCAAACTGAAACTCTGTCCTAATTAAACAATAACACCCTGTGCCCCGCTCCTCCCAAACCCTTGCAATACCATGCTACTTTCTGTCTCTATGAACTGCACTATTCTTGGTATCTCACCTAGGTGTGTATCATACAGGATTTGTCCTTTTGTGACTGGCTTATTTCACTTAACAAAATGTTCAAACCATTTTTAAAACCATGTGATTTTTGATCAATCTGGAATTTACTTGTGTGTGTAAGGTGTAGGTAATGACTTGATTATCTTCCTCCTAACAAATAGTTAATCAGTTTTCCCAGCATCGTATGTGGAAGAGACCATTTTTTTCTTTCCACAATCAGTAGTCACCTGTACTGGGTCAGGAAGATCCCCTCAAGTAGGAAATGGCAACCCGCTTCAGTATTCTTACCTGGGAAATTCCATGGTCAGAGAAGCCTGGTGGGCTATAGCCCATGGGGTTGCAAAGAATCGGACATGACGGAGCAACAGAGTTTAACTATATTCTATGCAAAATGCATCAGTTTGCAGGCCCTTTTCTGTTGCTACGGTCTGTTTATTCCTGTGTCCGTTCCACACTGTTGTGACTGCTTCAGCTAAGACCTTACCCACCCCGAGTCCAGGGGCTTATTGAGACTTAATTCCTTCTTGTCAGCTGCTCCCAAGGATTTGGGGCACCTGACCATCTCCCGAACACTCTCCCATCTCTCCACTTCCCGAAGGAGCCTGGTGTGCGGAGTCTCAGTCCGCACGTGGGAGAGGAAGCCCCAGGCCCTGCTGTCAGAGGACACAGGTCCCCACAGACCTGAGCACACCCACCGGCTGCAGGGCTGGGGTCGTGAGGAGGTCAGCCTCTGCCCCGGTCTCGGAAGGATCTGGTAGGGGGCATAGGTGCCTGGGATGGTTTGGTTTCTTTGCCTGCAGTGGAGCCTGGCCATGACCCAATTGATGGCCTTGCAGACTTCAGGATGAGGCATGTCAATCTTGGGTGTCCTTGTCTCCAAGGACATTTGGTGCTACAAGCAAAACAGAATTCTTTCCAAGTTCATTTCCAGGGGCCCCTGGAGGCAGTGACAGACTGCTCCCTGAATCTCCACAGAGAGAGTGTGACAGTCCTGCTGGGGCTGCCTCTCTGAGGTGGTGAGAGGAGACAGAAGGAGCAGAGCCCGTCAGAGCAGGGCTCGTTAGCAGGTACGTGGGCCCACAGGCTTTCCTTGACTACCTGCAGGGCTGTGTTACTTGGCTGAGTATCCCACGGGATCCGTGCACTTCAGTCTGCTTTCTCAGGGCCAGAGGTATGGGCAGAGAGTGGGAAGTAGGAAGGGCTGATGTTTCCACGAATCTCTTGCTATCTAATGTCAGATGAGTCAGTTCACACCCACCAACAAGCTCCCTCTAGGTTTCTGGTAGGAGGCAAGAAACTGGGCCAAGGGAGCAGAGATAAGCTTGGAGAGCATCCTTCCCCCCGCCCCCTGCCTGCCTCTGGGCAGCAGGGAAGCCAGATGGAAAGCCTGGCTGAATTTCATAAAAGCCTCTGGGCACCGTGTGTCACCAGGACACGCAGGACTGGAGGAGATGCGGGGACTGTGGGCTCAGCAGGCCAGTTCTGCCAGGAGTCAGCAGGAAGGCAGGCTGACAAAGTCAGCTCGAAGTTCTGTTCTAGAAGCTGTATCCTTCCTTCCCAGTTTTCCTGTATCCTCCACTCTCTGAGTCGAGTCTTAACATGTTACACACACACATACACACACACACACACACTTACACACATGTTTATAAATACCTACAGACAAATGAAAATGAAAACTCCATGATACAAAATCTATGGGATGCAGCAAAAGCAGTTCTAAGAGGGAAATTTATAGTAATACAAACCTATATCAGAGAACCAGAAAAACTCAAATAATCAACCTAAACTTACACCTTAAAGAGCCAGAAAAAGGAGAATAAACAAAACTCAAAGTTAGTAAAAGGAAAGAAATTATAAAGAATCAGAACAGAAATAAATGAAATAGAGACTAAAAAACTAATAGAAAAGATTAATAAAACTAAAAGCTAGTTCTTTGAAAAGATAAACAAAATGGATATACTTTAACCAGATGCATCATGAAAAAAAGCGAGAAGACTCAAATCAATCAAATCAGAAGTGAAAAAGAAGTGACAACTGATACCACAGAAATAAAAAGGCTCAAGAGAGACAACTACAAGTAACTATATGCCAATAAAATGAACAACCTAGAAGAAATGGATAAATTCTTAGAAAGATACAATCTCCCAAGGCTGAACCAGAAAGAAATATTAAATAGAAAAGATTAGCATATTCAAATAATTTTTTAATGTAAGTAAATTTAGCATTTTTATAATCAATAATGTCTGTGATACATTAATAATCAATGTCACTCAGAGAACACTTATGTTATGCCAGGCATTGCCGGAAGCACTTTAACTATCCTGACCTAGCCAATATATACTTCCATTTTCCCTCATTTAGCATATGAGGATGCTGAAGTACAGAATGGTAAATAAAGTCACTTGCCCAAGTTCATGCTAAATAGGCTGCCTCTCAAATCATGGACTAAATATGGGACACACTGATTTTTTTTCTCAAAATCACATTAATAAATCCCTAAGAAGATATAATCATATGTGTGTCTGTGTGTCTGTGTGTGTATGTATAGTTGTATATATATATATATATGTATATACATTTGTATATATATGATGATGATATGTGCATGCTCAGTCTTGTCTGACTCTTAGCCACTCCATGGACTATAGCCTGCCAGACTCCTCTGTCCATGGAAATTTTCCAGTCAAGGATACTGGAGTGGGTTGCCATTTCCTACTCTAAGGGATCTTTGTGACCCAGGGATTGAACCCGAGTTTCCTGCAAGTCTCCCATACTGCAGATGAATTCTTTGACAGACGAATTGCAGACGAATTCAGATGACACCACAGTGTCATCTGGGCTTTTATACACACGCACGCATGCACACACACATAGTAACTCCCTTCCCTGGTGGCTCAGATGGTAAAGAATCCACCTACAGTGTGGGAGACCTAGGTTCGATCCCTGGGTTGGGAGGATCTCCTGGAGGAGGGCATGGCAACCCACTCCAGCATTCTTGCCTGGAGTCTCTCCATGGACAGAGGAGCCTGGGGGCTACAGCCCATGGTGTTGCAAAGAGTCGGACACGACTGAGTGCCCAAGCACAGCACAGCACAAGGTAACTCCCAACTAGCAGACAAGCCAGGGGGTCTCTGGACCCCAGCCACTCTCTCCATTCTCCTCTTAGTGCCTCTTAGCATCCCCTGAAGATGGAGTGAAAAAGTGAAAGGTGCCCTCAGCGATTTATGCCCATCCTAACTTCCTCTTCCCAGCTCCCATGGGTGCCTGTGAAATGGTGTGAAATATTCCCTTTAAAAGTCTAATTATTTACACTGACAGTATTTACTTTTAACCTCCAGTGCCTGAGTCAATATCATTTTTCCTCCTCTCCTTCGTTCCCTTGACTCAAAAAGCCAGCAGCTTTACGAAACCCGCTGTACTGCATCTCTTTATCCACTCTGTAGCCTTTTAAATTTCACCTGCTCCAGGAATTAAATGACAGGCCGTGGAGCTCTAGGAGAAGCCATTGTTCAGGTCTATTATTTACTTCTGCCTCACACGGTTATCTGGCTCTTCTCCTGGCTTAGTTGCAGCCTCCAGGGTTCTAGGTGTGTCACCCCTTGCACATTTTTCTCCTAAGGACTCCTCCCTACCTGTGACCTGAGGCATTGACCTAGCTGATGTGGGAGGGCGGGAATTTTCCCCAGCCTGTGACCACTGAGGAGTTTCTGAACAAACTGTGGCTACAGGACCAACCCTCTTATCGGCTCTCCTGATCACTGCCTGGGTGAGTCTTTCAGGCTACGCCTTGCCACGGGGCACCCTGTACCCAGAAGTGAGCTTCCAGGCATGGGACGCTGTTCAACAAACCGATTTGTTCAGTCTTATCTCTAATCAGCTGCCATGGGCAGATGAGAAATGATAGCACCATCTCTGTTTTGCAATCGTGGACACGATCGAAAGGAGAGATAAAAAGTCAAGGGAGAGGTATGGGGCAACCTTGAACCAGCTCCCTGGATACCAGGGAGGACATACAACTCATTTTTCTTGTTGAACAACATGTATCTTCATTCCTCAGCTTGCTGAGCCTCCCGTAATTAACCATGTGAATATCATTCTCTGCAGTGTCATTGCTGGGAGCTGCCCCCGCCCTTCAGGAGCAACGCCCAGCAATTAGCAGCCAACTGGGTGATGAAGATCTGGCTGGCTGGCTGGTTGGTTCTCAGAGTTTCCTCAGATGCCACCCCAGGGCCTTCCTGATTCTGCAAAGCTTCCCTTGTGTCCCTTGCCCGTGGAGAGGAGTGGAGGGAACCTACCGTTTCCCTTCAGGCAGTTCCTCCTACAAAGAAATATGGTCTCAGCAAACTGGTTTGCACTGGCACATGCTCCTCTCTCTCTCTATTTTCCTCCCCAGTAGAGCTCGAAGTCTCACTCTTTGTTTGGCCAGTTCATCAGTGGGCCCCAGAGCTTGACATTGTGGCCACTCTGCATATTCTTAGCCTGAAATCAACATCAAATGAATAAATGCTGAAGAAGGAATGCACCCAGCACCCACCACCCAGGGAATGACAGTGCAATTGACAACGCTACTTTTCTTTTAAAAATTCATTTTTAATTGAAGGATGGTTGCTTTATAGTATTGGTTTGATTGCTGCCATATATTGACATGAATTAGCCATAAGCACACATATCACCCCTCTTTCTTGAACCTCCCTCCCACCCTTTCCCACCCCTCCATGCTGTTACAGAGCCCCAGTTTGAGTTCCCTGAGTCACACAGAAAATTCCTATTGGCTGCCTGTTTTACATATGGTAGTGTATATGCTTCCATGCTACTCTCTCCATTCATCTCACCTTGTCCTTCCTTCCCTGCAAGGCTAACCTCCCCACAGCGGCCTCCTCGCTAGTTCTGGGTCAAGGTACAATCTATACGCTGGAAGGAAACAGACCAGTTTGACTCCAAGGTGGGGGCACAGCTGTTGCCAAGAGTGGAGAACATGAGGCCATGGGTGCTGGTACCTGTAGATGCCTCCAGGAAGCTCTGTAGGGCACAGTGAATTTAATGCCAATCTATAGAATTGTAGGGGCAGCAGTGTCAGTGGGAGGGGGAGAGGGCACAACTGTAAAGACTGGGCCATGAGTGAGAGGATGCTCTCTTTAGGATTATGTCAAAAGTTGAGCCAATGTGGTATTTCTAAATACTAGGAAGGAGGGGTGAGGAGTAGATACAAAATAATATGTAGGCATAAAATAATATGTATATATTATAATACTGGAATGAGTAGCCATTCCCTTCTCCAGGGGACCTTCCTGACCCAGGGATCGGACCCAGGTCTCCGGCACTGGAGTCAGATTCTTTACCTTCTGAGTCACCAAGAAAACCCTTATGTATATATGATATATATCTATCCATACCTTATACATTGTTTTAAAAAATATGTTTGACTGCTATGTTCTGAGTGTTGAAATCCCAACTCCCAGTGTTATGCTATTAGGAGGCGGAGCCTTTGGGAGATACAAAGATGATGAGGATGGAGACCTCATGAATGAAATTAGTGCCCTTATAAAAGAGACCCCCACAGAGCTCCCTCACCCCTTCCACCATAAGTCTGCCACATAGAAGAGGGCCTTCACCTGATCATGCTGGCACTCTGATCTTAGACTTCCAGTCTCCAGGACTGTGAAAATTTCATTTCTGCTGTGTATAAGCCCTCGAGTTTTGTTATGACAGTTTCGTGGTGAGACAGTGGCCATTTTCTGAACTATTAATCGCTACAGTGGGTCTACTGGTCAGAGTCCCAGGAGGACACAGATACCAACTCAGATGGTTCACGAGTCTTCAGTGAAGGAGCTACATTCAGAGACATTAAGGGCACGATCAAGGGATGATGATGCAGATGCATGCTCGCTCAGCTGTATCCTACTCTTTTGTGACCCCATGGACTGTAGCCTGCCAAGCTCCTCTGTCCATGAGATTTTTCAGGCAAGAATAGTGGAGTGGACTGCTAGGTCCGTATAGTCAAAGCTATGGTTTTTCCAGTAGTCATGTACAGATTTGAGAGTTGAATGCTCGCTTCGGCAGCACATATACTAAAAAAACAGATTTGAGAGTTGAGCCATAAAGAAGGCTCAGTGCTGAAGAATTGATGCTTTCAAATTGTGGTGCTGGAGAAGACTCTTGAGAGTCCCTTGGATAGCAAGGAGATCAAACCAGTCAATCTGGAAGGAAATCAACTCTGAATATTCACTGGAAGTAATGAGGCTAAAGCTGAAGGTCCAATCCTTTGGCCACCTGATGCCAAGAGCCCACTCATTAGAAAAGACCCTGATGCTGGGAAAGATTAAAGACAAAAGGAGAAGGGGGTGGCAAAGAATGAGATGGTTAGATAGCATCATCGATTCAAGGCACATGAATCTGAGCAAACCCTGGGAGATGATGAAGGACAGACAAGGCTGGGATGCTGCAGTCCACAAGGTCACAAAGAGTTGGACATGACTTAGTGATGAAATAACAACAGCAAGGAATGACAAGCCCCAGAGACTAGCTGGGTAGTGGATGCTGTTTCTACTAGACCTGAAAGGGCAGGGAAAACCTGGGGATATTGGAGCTCTGCCAGGGCAGGGCTTATAGAGTGGTACTGCCTGCCAGGAGCTGTAGCCTCAGAGAGACATTGGCCATGGCCAGAAGTCACAGCCCCAAATAAGAAGAGAACAGGGAATAGATATTCTGTCCTCTTCTCTCCCACTCTTTTTCACAAGCTCCCCTTGGCCAGTTGGGAGCCAGAGAGCATGGACACCTGAGGTCAGCCCCATGGAGCACAAGGCAGGGCAAAGAAGGAGGAAAATGGGTGTGGGGGGTGGGGAAAGTGAGGGCAATAATACAGTTGGCAGTACAGGTAAGATCCCGCCCAGCCTTGGAACCAAAGTCTACACTGGCTGTGTGACTGATGCTGCCAGCTGACCTCTTTGGTGGGTGTCTCTCTAGGTGACATTTCTACCACATAGCATGTACTTGATTAGTTCTTTTAACCCATTATCTCTTAAGTCTAACAAATTATCTCTTACATTAGCTACTTGGATTCATCATCTCATTTAACTTTAATGCAGTGCTTGGTATTTAGAAGATGCTCAATAAATGTCTCTTAAACAACGAGTGAATGAATATACTAATACATAAGTAAACTGATAAAATACTATGAACCACCTACAGAGTAAGTTCTATGAAGATAGGACAAGAAACTTAGCACAGGGAACTATATTCAATATCCTGTAATAAACCATAATGGAAAAGAACAGGAAAAAGAATATGAAAGGAATTAGAAAATGCTCTTTAAAAAGAGAGGGATTAATGGGTTCTGAGAGGTTAATGGTTCAGCCCAGTCTGCCTGGCCACTCATTGCATTCCACAAATATTTACGGACTACTTACTGCGTCCTGGGCATGTTTACCCTTAGCTGGAGGAGACAAACACACCAACATGTGTTTGCTGTGTAACAGCTAAGTGCTGCAAAGTCAAACGCATCAGGGAGAGGACGGGAGCTCTGGGGACAAGGTGGGCTTCCGCAGAGCGTGTGGGCAGGGGTGGTTTCTCTTGTATGGGGAGCCTTCAGAGATTAGACCTGAAGGAGGTCTCTCTGGGGCTTTCTGGGATAAGACCACCGCTGGGGGAGGAAAGGGAGCGCAAGGTTTGGAGGTAGGAACATGCGAGGGGCAACTGAAGGCAAGTAAGGCCAGTGTGGCTGGGGCAGACTGTAAACGCCATCCATCCAGCCAGATAGGTGGATGTTCTGAGGTGTCAGTCTGACCCCATTCTCCCCCAGCTGGAGCCCTCCAGGGGCTGTTCACCTACTTGGGAACAGAGGGATCCTCCCCTCTCTGCACTTCACTCACCCTTGTGACCTGGTTCCTGCCGCCTCCAGGCCTCTGGTCTTACTCTGCCCTCTGTCTGGAACACTTGTCCTGGCTCTTGGGCTGTCGCTTCAAAGAAGGCCATCCCCAGGCACCGTTGTCTGTCATGTCACCCATTCTATTTCCTGCATAACTGATGTATTACCGCCCGTTATCAGATTTGTATGTTTCCCTGCCCAGTTATTTTGTCACCCTGTGAGTCTCCTGTGTATGCTCCACGTTCCCCATCGTGAGCTTCCTGAAGACAGGGATGTGAGCAGTTTTGTTCTTCATGGGGTCCCCTGTTCTTGGAACAGTGCCCGGCACATAGTGGGTCCCCAGTAAATAATTATTGAATAATGGATGAATGAATGAATCACTGAGTGAACTTTTGAGACCTCAGAGTGGAACTCAGAAGAACATAGTCTTCCTTTCTTTAATCTTATGACTCTATAGGCTTTCTTGTGAGATCTTAGGTTTCCCTGGGGAGGGTTAAGAGCAAATGTCCACCCTGGCATTAGTGACCATAAAAGCAGAGCTCTCAGGGTCCCAGTGAGGATTTTGGGAGAGATTTCTTTTGCACTTGCCCCTTTCCTTCAAAAATACTTTCTATGCAAGTTCTCTTTGGTGCCAGGAGCCCCCAGAGCCCTGGGGGCAGCCCCAAGAGTCCAGTGTATCAGTCACATCACAGGATCTCATGCCAGCACCCCACCTCTTACTGAATCATTGTCCCTTTTAGCAAATGAATGAATGAAACCACCTGCTTATAAGGACTGACACTAATATCAAAGTTGTGCTCTTAGCCTGGGAAGATTTGAGAAATGCAGATTTTCTAATCTTCAGAGTTTTCAGATTCAAACATCCATGGACTCCTGTGTGGTTTTTACATGTATGATTTTTACATACCAATTTCTTCTCCCTGTGATCTAACTACTTAGGCAAAATTTTGAAATGACTCCTGTCTTTTCTCATATGTCTAGCTTTATATTCACCTATCTTGTGAAATCATGTAAGCTTGTTGTTTGCTATAATATTTGTTAAAATACATAGACAATTATAAAAATGATTGATATCCCTATTGAACTACCTAGTGCCATCCTTGTACCACCAGTAAGAAAGCATCTCATTTAGCAAACACTAAACTGGAAATTTGGTTCTTGAGAACTTGCCTTTAGAAAAAGTGTTTCCAGTGATTTTCATGTATATGGTCAGAGGACCATATACATATGAGGTCCTCATATACATATGAGGACCCTATCCTGGCCCCCAGACTTGGCTTTTAGTGTGATAAATGATATATGTGTGTGTGCATGTGTGTGCATGTGCAGTCCATATATCCTGGTAGGTTTGTAATGTCTGATAAAACAAGGTCCTCTTAAAATGCTGGTGTAGAAGTCTGCCATCATCACCATCACCTTATTGCCTTCTATGATGCTGGCCTTTATTCCCTTTAAATCTTCTAACCAGATTGTGCTTATAGGTGGGGAGGGCATGTTTCTTATCCTCATTTTACAGAGGAGGACACAGGCAGATATTAAATGACTTGGTGGGGAATCTCTCACAAAGACTCAGCAGTCCATCAATTTCCCCTGTACTCATGGTAACCAATATAATAATGTGCTGGCAGTGGAGGGAGGGAAAGATTGAAGGCAGGAGGAGAAGGGGATGACAGAGGATCAGATGGTTGGATTGCATCACCAACTTGATGGACATGAGTTTGAGCAAGCTCTGGGAGTTGGTGATGGACAGGGAAGCCTGGCATGCTGCAGTCCATGGGGTCCTGAAGAGTCGGACATGACTGAGCAACTGAACTGAACTGAACTGAGTGGAGGGAGGAGAGAGTTTAAAGGGAGAAACTCAGAAAATTTGCCCCCCCAATGGAAATGTATGAGCAAGAAAGATAGGAGAAGAGAGATGCTATATATGAAGCTTTTGACCAGCCTGTATATTCCAGGGGAGGTGAAATACCAAGACACCACACATGCTGAGAAAAAAAGTGCACAGATGAAGATAGGCCTCCGTCAGCTACTCAACGCTGGCCCCCAGCTCTCTGCCTTTAGCAACACATCTCAGCCTGGGGCCAAGCAAATACTCCCGAGGAGGCTAGGCCCTGGTATTTACCCACAATCTCTGTTTTGGAAGTAATTAATCTTCGAATGTATGAGCCTCTTTGTGGTGGAAAGCGCGCGCTGACACTTTTGTGTAAACACCCAGCTTAGCATATTGACAAACTGGTGGCTGTTACTTTGATCCCAGGCTGCTGGCTCTGAAAAGGCAAGCCAGCTTCGGGCCACCCCACCAGGCACAAAGGCGGCTCTAATCCCTTCTACACTCGTCTCAGATCCATATTTAGAATTCGGAGTCTTTATTTTCTATATCCACTTAAGCTCCGCTTGGAGTTTGTTTAGTAACCTTCTTCCTTCTTGGCGTTAGCTGGTGACTCATAAGTTCGTTTTCTTAGCAAGGCATGCAGCAAAATTCCAAAGTAGCAAATGACCTGAATGAAAACCCTTAAACTCACATAGATTTAATCACTGCGGCAAATTGGAACCATTTGTGGTCAGGTTTTGATGGCGATCTATAAAGATTTCCCCCATGCCCCCCTCCACTTTCTTTTTAAGTGGCTTAGTTAAGGTTAGTGAGAAAAGGAGTCATCAATGCCAAGGTCCAGGGGGTGAAGGAGAAAGGACTTCAGTTTTGTTTTTGTTTTTTTTTTCAGCTTTTATACAGTCACCTAAGAAGCTTCAATGACAAGGAGCAAACTTTAGTGGTAGCCGGCTACTTCTGCCAGCCACACATCCCAGTGGCTAGGATCTGCTAATCCCCCAAACAGGGAAGCCTGGCCACTTTCAGAGCGGTGAGTTTCCGCTGGAGGTTTGGGAGCCTTTTAAGAAAATATTGTGTTTTGTGACTTTTGTCACCTCTGGTTACCCTAATAAGGCAAGGGAAAGGTCAGTACATTTTTTCACGAGCAGACAGGCAATCGAACCTGATCTGTTATGATTTTTCCCTAAGCAAACCAAACAGATGAGCTTTAATGAGGATGTGGGTCCAAGATTGAGACTGACCCAGGGAGCACCACAAGGGCGTCGGATCTGTTTCTGATAAAATCTACATTGAGGTTTTGAAGAATGAATCAGAAAGGAAGTTCAATTCCATTTCATGACGGGGGCTGAACTAAATAGAAAGCTCGTCTGTAATTAAAGGGATGCTTTTATTTTTTTGTTGTTGTTCTGCAACATTTTTAGAAATTTCTAGAGTTAATTTGCTCTCAATAATCAGTTGGTGGGGTTCTGTTTGCCTTCTCGAGAGCAGACAGAAAGTGAACATGCAAAGACTGTGGCCACACATATTACTGCACAAATTATGGAAAAAAGTTACCCAAAAGGGTCCTCCCTGCCCCCCACCACCTTTTTTTCCTCCATCTCTAGTTTCTATGATTACAGTTGGAGGGAAAATTCCGGCTGAAAGAAATTTGATATTTATTTTCTGTGAACTTTAATAAAGAAAGTGGTGGGTTTGGGACCTTTTTGTAAGGCTCTTTGGACAAGTCAATTTTTAATTTTTTTTTAATAGCACCTTTGGCATAAAGCTGCCGGTGTGTGATTTATGGGGCTGCTAAGAGGTTGTGCCGAGAGCCATTCCCCAGCAGGTTGGCAAGAAACTTTGAAGAGGTTTCGATTCTGGGACCCCACTCTTCACAGGACCTGTGTTCACCCAGGCAGGCCTTTTAAAATGTTTAGTACCCGAGACTTCGCTTGAAGTCCATGTTTGTTTGGGTTTCCTTTCTTCAACATTCTCAGATGTCCCTGGTTTAGGCCAAGTGATCAGCCATAATCCACTCCAGCCCGGAGCGGGGATAGTCCACTTTACTCATAAGTACATAACATAACTTCAGCCCCTGGGGCCTCCATCATGAAATGGAATCCCAGACACTCCGAGATGTCCTGGGAGATAAGCCTGGCCCTAATCGCAGGGTCACCCCGGCCCTGGAGGAGCAGGAGTTCACCTATACATCACGACATCGTTATCAGCTGGGGACCCGAAGCACAACCCGCCACATTTTCCACAGGGCTTGCTGGTGTTAAGAAAATACCCTCCGGCTTGGTGTTATTTTAGGCTGAAACAAAAGTCGACATGAATGGCTAGGGGGGAACAGAGGAGGCATTGTTCTCCCCGTGGCCGGGTGCTCAAAACTGGCCTGAAACTGGAATCCGACAAAGGGAGAAGTAAATGCCATCACGTACAAATGGGCTATCGCGTGTCCGACGGGATCAATTGAGCGCAGAGGGTGACCTGGCTGGGTGATTTTGCCAGTCCCTGGGTCATGGGAAGTTTGGTTTCCAGACGAGAGGCTGAAGGTGCCACCTGATTTGTGGTGGCATGATGACTGGCTTGGAGAGGAAGCCACCTGCTTGAGAGAGATGAGAGAGGAACCCCAAGTACCACTCCGGGCTGGCTTTGTGGAGCACGGGCCAGCGGGGCCAGGCACTCCTCTAAGACCCTCTAAAGAATTGTCCCATTTAATCTTCCCAGCCACCCCAGGAGGCAGGTACTTTTCTCTGCCCCTTTTCTGGATGAGGAAACTGAGGCAGAGAGCTGCGATTTGCCTGAGTGCCCTGCACAAGATCCAGGCTGGAAAGTCATATAGTCTGTCCAGAGCCCACCAGCCCACCACCCTTGCAGTTATGTCTGGTAGCCTTATTCTCATTGTTGTTGCTCCTGTATTTCTTCTTCATGGCACCTGGGTGATGTAGCAAATGCAATTGTTTCCCAACTCAGAACCCTTAGACTTTACCAGCTTCTGATTGCCAGCGTCCACATCTTTCTTTGTCCGTAGAAGTCTGCTCTGTCCATGCACACAATGAGTGGGAAGTACCAGGAAATTAGCATTCCCCAAGGCTGATGATCATTGGTATATAAATACCCCAGATCCCTTGTTCCTCTGGTGGGCACGTTCCAACATGCGTGTTCTACATGGCTGTCCAGAGTTCCCCAGTGGGAATAAACTCCTTACTGCTACAGTGATACCTGTGGAAGATGCATGCCTTACTGGCTTTCTTCCCCTCCTTGACCCACTTCCCCACTTAACCTGACTGGTGTTTCCTGGGATCACTTTCTTAATACCACCTTCCTTCAAATTCTTGTCTCTAGAGCTCCTTTTGGAAGATTTCAAACCAAGATTGGGGATCATGCCTCTATGCCTCAATTATCTATCTCCTTCATAAAAATGCGAGCTCCATGACAACTTAACATTATATTTCCAAAGGTTAGCTGGATGTTCAGCTTGTTGCAGAGTACCAAACAAATTCTTATTAAATGAAAATATTTTGAAGTGGAAAATCTCATTCCATCTAACAGAAGTTTAGATCTTTTTTTAAATTTTTTTTAAATTAGTTGGAGGCTAATTACTTCACAACATTTCAGTGGGTTTTGTCATACATTGACATGAATCAGCCATGGAGTTACATGTATTCCCCATCCCGATCCCCCCTCCCCCCTCCCTCTCCACCCGACTCCTCTGGGTCTTCCCAGTGCACCAGGCTCGAGCACTTGTCTCATGCATCCCACCTGGGCTGGTGATCTGTTTCATCATAGATAATATCCATGGACAGAGGAGTCTGGCAGGCTACAGTCCATGGAGGTGCAATCAATATATTACATTTACAGTACTGTTCACCATTTATTCTTAATGAAAGTTACTTTTTCTAGATACTGTTCAGGAAGGTACAGACATGGCCTCTTCTCCCCGTCTGCCATCTTGCCTTGAGTTGGGAATAAGCCAACTTCTCTATTAGACTTAGATTAAGACCTTTTTAGATTGTTTTAGAGAGTGGCCAGTTGTTTACCAACTGGCTTCCTCCTAGACTGTATTTCGCAGTTTCACTTGTGGTTTGGAGTGTCATGTGACTGAGTTTTAACCACTGGAATTTGAGCAGCTGTGTGCCACTTTTAGCCCAGTCCATGAACACCTCCCGCATTAAGTCCTCTGTGCTTTCCCCTTCTGCAGCTTCAAGTCAGTGAGCGTGGTAACCTTGGGAGACATGTGTTTAAAATAACAGAACACACCATACAAAAAGCCTGGGTCCCTGCTTCACCACTTGGAGGAGAATTACTCACTGATCAGGAGCAACCATTTCAGACTTTATGAGTGAGAAATAATTTTCTATTGTGTTTGGACCATCATACATTTGAGTGGTTTATTTGTTATATCAGCTGATATGACCCTAACTAATACTGGGGCTCTATGCTGACAAAAGTCTTCCGTCCTTTACATATGTAAAGGAAGTGCTAAACATGTCCAACAAAAGTCCAATTTTCCATTAGATAACTACTTTCATTAAGAAAAAAATCAAATAGCAAAGACTAAATTAATCAAATCCCTTACAATTATAAAGTGAAAGTGGGTAATAAATTCAAGGGATTAGATCTGATAGACAGAGTGCCTGAAGAACTATGGACGGAGGTTCGTGACATTGTACAGGAGTCAGGGATCAAGACCATCTCCAGTAAAAAAAAAATGCAAAAAGGCAAAATGGTTATCTGAGAAGGCCTTACAAATAGCTGTGAAAAGAAGAGAAGCAAAAAGTAAAGGAGAAAAGGAAAGATTTGAATGCAGAGTTCCAAAGAAAACCAAGGAGAGATAAGAAAGCCTTCCTTAGTGATCAATGCAAAGATATAGAGGAAAAAATAGAATGGGAAAGACTAGAGATCTCTTCAAGAAAATTAGATACCAAGGGAACATTTCATGCAAAGATGGGCACAATAAAGGACAGAAATGGTATGGACCAAATAGAAGCAGAAAGTATTAAAAGGAGGTAGCAAGAATACACAGCATATATATACAAAAAAGATCTTCATGACGCAGATAATCAGGATGGCATGATCATTCACCTAGAGCCAGACATCCTGGAATTCGAAGTCAAGTGGGCCTTAGGAAGCATCACTACGAACAAAGTTAGTGTAGGTGATGGAATTACAGCTGAGCAATTTCAAATCCTAAAAGATGATGCTGTGAAAGTGCTGTACTTAAGATGCCAGCAAATTTGGAAAACTCAGCAGTGGCCACAAGATTGGAAAAGGTAAGTTTTCATTCCAATCCCAAAGAAAGGCAATGCCAAAGAATGCTCAAACTACTGCGCAGTTGCACTCATCTCACACGTTAGCAAAGTAATGCTCAAACTTCTCCAAGCCAGGCTTCAACAGTACATGAACCGTGAGCTTCCAGATGTTCAAGATGGGTTTAGAAAAGGCAGAGGAACCAGAGATCAAATTGCCAACATCCGCTGGATCACCAAAAAGCAAGAGAGTTCCAGAAAAACACCTATTTCTGCTTTATTGACTATGCCAAAGCCTTTGACTGTGTAGATCACAACAAACTGGAAAATTCTTAGAGATAGGAATACCAGAACACCTGACCTGCCTCTTGAGAAACCTGTATGCAGGTCAGGAAGCAACAGTTAGAACTGGACACGGAACAATAGACTGGTTTCAAATAGGAAAAGGAGTGCATCAAGGCTGTGTATTGTCACCCTGCTTATTTAACTTATATGCAGAGTACATCATGAGAAACGCTGGGCTGGATGAAGCTGGAATCAAGATTGCTCGGAGAAATATCAATAACCTCAGATATGCAGGTAACACCACCCTTATGACAGAAAGCAAAGAAGAACTAAAGAGCCTCTTGATGAAAGTGAAAGAGGAGAGTGAAAAAGTTGGCTTAAAATTCAATATTTAGAAAGCTAAGATCATGGCATCTGGTCCCATCACTTCATGACAAATTGATGGGGAAACAGTGAGAGACTTTATTCTGGGGGGCTCCAAAATCACTGCAGGTGGTGACTGCAGCCATAAAATGAAAAGATGCTTGCTCCTTGGAAAAAAAGTTATGACCGACCTAGACAGCATATTAAAAAGCAGATATGTTACTTTGCCAACAAAGGTCCATGTAGTCAAAGCTATGGTTTTTCCAGTAGTCAGGTATGGATGTGAGAGCTGGACTATAAAGAAAGCTGAGCGCCAAAGAATTGATGCTTTTGAACTGTGGTGTTGGAGAAGACTCTTGAGAGTCCCGTGGACTGCAAGGAGATCCAACCAGTCCATCCTGAAGGAAATCAGTCCTGAATTTTCATTGGAAGGACTGATGCTGAAGCTGAAACTCCAATACTTTGGCCACCTGATGCGAAGAACTGACTCGTTTGAAAAGACCCTGGTGCTGCGAAAGATTGAAGGCAGGAGGAGAAGGGGGTGACAGAGGATGAGATGGTTGGATGGCATCACCGACTCAATGGACATGAGTTTGAGTCAACTCCAGGAGTTGGTGATGGACAGGGAGGCCTGGCGCGCTACAGTCCACAGGGTCGCAAAGAGTCAGACACGACTGAGTGACTGAACTAACTAACTAAATTTGGGAGGTAGAGATAGTGTCTTAAGTTACTGGTGCCTGAATATGTGTTTATTCTGACTACTAGGTAACCCCTTAGGCACTCTTTCTGGAAGGAATTTGTCTAACAGGCTGGTGCCTGGACACCTGCCCTATCCAAAGACCTTGAGAAGAATGAGTAGGTGGATTTAAGAAAGTTCAAGAACATTGATGGGTTTTTTTTTTTTTTTCTAGAGCTTCAGATAGTGGTTCCTGCCCACCCTGGGCTCCAGTAGCGAAGCTGATGGGTCCTTGAGTGAAGAGAAGAGACTGTACCAATCCCTCGAACCTGCCTTTCAGCTTCAAACTTTTGGAACTGTCTTCCTAAACTTCCCTAAACCCCAAGGGGAACACAGACAAGCAACCCCTGGAAGGCTCCTTGGCCACCCTTCCCATCAGCCACTTCCTTCCTTGAGAGGAGCTTGGAGTGTTGGAAAGGTCATGGTTTCTGGAACCAGCAAACCAACATTTGACTCTCGGGTCAGCTTCTCCCTGTTATCACTCCCATTTTACAGATGAGAGCTGAAGACTGATTCCAGAACCTGCCTTGAATCAAGCTACTGGGATGTGGTGAGATGTCATGGTTCAAAGTCATGGTCTAGGCAGAGAGTACTATGTGGTGGAAAGGATGGCAGCCTTAACATACAGCTCTGCCTCCATTTGCATATGCAGACTCCTTGTGCCCGTTTCTTTATGTGTGAATTGGGATTGCAAAGCATCTACATTCTGGGCCCATTGTGAAGCTGAAATAGGATGGTATTTGTGAAATACTTGGGACAGTGCCTGTCCACAGAGTATTCTTCTTCTTATACTTATTTTGGAATTCAGGGGTGCTGAGTGGCTCCAGCCCTGTGGTCAACAGCACTTTTTGTTACTTTCCCCACAGAAGGGGCAGCTGGCAGTGGCCTGATGATTCTTTGGAGTTTCACTGGCAAGGAGAATGGTCATCTCACCTGGAGCCTTTGCTGTCTCAGGGGACCACAAGTGAGCATCCCCATGGCCTTCTGGCAGATCCACAGTGCTCTGTCTTCAAATGAGCCTCCATCAGAGGAAGGACCTCAGCCCTTGATTGGACCCTTCTTTGAAGGGCAAAGCAAGCACTGAGCAAGAGAGAGGAACCCTTTGCTGATCGTTGGGCTCATAGAGCCTGTGTACAGAGGAGAGTTGGGCCAGAAGCCAGGAGATTCTGGTTTGAGTTGCTCAGCCATGTGGGAGGAAGCATGGCATTTCTCACAGTCAAGGATTTGACCTTTGGAACCAGACATGCCCAACTATGCATCCCACTCAGTCACTTCAGAAAGTCTCCAGTGCATTCTGCCTCAGTTTCCTCATCTGTAAAATGTGACTTTTGATGGTACTTACCTTACAAGAGTGTTGTTAGGCCTGTGTGGGATCAGAGAGTACAAATATTTTGCATTGTAGAAGCTCTCAATCTATTTCTGAGAATATTTTTTCCTCACATACAAAATAGGCATAGGACTTAAAAGATTCCAGTGCTAGAAAAGGTTATGTGCTGGAAAGTAATTCTCTCTCCCATTCTTGACCCTCTGGTCCCAAACAGTGTCCAGAGGAATCCATGATTATCAGTGTTTTGTGTAAACTGCCAAGAATATAAATATTCTCCATATACACCAGCACAGGAGTTATATGTATGAATATATGACAGATATACATGACGTTTTTTTACAAAAGTGAAAATGTCATACAGTTTAACCTAAATGGTGCATATAGGCGATGCTAGTCTGTTAAACACATTGTCTCACATTTTGTTTATTTTCTTTTTTAGCCTGATAGGCAATCCGAAAGGAAATCAACCCCGAATGTTCACTGGAAGGACTGATGCTGAAGCTCCAATACTTTGACCACCTGATGCAAAGAGCTGACTCTTTGGAAAAGACCCTGATGATGGGAAAGATTGGAAGCCGAAGAAGGGAACAACGGAGGACAAGATGGTTGGATGGCATTACTGACTCAATGGACATGAGTTTGAGCAAACTCTGGGAGGCAGTGAAGGACCGGGAAGCCCGGTTGCAAAGAGTCGGGCATTGGATAGTGACTGAACAACAACAAAGCCTGATTGTATTTTTTGGAAACCATTCTGTGCCTGTTCTTATGGACATATCTCATTCTTTTTAATGGTCATGTAGTATCCCAGCTTGAAGATAGACTTTAATTGTATCTTAATTTATTTAACCAGCTGCCCCTTGATGGCAGGCGTCTGAGTTTTCATATCATTTATGGGGAAAGGGAAAGCCCCGCCCCTGGGCACTCTCCACCCTCCAGACCCCAGGCCAGCCTCCCAGCCTCCAACACCTGTTACTTCCTTTCTGTTTGCTGACTCCCTGGAGGACCCATTTTCTCACTGCAACTGTGCTAGACCAAGTTTGGGGCTCCTGCTCTTGGCCTAAACATGCCTTAGATCTCTTCATAACTCAACTTGTAAGTTGAGGCCTCTTAATTTGGCCCACAGGACTCTTTAACGCCTTTTAAACCCCGCTAAACCCATGTAATGAGTTTCCCCTTGCGGTGCTCCTGGCCGTGAAAGCTGAGAGCCGGGGCCCAGGCCTCCCACCTGTTGCAGAGATTAGGCTGTACCGGAGAGGCCATGGGGCTGGCGGGGCGGGGTCGCTGGGGGCTCTGTGGTAAGCCCTGCTTTCCTCCTGGCTGGAGAGGGTGAGTGGGTGCTCCTGAGTCCTGGGTGGGCATTCTTCCGGGGTGTCAGGGTCCTGGGGTGGCTCTGGTAGTTTCAGCTCTTAGACTTCCAGTGGTGTACAGAGGAGGCGAGGACCCCTTTGCTGGGGTGTGAGGAAAGGACCAAAGCTGGCAGTGAGGTGGGAGTCACATGCTCCAGTAGGACAGAAGGGACTTCCTCTCTTTAGAGAACATGGAAGCACCGGGCTGGCTGTCTAATTGAGATTTCTGAAATTCCTGCCCTCAGCATCTTAGTGAGCGCTCCAGAATCTTCTTTCCACACCTGCCCATTACATAAGGTTTATGTCTCATTCTTCTAAATGGCAGGTAGTATTCCAGCTGGCCTTTGGAGAGATCTGCCTTTCCCTCTGTCACACACAGTCCACGTGGAGCCAAGGGGTTGACTCCACACCTACTTCCTGGCCTGGCCATGTGACCCAGGACTAATCAATCAAGGCTGCTACCCATCGTGATTGGCTCAGGAGTAGCCCCTGTCCAGTCTTGTGATTGGTTAAGGGATGGGCATTGACCTAGGTCTGGCAAATCACTCTTTTTAATCCCTTGGCCACAGCAACTGTTTATAGAGATGGACACAGGACCCAAAGGTAGTCCAAAGAGATTCAATTCCAGAACTCTCTATGAGAATAATTAGAGGAGAGTGATGCACTCTTTCCAGAGGGTTAACAGAGGAGAGCATGGCAGCTTGGAGTGCCACAGGCCAAGTTGTCACCACGGGGACAAGCCTGCTTAAGATGGGCTAAGATGGAAAAAAATAAGGCTGGGATGGAGAAAGTGTAATGTTGTGGCCTGATGACATCCTTTAGCTTCTGGATCCAGCCATACCTGAAGACTTTATATGTTACATAAGCAAATAAATTCTCTTTTTGAATTATGTCAAGTTGAGTTTAGTTTATGGGTTTCTTTCAGTCTGCCTGTACTAAAACATATAATCCACCCAGAGGGTGGCCTTAACCTACCCTTCTTTGCTCTTTCCTGGCCATTGTCCCTTCACCCAGTCCTAGAATCTGCCTTTGATATATCCTACTTTCTCTTCATCGCTCAGTCCTTTCTTTCTACTTGGTAAACCATCTCCCATTCCCTCTCAACATGTTCTCATCAGCTAACATATGACTCTGTACATAGAGCTCTCCATTCTGGGAAGGGGGAGTTTATGCTCCTGTTAACACCAAACTTGCCAGTTTCAAGGAGCTTGTAATCCAGTATGAGTGGTTTAGCACAAAGTGGATGCTCAATAAAAAATGAATGATTGTCCATATGTTCATTCTCTGTCTGTGTCTATTTCTGCTTTGCAAACAGTCCCACTTGTACCATTCCTCCAGACTCCACACTAACACACAGTATCATGCAGGAGATAGCAGAGCTCCATTTTAACCATCCAGCTCCCAACTCCTGATCTTAGCCACATACTGTTGCCTTGTAGCTTAAAGCACATGCAGAGGGATGATTTAAATGGGTGAAGTATTTGGGGGTGTATTGGATGGGAAAATGTGCATTTAAGATAAATAGAAGGTGTGACTTCTCTGGTGGTCCAGTGGTAAGGAATACACCTTGCAAAGCAGGGGATGCAGGTTTTACCTTAGTTGGGAGGACTAAGATCCCACATACCCTGGAGCAACTAAACCCATGTGCCGCCACTACTGAGCCAGTGCCCCACATCGAGAGAGTCCATGTGCTGTGCAGAAAGAGCTCTCAGGACTCAGCAAAGAACCTGCATGCTGCATGAAGCAATTGCATGCTTCATCAAGACCTGATGAAGCCAAATAAAGAAATAAATAAATAGCTAAATAAATATTAAGAATATAAAATAAGTAAAAGTGATTTCTCCTGTAGATCCTAAAATACATCATGAGTCCCCCCAAAACAGATAAAGCATTGGTTCACATACAAGCCTCAGTACATAGGTGAGGCTTCTTTGTCTGTTAAGAATTTGGTTACTACCTATTCAAGTTAGGCCCAAAAAGAAATATCAGGCAGTGGGGTGAGGTCTCCTTGGAGAAGCAGATGGTCCAGAAAAAAAATACCTTCTGGGAGGACATTGACCCTGAGTGACAGCTTCATTGGTTGCTGCCCACTGTTTGGCCATGGATATTATGATTTCATGGAGAGTCCCTGGGTTGGTACAACCTTATGAAAGACCCTAAGCAAGAATGTCCCACCTGAGCCCTTTCCCCATTCCCGATGCTCAAAATTGTGTTGTGGTTGTTCAGTCGCTCAGGCATGTCCGACTCTTGGCGACCCTATGGACTGCAGCACGCCAGGCTTCCCTGTACTTCACCAACTCCTGGGGCTTACTCAAATTCATGTCCATTGAGTCGATGATGCCATCCAAATATCTCATCCTCTGTTGTCCTCTTTTCCTCCTGCCTTCAATCTTTCCCAGCATCAGGATTTTTCCCAGTGAGTCAGCTCTTTGCATCAGTGAGTGAAGTGAGTGAAGTCGCTCCGTCGTGTTCGACTCTTTGCAACCCCATGGACCATAGCCCACCAGGCTCCTCCGTCCATGGGATTCTCCAGGCAAGAATGCTGGAGTGGGCTGCCATTTCCTTCTCCACTTTACATCAGGTGGCCAAAGAATTGGAGCTTCAGCATCAGTCCTTTTAGTGAATATTCAGGGTTGAATTTCTTTGGGATTGTCTGGTTTGATCTCCTTGTTGTCCAAGGGACTCTCAAGAGTCTTCTCCAGCACCACAATTTGAAGACATCAATTATTTGGCTCTCTTCCTTTTTTATAGTCCAACTCTCACATCCATATGTGACTACTGGAAAACCATAGCTTTGACTACATAGACTTTGTGGGCAAAGTGATGTCTCTGCTTTTTAACATGCTGTCTAAATTTGTCATAGGTTTTCTTTGAAAGAGCATCTTTTAATTTCATGGCTGCAGTCACTGTTTGCAGTTATTTTCAAGTCCAAGAAAATTTAAAAAAAAAAAATGTGAGCAAAGTAAAATGTTGTTTCAAGCTGCTGGATTTGGGGGTCATGCATCATGTGACAATAGTAACTGGAACAGGATTCAAAGCTTTATGAGAACTGTTTGGAAAGCTTTAGATGGCGTGTAGATGAGGAGAAAGGACTCCAGGTACAGGAGGTATCTACATGTCCAGGTGAGCCTGACTCAGGGGGCTGAGGGTGCTGAAGGGCATAGGCAGGAGACCGCCCTAGGTCTGCTTAGGGTTTATTTCTTGGATCACAGGAAGGACAGATTAACAGGGTGTGACAGAGGGGGTTCAAGGCAAGACTGGTTGGCTACTCATAGCCTCCTGAGGCACTCTGAGCAGTAGTTAGGTGACTTTGGCTTCAGACAGACCAAATTCAAGTACCAGCTCTGCCACGCCCACTTGTGAGCCTCTAGTTGCATACTTCGCTGTCTATGTTTTATTTTCTTCAAGTGTAAAATGGGACTCAGATTTGCCTAGTAAGTATATGTCTGGCTGGGTTTCCAAGGGGGCTCAGTGGTAAAAGAATCTGCCTGCCAAGCAGAAGACACAGGTTTGATCCTTGGATCATGAAGATCCTCTGGAGAAGGAAATGACAACCCACTTCAGTATTCTTGCTTGGGAAATCCCATGGATGGAGGAGCCTGGAGGGCTATAGCGCACGGGGTCACAAAAGGGTCAGACACAAGTTAGTGACTAAAGGATAGCAACAATAGGTCTGGTTGGAGGATTCAATTAGATTATGAATATGAAGGGCTAGAACTATATGTGTTATTCAAATTGCCATGTGAAATTCAGGGATCTGGATCTCAACCTTCCAGGATCAGGAGCTCAGTGTTGAAACAGACTCACATTAACCAGCATTGGAGTCTGATGTATAAACTGGCAAGTGGACAAACTAAAGGACCATCAGAAATACAGTTAACAGAGAACATGGTCACGTGGGCAAAGCAGAGCACCCCTTTCTGAACAAGTACTCATGGGAGTCCATATTCTAATGAGGTGGTTGCTATGGAGACCATACAGCGGCAAGAGAGTGGCTTAGAATCACGTTGCAGCCAGCCTGAGACCTGTCACTTTCCCAGGGAGAGCCTCCCACAGCGAAACACAGTGTTAGGTCTGCCAGGTCATGACGGCCTCTTCCTTGTACTCCTTGACTTGTGACTTTCTAGGTCTTCCTTTTTATGTGATCTAAGCCAATGTGGCCCAGATTTTGATTGTTCCTGTTGGGAGATAATTCTCCAGGGGTCTGTCACATTTCTGCCCATCTTGGAAGGGGCCATTGGAAGATGGATTTAATGTCTTCCCCCAAAACAAAAGGCAGCCATGTTTACTGCCCTCTAGAAAAGATTCTAGTCCCCTAAGCGTGGGGTTTCTCTCCTACACTGCACTTCCCTGCCTGGACAGGTCTCTATCTGGCTAATCTGCATCGTCACCCCCACGGGATTGGGGACAAAGGGAATCATTGGAAATACGCTGCCGGCTGTGCCATAAGTCATAATGCTCTTTGTCCCTGATCCAGGTGTCTTGTGCCCTCTGCCAGCATCCTTGAAATTGGCAAGCTAACTTGTTAACTAGCAAGTAGGATAACAGCCTGGATGAGAACATTGGGTGTTCCCAAATTCTCCTGCCCCATTGCACGCTGACAGCCCTAAGCCATTTGCAAAGAGGGGCTTACTGACCCCTGGCCTGTAGATTGAACTCTGTAACGCTGGCGGACCTGTCCTACCTCAGTGCCAAGTTCCTGGGGGCACTTTGCTGTCATTTGACTGAACCGCTAATGCAATAAAATGATGTTTGTCTGACTCTCGATTTCAGCGCACCACTTTCGCCTCTGTCTCTGCCTGGGCTTCTCCCCCCCACCCACCAGCCTCCACCACAACCCGTCTACCCAGCTCAGCAATGCCCCATGGGCACTCCAGTCAGTCTCTGAGACCGCAGTGGGGGGAAATGGTGGCTGCTTTTCACCAGAGGGTGTGATCAATGCTACTGTTTTTCTTGACTGCTTCTCTATTTTTCCTGGCACGGGCCCTGAGAGCGGAGTGCTTTGTGGCTGTGTCAGCGCCAATTATTAACGTGAATATCATCATTGGTGGCTGTTCCTGCGCCTGGTGGTGCAAGCGAAGCTCAGGCAGGCTTTGCGCCGCTCCGCAGTGATCTCTGTAATTAACTCCGGTGATTCACTGTGTACATCCATTGTGCTCTTTTCAAGGCTGGCGACATCCATTTACATGAAGAGCTAAAAAACAAGTATTTCTGAGGCCTCCCTTTGGAGGAATTTCTCAAGCACTCACCCACCCATCCTCTCCCTAATGAAACAGCCTGACCTTACCCCACCCTCACCTCTTGTCGGAAAATTTGGCCCTTGAAGCTCGGTCATTGAGAAAGATCGAAGGGTTTGGTCCCCTCTTCTTTCAAGAGAGATGCTTGGGGCTGTGCACACCCCTTATTTTTCACTATATACAATGCCCCAAACAGCACCTGGCATTTAGTAGACCCTCAAGAAATGTCCTTTTTGAACTGGTGACTTTTCCTTCCCAATTTTAGCTGTCCAAATGGACAGAAACTTAGAAGAGCAGTTCTCAGTCTGGAGCTATTATCCCCCTGGGGGACATTTGGTAACATCTAAGGATATTTGGGGTTGTCACAAACAGAAGGATGCTGCAACTGGCATCCAGTCAGTACCAAGGATGCTACAGAGCGCAGGACAGCCCCCACAAGAAAGGTTTGTCTGGGCCCAAATGGTGCCAAGGTGCAGAAGCCTTGGCTTAAACGATGCCACCCTGAGTTCATGTTGCCCTGGATTTATTTGTGTTGGCAATTGGTTGGTCTTGAGAAAGCCCAGAGATGGTTTCTGAAGCCCCAGCATGATTGACGTTTTACTGCCTGGATTTTATGTGAATGGCTGCTAATGAACACGGCCTGCCTTGATGACTGCAGAGGGCACCATTCAAACAAACCAATTATGAAGGATTTTTTAATGTAAACTTTTAACCAGGTAGCCCGAGGGCTTGCTGAGCATAAAAGTACAATTTAGAAAACATGAGGTTTTCTGAGGTTCCGGGAGGCCCCGGCAGAATTGATGCAAGCGCTCATGTAGCAGGGCTGGGAACACAGTTTTCTGAAGTCGATGAGCAGCTTTGGCCGTTGAGTTACCCCCAAAAGTCATCCCCGACAAAGAGGGTCAGAGGTTCTGCTGCTTCGACAGGAGCTGGCCACCAGGGGCAGGCTGGCCTGGAGGGTGGGGCGATAGGCGGGGGTAGTGAGGGGGATTCCTAGCTGTCTTCTCCCCAAGTGTGTCCATGTAACTCGCTGATTCCCAGGGAATTGCTGACTCACGGCTCTCCTACCTTTAGCCAGATGGCTGGGGGGTTAGGTAACCTAATGATTCACGCTCTCCTTCCCTTGGCAGTTGTCTGCTCTGACACCTGTGTATCACCCACGAGAAGCTGGAGTTCAGGTCAATCAGGGTAATAGAAAGACCCAAGGATTTCCACAGATTTCTCTTGTTTCTCTTCTCCCTTGAGCCCTGCCTCTCCCTGACTAGGAAAGGAGCTTCCTCTTGGGGATTTGCTGAAGACCCCCTCGTTCTTCTACTTCCTGTAGCATCCTTTCCTCCCCTGCTCCCCGCCTCTGTGCTTTTCCTGGAGAGTTATCCACTCCTGACTTCTTCATTTTCTCTCTGACACTTGGTGCTCTATTATGCTTCCCCAGGACTTTTACTTTACAGATCGATGTCAACACAAATGGGATATGGGTGCTGGTGATGGCCTAACTGGATGTTAGATCCAGCACTAAACTCATGGCCTTAGATACTTTCTTTTCTAGGTCAATGACCTTTCAAACATCTTTTTATTTATTCATTTCGTTCTTAGCAGTAGAACCACTTATTAATTCAACAAATATTTATTGAACATCTGTGACGTGCCAAGCATTATTGTAGCTGCAGGGGATGGAACCATGAACAAAAATGCACAAGTTTCTTGCTCTTCTGGGGTTTATATTCTAGTGAGGGGAAGCCAACAATAAACAAAACAATGTCATAATATTTCAGTTCAGTTCAATCACTCAGGTGTGTCCAACTTTTTGTGACCCCATGGACTGCAGCACACCAGACCTTCCTGTCCATTACCAACTCCCGGAGTTTTCTCAAACTCATGTCCATTGAGTCAGTGATGCCATCCAACCATCTCATCTTCTGTTGTCCCCTTCTCCTCCTGCCTTCAATCTTTCGCAGCACCAGGGTTTTTTCAACTGAATCAGTTCTTCGCATCAGGTGGCCAAAGTATTGGAGTTTCAGCTTCAGCATCAGTCCTTCCAATGAAAATTCAGGACTGATTTCCTTTAGGATGAATTGGTTGGGTCTCCTTGCAGTCAAGGGACTCTCAAGAGTCTTCTCCAACACCACAGTTCAAAAGCATCAATTCTTTCATGCTCAGCTTTCTTTATAATCCAGCTCTCACATCCATACATGATCACTGGAAAAACCATAGCTTTGACTACATGGACGTTTGTTGGAAAAGTAACATATCTGCTTTTTAATATGCTGTCTAGGTTGGTCATAACTTTTCTTCCAAGGAGCAAGCATCTTTTAATTTCATGGCTGCAGTCACCATCTGCAGTGATTTCAGATGGTGATAAATGCCTGGAAAAAAAAGAAGCAAGATGAAGGATTAGAGACGGATGCTGCTGTAGGTGTTATTTCAGATGGAGCGCATAGGGAAACCTCTCTGACAAGGAGAGCAGAGATCACTTTTGAATTAAATCTTCCTATTACTCTAATATTTAAAATGGTTAAAAGTGGAGATGCTTTGGTGAGGGATTAGAGAATAGGGGAGACTGACATAGATGGAGTGGTCCAGAAAACTTTGTTGGAGAGGCAGCATTTTGTATGGGAGCTGAAAAACCTAGAAGGAACCAGGTTTTGAAAAGTAACAGTGAAAATAAATTGAACTTGGTACAAAAAAATTAATTCAAACAGTAGGGAAGATATAAAGGAGAGGATCCTAATCTCCTGACTCTGTTGCCCCAAGGACAATCCTGTTACAGTTTCGTGTGTCTCCTTCCAAGGATATTCTGTATGTATGTAAGCATTTATGGTAACTCTGTCTTCATCGCCCTTTTTAAAAACCAACAGTAACCTATGTACCCAACATTCTGCACCTTAATTTTTGAAATTTGAAATCATGGTGGAGATTTTTTCTGTGTTAGCTTTTCAAAATTTCTTTCATTCTTACAACACTGGAGTGGGAGTCCACTGTGGACCTGACTTTTTACTTATGCAGCCAGTCTCCTATTCCTGGTATTAGCTGGTTTCCATTTGCAAATATGTCTCTATTTATTGGATACATATGAATAGAAATAAATACATTTATTAAATATATTAATTGGCTATAACTGTTGGATAACTTTCTAGAAGTAGAATTGGCTGGCTCAAAGAGGATGTGTGCTTTCCATTTGGATGGATATTGACAATTTGCCCTGTAGAGGAATTATACCCATTTATCTCCCCTGCCAATTTACAAAGCTACAGTGTTTTTTTAAGTGGATGGATTTTAGTTACTTATTTATTTACTTTTAATGTTTATTTGTTTATCTTTTTGGCCATGCTATGTACCACATGGGATCCTTGTTCCCCGACCAGGGATCAAAACCATGCCCCCTGTACTGGAAGCATGGGGTCTTAACCACTGGACTGCCAGTGAATGTGTTTTTAAATGTTTTGATCTCTTTTTGTCTAACTGATTGGTGAAAAATATCTCAGTCGATTTTAATTTGCATTTTATGAGCCCTTCATGAGTTTGAACATCTTCGGAGGTCTGGAAGGGCTGTTGTCTTTCTTGTTCTGTTGTCTAGTGAGGGAATGTCAAGTCAAGAGGCCTATTGGGTGTCCCAGGGGAGACAGTAAGAAGGCATCCAGATACACAAGCTCAGGTGAAACTTTCTGAACTATGGCTATCATTCTGAAAGTCAGTAGTATATAGATAGTACTGTGGAATGAATGAACTTACCTAAAGAGGAATGAACAAGAGAGTGAGAAGAAGGCTGAGGACTCAACCTGGGGCTCTCATCCATCCAGAGGTTGGGTGGAGAAGGAGGGTCAGCCTAAGATTGAGAAGCAGCTGAGAGAGAGAGAGGAAAGTAGGTAGGAAATAGAAGCTCCAAGAAAAGAGAGTGGCTCGGGAGGGACCAAGGGGTCAACCATGAAGTTGAGGAAAAGAAGAAGGTAGGTACTCTTTACATTTGACCACATGGGGTCATTGATAAACTTGAGGTCAAGTTTGCTGGAGTGATGACAAAGTTAAATTAGACTTGATCAAAGAAGTGGAGTTGCGGCTTGGATATAACACTTGCAAGGTATTTTGCCAAGATGAGAATTAGGATATTAGGATGTAGTTGGAGAGAGATAAGGGATCAAGGTCAATCTTTTGGTTTGATTTTTTTTTTTTTTTTTTTTGAGATGGGAGATACTGAGGAAGTGTCTTTGCAGGTGGAAATGATCCAGGAGGAAGGGTTGCTGATGTGTGTGAGTATGTATAGCTGGGAGCGCAGACTCTTAGAAAGGGAGGGATTCCGGAGCTAGTGAAGGTAGCCTCGGGTGGCAGGAGAGACGGGCCTTCAACTATATCTTGAAGCAAGAAAGAGAATGAGATTCTAATGTAGGCAAGTTTGATGGTGTGGGTGGTGGGAGATGAGAAAATATGAATCCAGTTGCTTGCATTTCCTTCATAAAGAATGAGGCAGGATCTTCAGACCAGGGTGAGCGGAGGGAGAGTGATACAAAATGATCAAGTAGCAAGTGTGAAGTGGGCATCCCCCTGAGCAGGACAGGGACCTCTCCCAGGAACCGGGATGGAAGTGCCAGGCTTGTTTTAACTCCTTGGAGCCTTGCTGGCCTTCAGGCAGCTCTGCAACTGAGAAGTAAATCCCGAGGCTTTGTGTTGTACAGAGTGGTTAATTTCGAGGTGTCCGATCTCGACGCTGTTCATGGAGTTATTTATGTCTGAGATGATGAAAATTCCCTCCCCCTACTTCTGGGCCCATAAAAAGTGTGGGGAAGTGGTCAACATACCAGCCTGCGCTCCTGGGTCGTGTGGATTACCGCTGTCACGGGCGTGTTTCGCGCCCCCATCCATCTTCCGCCCAGACTCCCCAGCTCACGCCTGTCAGGACGGGGCATTGACCCCTGCTGAGGCCGGGTTCCCGGCTTTGGGCACCATGTGGGCCTGAACACAGCTTGCGAGCAAGTGCTTTTAATAAGCGTCAAGTTCCCCAGTTTCTCCTCTTCCCTGGCCTCCTTCTTGTCGTCTAAAGATAGCAGACCCCGGCCCCCACTGAGCGTGGGATATGGTTTCCTACCTAAGCACACACTCGCCACGGGATGGGGTATGTCCTGGGTCCACGGGGGTCCTGGGCATGTGGTATTGTGTTACTGCATTCTACGCTGACTAGATTCCTGTTTTCTGGAAAATCCTGTTCAAGGAAAAGTATGGGAGGAGGCTTGTCTGAGATACCCCCGACCCCACCCGCTACCCCATCATCGTGGGTCTTTTCAGCTTTGCCATTTAAAAAAAAAACAAAACAATTTCATTCATTTATTTTTGGCTGTGCTGGGCCTTCGTTGCTGCACGGCTTTCCTCTAGTTGTGTGAGCGGGGACTCCTCTCTAGTTGCAGTGTGAGGGCGTCTCACTTCAGTGGCTTCGCTTGTCGCAGAGCAGGGCTTTAGGGCACGGAGCCTTCAGTAGCTGCGGCACAGAGGCCGAGTAGTTATGGCTCCCAGACTCTAGAGCGCAGGCTCAGTATTTGTGGCACCAGGTTTAGCTGCTCCGAGGCATGTGGGGTCTTCCCCGACCAGGGATCGAACCTGTGTCTCCAGCGTTGGCAGGCGGATTCTTTACTACTGAACTGCCATTTTGACAAAGGCCCCTAATCTCACTGGATCTGTCTTTCATCTATAAAATGGGAGTGATTGTATCTGCCTTGAATATCTATTGTGGGTTTGTGTGTGTGTGTGAAATTTAAGTGAGAGGAGGAATGCAATTTTACATTTCCATCAATAATTATTTTAAGTTGTTTTTTTTTTTTTTTTTTTTTGCCATGCCACACAACGTGTGAGATCCTAGTTCCCTGACTAGAGACTGAATCTACATCCTCTGCACTGGAAGCATGGAGTCTTAACTACTGGACTTCGAGGGAAGTCTCAATAGCGATTATTTTTATTAGTTGTCTCCCCATCCCCTGATTTCTTCCTTGTCCCAATTACAGAGTGTCTAGCAGAGCCTGGCACATCCTAAGTTTTCATTAACTGTTTGGGAGAATTAATGAATGAGCAGAAGAGGTGAATGTGTTGGTAGGTAAACCTACATACGTGATAATGGTTATAGCTAATGAGCCCTTAATCTTTTCAGGCACTCTGGTAAGAATCTTACAGCACAAAGTCATTTATTCCTCACTGGAGGTAGATGATCATGCTCCCATTCTACATATAAGTAAACAGAGGCTGAGCAAGACTGAATTACCTAAGGGAGGTCTCCCACCATGTAAGTGCTGGAGCAGAGATTTGAACCCAGGACTTTCTCGTTTCAGAAGCCATGCTCTGGAGCACTGTGGTGTCATCCTGTGCGTGTCACAGTGGAAGGGACCAATTCGAAAATGACACTGATGACTTGTGCTGAAATTATCTGTACTTTTGTGCGGCTCAGAGAGGGTTGCTAAGTCGTGTCTGACTCTTTGCGACACCATGGACTATAGCCCACCAGGCTCCTCTGTCCATGGGATTCCTCGGCAAGAATACTGGAGTGGGTTGCCATTTCCTTCTCCAAGGGATCTGTCCAACCCAGGGATCAAACCTGCATCTCCTGCATTGGCAGGTGGATTCTTTACCCCTGGGCCACCAGGGAAGCCCTTAAAGAATGTTACTTCTGTGTCAAAGATCGGCTTCTGAGAACATGAATAAGCATGGGTTGACTGAGTAAATAAGCTGCTTTGTGGTCCCAGGAAGAGGAAATGGGGTTTTGTGTGGCTGTACCTAGAGCGGCCATGCTGGTTTGGACACAGACTAGCCAGGTGGGCTCAGCCATCCCATGTCTCCAGCTGTCTCAGTTCAGCTGGCTGGGGTGGTGAAGGCAGCAGGCCAAGCCATCAGAGTTGATTCCCTGCTGCCCACCCCAGAACAAACAGAACTGGGATTAAGTAGGGATCCTTGAGGGCTTGCCCAGGTGGCTCAGTGGTAAAGAATCTGCCTGCCAATGCAGGAGATGCAGGTTCGACCCCTGGGTCAGAAAAATCCCATGGAGGCAGACATGGCAACCCACTCCAGTATTCTTGCTTGGAGAATCCCTGATGGGCTACAGTCCATGGGGTTGCAAAGAGTTGGACATAACTTAGTGACTAAATAACATCAACAACAAGGGTTCCTTGGCTTTTGTATTGCTTTCTTCTCTGCCTTGGTTGGGAGTGGGAAGAGGTATGGGGACAGTGGCCTTTGCATCTGCTGTCCTTCTGACTCTTGGCTTCTAGGGGCCATTTGTTACCCAAGGTGGCCCATCAGACCAGGCAGTAGGAATTGCCTGTCTCACTGAGACCCTTGGCCAAGCTTCAGAGCATTGTCCCCTACAAGCTGGGTGGTCTCCATTCCCACTCAACCATTTACTCCCCAGTGGATTGGGCAATGGAAGCAGGCATGGGCTTGCCTTCCTCAACCTTCCTCTGGCCTTTAAAGAATAGAGGGCTTTATCTTATGAAGATGGGGTGCTAGGTCCAGAGAGAGCCGGGAGAGCTGAGATCTGAACTTGAGCATGTCAATGCAGTAGGGCTGGATTCAGGGGAGAGGGGGCAAGACTTCTCTATTTGGGAATGACAGCCCCGAGCAGTCCATGGCGGGCGTGCACTCTTGTGTACTGTGCTGGCTGGCTGTTGTCTCGTTCTAATAAATTAAATCTGTTATATCATCACTGTTATATTCCTGAGACAAGCACTTCCAAGGCAGATTAGAAAGGAACTTAAGGGGATTAAAAGCTTCTCTTAGTGAAAAACAATGTTTCAGATGGGAAATCCATTTACCAATATGAATTTCAGCAGAAATGCATGTTTTCTTTAATGCACTGCTACTGCTCAAAGAAAGCGGGATTTCCCCCCACGCCTCCGTCCTCTGTTTTGCATAAGTTATAATGTGGATTCTGTTGAGCGTAGCAAGCCTCTCAGGGAGATTGATGGCTTCCATAAAGTTGCACGAAAACATTTCTCCTTTGTTCATTGGGGAAAAGAAAAGTGTCTAATGGATTTGGAGTATTAAAAGAGTGTTGGTTTATACTGGAAACCAGGGGAAGTCTAGGAGTAAATACAGACACGAGAGGAAATGGATTAATTGGAGATGGAAACAGTCAATTCTCAGTTATCTGCCTGTGACTTATCTGTAAGAAGTTTAAAACAGGAGCAGAAAGCATCCCAGGGCTTCAGGAGCCTTGCCTGGCTGTCTATCACTGTGTCTACTCAGGGAATTGAAAGCCATTTTAATAACCTGGGCCCAATATAATTTGGAAGGTAATTCTGCTGCTGCAGTTATAAAAAAAATCACAGAAGGCAGTCCAAGGGATATGTAATTAATGTTTTTTTCCTATGACTCACAGGTTGGGATTCTCTATACCATTAGAAAGTTGACTTAACTTAAAATCACAAACTAGTTCCCTGAAGCTAACGTGGAGCTCTGATCTCAGGGGGGTTAGAAAACAGGACAGCTGCTGTGTCAGGCCCCAGCACTCAGGGGCATATGGAGATACTTTCTCCAGGAGGCTGGTGAGCCCTGTCTGTAGAGGTGTGTGTGCTTGCAGGTTAAGTCATTTCAGTTGTGTCTGACTCTTTGCGACCCTATGGATTGTAGCCCTCCAAGCTCCTGTGTCCATGGGATTCTCCAGGCAAGAGTATTGGAGTGGGTTGTCGTGCCCTCCTAAAATGGATCTTCTGGACCCAGGGATCAAACCCATGTCTCTTAGGTCTCCTGAGTTGGCTGGTGGGTTCTTTACTGCTAACTCTACCTGGGAAGCCTGTAGAGCTACTCTCTGGATCAGTTATAAGTCATTGTCTGGACCCAGTGCTGACAGTTGGTTTTGGTGTGTTAGTGAGCAGTGGTCTGTTCTAGGTAATTTTCAGGAATCCCTGGGGTGCCAAGTGTAAACTTTTCTCCCACAGTGGCCCACGGAGCTGGGTATCTGTGACGAGGGCCATGCATGAAAAACCCCTCCCTGACATTTAAGGAGACTGTTTGGAGTGATAGAGCTCTTCGGGTAGTCAAGGAGTAGAAACTCATTCAAACTTGCTCAAGTCAGAGGTGAGTTTGCTGTAAGGATGCAACTCTTATGCATCTGAGGGAATGGAGAGAAGCTGGGACTGGATATAGTCATGGACCAAACCTGCCTCTCTCTTCTTCTTCTTCTCTCCCTCTCTCCCTCTTTGCTTTCTTGCCTTCCCTCCGGCTCCTCTTTCCTTTTCTCTCACCTCCTTTTTCTTTTGCCAGAAGTGAACTGAGCCAGGGTCTCTCCGAGATCCAGGCCTCAGCAGTATGTCTCCCCTCTACCGCCCACCCCCCCAGGCCTCCTTAAGGGGTGACCACTGGCACTCCTTCTGAGAGCCAGGACATTCCTCATGCAAAGCTCCTCAGGGGCCCCTCCTTTCGCCAGGAAGACCCTCATTTTGTCCATATTGTGCTGCTGCTACATCTGGTGGAAGGCTTTGCCTTTTAAAAGGAGAGGCTGAACTTCTGGATTTCATGTTCCTAATTGTCAGCTCTAATAAATCGCAATATTTGCTCACCATTATTGGGTGCTAACTAGGTGTCAGGCACTGCGTTAAGCGCTTAACATGGACTAGCTTGTTAAGCTTCAACAGCTTCAACAGCTCTGAAAGCTGGGTACTACCACCAGCCCACTTCAGAGCTGGGAAAATGAGGCTCAGAGAGGTGTAGTAACTTGTCTAAGGTCACACAGCTAGCATATGGAAAAGCAAGATGTGAACCCAGGACCTAGAGTCCACGCTTTAACTGCAACACTATGGGACCTTAATGATCTTCTAACTGGAGTCCTGTGTGTGACTTCACTGAAGGCTATTTCCAGGTTGACCACGTCAGCCTGCAGCCCAAGAAGTCAGTTTTCTACAACCACACAGACGGAAGTGGATCAAAAATGACACATACTGTGAGCTGATATCCAGGATTCTAGCCTCTGTGGGATTTCTTACCTGTGTTGCTGCAAATCCTCACCCCATCCTACTGACCCCCGCCCCCCACCTCCACGGTCCCCCTCCCATGGGCCACCACACATACTTAGGCTCCAGCTGGAAAGCCCAGTGCTAAAATCTTGCTCAATTTTAATTACAGTTCCAAGCGCCTTGCTGTCAGCTGCCCTTCTGAAATTGTTTTAATTGAAGTTCCATGAATCCTGGCGAGTTCAGACGGAGTTCATCTCTAAAGCCCATCCTGATTTCATTAAAGATTTGATCTTTCTTTTTTCACCAATAAAACATTTATTATCGTTATCTGTTTCGTAACCATTTTCTTTCTCCAAAGAATTGGGGAGAGGGAGGAATCAACCTCGTCTTCATGCCAATAAACCTAAGGAATCATCTGTTGATTTTTTTCTGGCGCACAAGAGCAATAACATTTTTTAAAATTAATTATTTTCCTTTTAAATGAAGGTACTCCTCATTCAAGAGGATGTTTAAGCCTATAGGAGCCTATATGAATTATAGTTTATGAATTAACTGCTCTCCAAGCTTAGGAAAGAATCATCTTCCTAAATATTGGTGTTTATTCCCCCCCTTCATTGAGGAGATGTCAGGGCTGTTTTAATAGTCGAAGCAGAATTGGTGTTCTAACACTCTCCACACCCTCTACTTGTGGGAGGTTAAGTTTTAGGAAACGAAGTCACGGATGAACCAAATGATGTAAAAATAAAACTGCACTGCAAGTGTCTTCTTGACCCCTGAGTGTTAATAATTAACAGTTAATTGCTATTAAATCATCGTCACCCAATCTTGGCTGGGGTCACGATTTACGCCCAGGAGTCCACTCATTGTCTGTGTTTGCGATTATCTGCTCTGCGAGGTTCTTCGCAAACCTGATCCCTGTCTCCCATTTGGTGGATCTAAGTCACAGTGTTTTTGTTTAAGATTTCAGCTGCAGCTCCTTCTCCATCTTCGTTTCATGTATGTAATATACTTAAAGTGCACTAAATGACAGTTTATAATATCATTATCTACAGTTAAAGATATTATAACTTCAAAAATGAAAAGAAAGTATAGCCATATGTGGAAATGGTCTATTTTCTGCCCTTTTAACCTCCCTCCCTGGTAGTTTCAGCTGGACCAGACAGGCAACAGCACGAAAATCATAGGTCTGCAAAATCATTTTGCTATTTTAGCCCACAGTTGTCATGAAAGGAAACTGGGTTATTTAGACAGTAAATAACAACTGAGGACTAATTCATCTGGCTTTTTTCTCTATTTCTCTCTCTTTTATTTTGGCACTGGGCTCCAATATGTTCTTTATTACATGGTTTGATAATTCAAGGATGGCTCAGCAACCCCCGCTGCCCTGCCACCGCACCCCCCCCCGCCCCACCCCCAGTGACAGGGAAGTTGATTTAAAACTTCACTCTGAAGGGCCCTGGGGTTATTAGGAACAGTGTGGACGGAGTATGGATTAGGTTTAAAAGTAATAAAAAAGTGGACCTGTTGGTTAGGTGAAAAATTCACTATCAGATTCCTGAGTGCAGGGCTCCTTTTCATGTGCAAACGGCACTAAATGAAGCATTTAATTCAACAAATCCAGAGTTCTGATCCGCCAGAAATAGAGACTGGGTTAGTTCAATTTGTAACAAACGATCTCCGTATGATCAAAGTTCTGAGCGCTGATTTCAACATGCTGCTTAAATTAGCCTAACACCAAAGTCTTTGGCTCGGAGACAGTATTTGGAATGTCTTACCAGAGGAGAAATTCCTTCTCACACATGGTTCTAATATGCCATGCCAGCTTTGCTTTTTAATGGGCTGACAAGGAGGCGCGGTGCTAACTTTTCTGACTCCAGAAAGTTCTTGTGCTGTCACCCGCAAACCAGCTAGGATAATTTTTCCTTGGCTTCCTTATTAAAGGCTGAATGAAAGGATTGTGCAGCTTTCTTAATGTCACTTGGTCTGTTTGCCATAAATTCAGGCGTTCATGATGAAAGCTGCACTTAGATTTCGCTGGGAAATGGAATCAAGGAGAATGCACCCAGGTTCACAATAAATAACGAAGCGTGAGTTATTAAGTGAATTTCATATACCCAGGCCTTATTACATCAGCAGTTTAGATAATGGCTTCTGAAAAAATCCATCCATGTCTTTCACGGCCAAAGCGCAGAGGGGCACGGTGTCCAGAGGGCGCCAAGGTGGACAGACAGAGCCAGCTGGGGCGAGAATGGAAGACGTGGTATTTGAAAAATAATATAATATTTACATTTTTGCATGCTGTTTGCCTTTTTAGCTCAGCGGGGAGACCAGCAGGCCTGTTGGCCAACATGACCTGTATCACTGCAGGCTTCCTGCCTGCAATTGTTTGTTTTTTTGCAGAAGGAAGACTGGGGGTTGTTTAGACTATGAGCCTAATTTTAGAGGATGATAATTATGTTGCTTCTAAACCACATATTTTCCAGAATTTGCTGCCCCATGAAAATAACTTGCATGTGTGTCCAGCCTGGCCGGCAGCCAGCTTGATGTCCAGACCCTGGTTCTCTGTGTCATCCTTGGGGACTCCCAGGGACCAGATTGGGTGGCCCGGGTTGTGGAAAGGGCTTAGTTTGGGGAGGCAGAGAGCTGGTTTGGGCTCCACCATTCTTTTGGATCTTGGATCAGTCGTATTACTTCCAGGGCAGCATTTTGCAGAATATCAACCTCTGATATGCTCTGCAGGACGTCTAGATCACACAAGCTTGGGAATTTTTGCCAGCTCTCTTCTCCTCTTCATGATATATGATACACACAGTTTCATCACCTATGTCGTCTTTAACCTAGCTCAATCCTACCTACCCTTCAGGTCTCTGATTCTCAAATACACTCTTTCTTTACGATATAAATCATGATTATAGTCAATCTGCCAATTACTTGGGAAGTCATTGGATGATGTGAGTGTCCACTCAACACTAACCTCTTGAGAGCAGGTGCTGTCTGCTTTGTGATGAACTGGTGCTTGGCCCGATGGCTGCCGTGAAGTAGATTCTCCATAATGATTTGAGAAATTACTGAATGAAGACATTGCTCTTTCAGGTTCATGAATATTTGAATCAACTTGGAGGATCCCATTAAAGTGGAGGTTCTGATTCAAGTTGTAGGTCTGGAGTGGGGCCTGAGAGTGTGTATTTCTCACATGTTCTGATGAGATGCTGGTGTCGCAGTTTGACTTGTTTAGTCACCAAGTCACGTCTGACTTCTGTGACCCCATGAACTGTAGCCCACCAGGCTCTTCCATCCATGGTATTTTTCAGGAAAGAATGCTGGAGTGGGTTGCCACGTCCATCTCCAGGGGATCTTCCCGACCAGGGATCGAACCTGTGTTTCTCACATTAGCAGGTGGATTCTTTACCACTGAGCCACCATGGAAGCCTCTGCATTTTGAATAGCAAAGAATTAAAATGTTTGTGTTGAATCCTAAATATAACAAATTCTGTTTACCCTATCCTGGTGGAGTACCTAGTGATACCTATGGGCTATGAGTGTTATTTTATTCATCTCTAAAATGAACTAAATGCTCTTTAAGGATCCTTGCAATTTAAAACATTACAGTCTATGGATGTGTTGCTCTGAAATGGCTGCTGAGTCAGTACTGGGATGGAGGAGGGGAGCTTCCCCAAGCACTTTTGAGGGACGTGAAAAAAGGTCATCAAGAGGGTTTTGGGCTCAGTCTGGCTGAGCTCTTTCAGACTCAGTTCTGGCTCCTAGGGAGGCGGCTAAGTATCTGCTGGTCCCGGTTGGAGAGCTGACCCTTCCTATTCCTCTGCATTGGCTGTGAGAGGCTGGGAGGACACATTCCATGTGTCCAGGCTCAGGATGAATCAGGTATAGGGCAGTAGGGGAAACATGAATGAAGCGGGTCCAGAGAGTATGACAAAGACAAGAAAACAGAACCCTGGAAATTCAACACCAAGCAGACATCACTCACCCAACTGAAACATGAGCAAAAGATTCAGACCGATAACACCACCAAAGGAGGTAAATACACTGCAAGTGGGAGCATGAAAAGATACTCTGCATTACTTGGCATTGTGCTGTGTGCGCTAAGTCGCTAAGTTGTGTCTGACTCTTTGCAAACCCATGGACTGTAGCCCGCCAGGCTCCTCTGTCCATGGGATTCTCCAGTCAAGAGTACCCGAGTGGGTTACCATGCCCTCCTCCAGGGGAACTTTCCGACTCAGGGATTGAACCTGCATCTCTTCTGTCTCTTGCATTGGCAGGTGGGTTCTTTACCTGCTGTCTGGGAAGATCTATTTGGTTTTAAGGGTTTGCAAATTAAAATGAAAATGAGATGTCACTCACTACACAGCTACTAGATTAACTAAAAGTCAAAAATACTGACAATACCAACAGCTGGATGTAAGCAACAGAAAGTCTCATTCACTGCTGGTGGAAATACAAAGTGCTGCAGTCCCTTTGGAAGACAGGTTGGTAGTGTCTTACAAAATTAAATGTGCTCGAATCATACAGTCCAATAACTGAAGCCCTAGATATCCACCCAATTGATTTGAAAACACGTCTATACAAAAACACGCTTGCAAATGCTTATTGCAATTCTATTCATAATCACCAAAACCTGGAAGTGAGTGAGATGTCCTTCAGTAGGTGAATGGATAAAACAAATGGATAAATTATACATCCATTATTAGAATGTTATTCAACAATAGAAAGAAATGCATGATCAAGGCAGGACAAAGTATGAATGAATCTTAAATGTATTATTACATAAAAGAAGCCAATCTGAAAAAGATATGAACTATATGATTCTAATTATATGTCATTCCTGAAAGGGCAAAACTAAAGAGGCAGCAAAAAGACCAGTGATTGCCAAGGATTTAAGGTGAGGTGAAAGAGGGCTGAATAGATGGAGTTCAGTATATTTTTTAGGTCAATGAAACTGTTTTGAAATGCTACAGTGATGATCAAGATATTACACATTGGCAAAACCCACAGACCTTTGCAGCACAAAGAGTAAATCTTGATGTACATTTATTTTAAAGAATAGTTTAGGAGGTTGAGAAAATGTCAAGAAGGAATGCAGAATATGACAATCTAACTGTATTATGAATGCATGAAACAGTCTCACTGAAGCTGGCAGGGGATGAAGATGCTGTCCTAAATAACTTTGGAAATGAATGAAATTGTAAGGCTCCAGGTGAAGGAAGTATGGCACTCTACTCTCACTGATGAAGTTGTTTCCCATAAAGGTATGAGTTAAGAATTCTGGAACCACTATACATGTACACCAGAACTGAACAACGAAGTAAATGAATGGTGGATGACAAGAGTGTGGTTTTTCACACTTGGAGTGGGTTATAGACAAGGAGTCTGGAGGAGGTTAGCATGAGCTTTAGGGTGGTGGATCAGAGTTGGAGACATCAGAATGCACTCATGTTTAGCTTTGTATTGCTACATATAGTTAGATGTAGAAGTTTTAACACATACATATATATATATGCATTGGTACTATACATACGCATATATTCTTGCTTTGTCAGCTGACAAGGTTTAGAAGTAATGACATCCCAATTATAATATCCGGAGCTGGAGGCAAGATCTTGATTTTTTTTTAAATTTACTGGAATATACATGAATTACAATGTTGTGTTAGTTTTTGCAGCTCAGTGAAGTGAATCCTCTATAGCTATACGTATGTCCCCTCCCTCTTGGAGCTCCTTCCCACCCACTCCCCATCCCACCCATTTGTGTCATCACAGAGCACCGAGCTGAGCCCCCTGCTCTGTACAGTGGGTTCCCACTAGCTATGTGTCTTACCCAGGGCCGTGTACATTTGTCAGTCCTAACCTCCCAGTTCATCATGCCCTCCCATGTCCACATATCCATTTCTTATGTCTGCATCTCTATTCCTACCCTGCAAATAAGTTCCTCTGTACCATTTTTCTAGATTCCGCATACTTGCATTATATGTACTATTTATTTTTTCTTTTGCTGGCTTACTTCCTCTATGTGACAGACTTCAGGTGATTCCATGTTTCTACAAGGGACCCAATTTTGTTACTTTTTATGGCTGAGTAATATTCCATTGTATATATGTACCACATCTTCTTTATCCATTCACCAGATCTTGAATTTTAGTATCACTCATTCTCCAATAGAAAGAACCAGAATGTGGAGAAATTGTTGATTCTTGGGCTCCAGGACTGGGGCATGAAATACACCACATGAGCATAGAACATGTTGTAGTGCCAGAAAGTAAGAAGGAGCTGAAATACCAAACATAACCAGAACACTAAACCCATAATGATGGGACTATGTCAAAAGGATCCAGGATTTCAAGTGAAAGACCACTACAATGGCCAGAACTAGAACCATATAAGTGATAAGTCCACGCTGATGCAAATATGTGATTGAATAAGTAAATACATGGGGGGTGGGGTGGGCAGAGAATAGACCAATCTTCTGTGTAGAAATCTAAGTGGTTTATGTCGATATTCTACCCTCAAGGAGGTAAAGCACAACCTCCACTCCTTCAGTAACTTACCAGGAGGATAGGACAGAAAAAGAAAACAAGAAAAACATGGCTTCACAGTGGAGAAGGCAGACAAATACCACCTCAAGCCCAGTGATCAAGGTCAACATCAACTGTTATTGCCTTAGTAGTATGTACACTTGATATCAAGTGGCTTCGCAGGTGGTGTTAGTGGTAAAAAAAACAAAACAAAAAAAAAACCGCCTGCCAATGCAGGAGACATAAGAGACATGGGTTCCATCCCTGGGTCAGGAAGATCCCCTGGAGGAGGGCAAAGCAACGCATTCCAGTATTTTTGCCTGGAGAATCCCATGGACAGAGTAGCCTGGTGGGCTACAGTCCATAGGGTGCAAAGAGTTGGGTGTGACTGAAGTGACCTAGGACAGCACACAGCACCCTTGATGCAGTGGGTCAAGAACGGCTCTTCACCTCTGTGGTCTTCTTCCCCCAAACACACGACCTCAGTCTAATCATCAGAAAAACATCAGACAAATCCCAGTGAAGGGACATTCTTGATACTGCTTAAAACTGTCAAGGTCATCAGAAAACAGAAATTCTGACTCACTGTCCTAGCCATGAGGAGCCAAAGGAACTATGATGAGTAAATGTAATATGGTGTGCTGAGTGGGATCCGGGAATAGAAAAAGAACATCAGGGGGAAAATGAGAAAATCTGAGTATAGTATGTGCATGCTCAGTTGTGTCTGATTCTTTGCGACCCCATGAACTGTAGCCTACCGACCAGGCTCCTCTGTCCATGGAATTGTGCAGGCAAGAATACTGGAGTGGGTGGCCATTTCCTACTCCAGGAGATCTTCCCGACCCAGGAATTGAACCACATCTCTTGTGTCTTCTGCTTTGGCAGGTGGATTCTTTACCACTGAGCCACCTGGGAAGCCTGAATATAGCACAAGTGAAAGTCTCTCCGTCGTGTCCACCTCTTTGCTACCCCATGGACTATGCAGTCCATGGAATTCTCCAGGCCGGAATACTGGAATAGGTAGCATTTCCTTTCTCCAGGGGATCTTCCCATCCTAGGGACTGAACCCAGGTCTCCTGCACTGCAGGCAGATTCTTTACAAGGAGAGGCACAAGGGAATACCGTACAGACTTCAGTTAATAATAACGTACCCATATCAGCCTATTCACTACGACACATGGACATGTTAAAGAAAGATATTAATAAGGGAAAGTGAGTGTGGAATAGATAGGAACAAACACTGTTCGACCTTCAGAAGACCTTTGTAAATCTAATATGGTGGGTGGGGAAGGTTGTGAAGTGGTCAAGGTCATTTAGCAATGGTGGGGGAGGGTAGAATTCGACAAAGCCTAGGTTTTTCCTCCTTCCACCAAAGTACCCTCTGGCCTCCACCCCATTCACCAACTGGGTGGTGCACTGGGATTATAGCACAACACATTTCTGTGCATTGTCTGGAAGTTTCAGTCATGATCTTCAGCTGTACACCCTCAATGTGGAGGCATGGTGGGTGGCAGGGTGTGTGTGGAGCCCTCAGTTTCATGGGAATGGCCAAAGTTGGGTAGATTCCACTTGGGAGGGCTTTTCTGGGATCTATGCTTTTGTCTGGTGAGCACTTCGTGGACATCAGGGAATCTGGTGTCAGGGACAGGGGTCTTTGTGGAGAGGCCCTTTGATGGCACTAATGGTAAAGAACCTGTCTACCAAGGCAGGAGAAGTTAAGAGACTCGGGTTTGATCCCTGGGTCAGGAAGATCCCCTAGAAGAGGACATGGCAACTAAGTCCAGTATTCTTGCCTGGAGAACCCCATGGACAGAGGAGCCTGGTGGGCTATAGTCCATAGGGTTGCACAGAGTCAGACACGACTGAAACAACTCGGCACGCAGGCACAGATAGGTGTGGGTCCCTTGTGCTTTGTCACTGCAGAAAGCAGGGACACCGGGGCTGCCCTCCAGTGCCTTGTCTGTTGCAGGGGCCTCGAAATGAATGCTATCTGCTGCTCATCCCTCCAAACTTGTTGGCTCCCTGGCAGGAGAAATGCTCTGTAGTCTGTCTGGGTTCATATCCCTGCTCTGCAGTTTTACCAGTTAGGTGATCTAGGGAAAGCAAGGAACCTCTCCAAGCCTCAATTTGCTCATCCGTCAGATGCAGCTAAGCAGCTATTCATACCTCAGAGTCTGTGGGGCAAGTTCAATGACACTGTGCATCAGTGCTTGACAAGGGTCTGACCAAGGCAAACATGGATATATTATCGTTTTTATTCCTAATTATTTTTGCCTTCTTTACCCCTCTCCCCTCTCCCCATTTCCTCTCATCTTTAATCAACCAAATCCTTTCCTAAATGCTACCTTTATGTTATGTGTGCCCCTTGCTCTGTCTGCATTTAGTTGGGGCTTCAGGGATCATGAATGGTTACACTGAGAGGCAGGGTAAGTTTCAGGCGTAAATGGGGTGACAACAGCGATATACCCCAGAGGACTGGTGGAGCAGAGGAGGGCTGCTTTTCACTGCCTTCCTCCTGATTTCCAAGTTGGTCCCTACAGGGGTCTGCCTTGGGTGTTCACCATGGTTGTCAGGGTCAAGGAGGATGCTCCTCTCAGTGCCAGCCATGCCTCTCTGCACTGGAACTTCTTGCTTGGATGGGGCTACGCTCATAGCTTCCTCACCCCAGACCTGTGCCCCATCTTCCTTGGCTTCCAACCAGGGCAGAAAGTAACCTATATGATATGCCAGAATTGGCGTAGGGAAGAGCCCTCAAGCCCTCTGTCTGAAAACAGACCGATTCTACTCTGAACAGCCTGTCCCGTGCCCTTCAACCTGGGCTGCCGATCTAATCCATGACTTGACCCACATCTCCTGACTTCAAATCCTGTGTTCTGATCACTGCATCATTTTTTTCTGTAAAAGTAGTGACAAGAATGGTAATTTTCCTTTTTAAAATATTATGTCAAAATGGGGGGAAAATGGTAACTTTAGGGTACTCATATGAGTGCTTCCCTCATAGCTCGGTTGGTAAAGAATCCACCTGCAATGCAGGAGATCCCCGTTTTATCCCTGGGTTGAGAAGATTCCCTGGAGAAGGGATAGGCTACCCACTCCAGTATTCTTGGGCTTCCCTTGTGGCTCAGCTGGTAAAGAATCCATCTGCAATGCGGGAGACCTGGGTTCTATCCCTGGGTTGGGAAGATTCCCTGGAGAAGGGAAAGGATACCCACTCTAGTATTCTGGCCTGGTGAATTCCACGGACTGCATAGTCCATGGAGTCACAAAGAGTCGGACACGACTGAGCTACTTTAAAAAGAAAATTAGAGTACTCATCCCAAGAAACTGCATTGAAATTTTTAGTGGCTATTGAGAACTAAAATTCTGGGCTTTACTCCACCGGGTCACACAGACGTTTACTCCTATGAGATATACTCAGTAGAGCTCAATTTAGAATTTCCAAAAGCCCAAGACAAGGGATCATCCAGTTGAATCTGGTTAGAAAGATAATATGTGTTTCTGTGACTCCTATAATACAATAATAATAATTTTAAAAACAAAGTCTTTTCTTCTACTCATTTTTTTTTTAATGGTAGAAGACGATTCCAGAGCAATCAATTTAAAGGCAGTTCGATCTGCTCTCCAAAGAAAGAATTCAGAGACACTCTGGTCAGATAAAGCTTCTCATCTCTTTAAAAACGCCACTTGGATGGGGCTTAAGCATCTTTGTTCCTTCTCCTCAAGTTGTGAGAGATACATGTCATTTCGAGAAGTATGGAACTAATTGAGGGCTATGTCCAGCTCTTGTAGAGGTGAACAGGGCAGATAAATAAAAACTCCATTGCACATAAATCTTTGCTCCCAACATCAAAGAAAGCAGGATCCTGCTAAGTGTATTTGTATAATGCAGTAATTTATGCAAAAAGCAGCTTTGATAAATGTCCCCTAATTTATTGTCATGTATCTCAAATCAAAGTCAAACATTTACAGCCTGAGCCTGAAGGAAGCCAGGCCTCAGAGAGCCAAAGGGGTTTGAAGTAAAGTAAAGCTACATTGGGCAAAAGGTTAAATGGGATCTGGTTTGAATATTAAGAACTTTCTACAAATGATGGTGAAAGAAAGAGGGGACTAGTTTGCCTACTAAAAATAAAGCGAGGCAGATTTTCTTTCCCCCCCAGAGATTTTTCTTCCAAGGACAGACACGATCCAGGCACTGAAATGGTCTTCGGAGAAAAGAATCAGGGGGTGGGGGGGGGGGCAGCTGAAGATCCTTTATGTACAATCACAGTAAGACAAAGAAAAAGACAGTTGATTGGGTGCTTTAATGTATGCCAAGCAGCGTGTTGAGTATTTTGCATCTCTTATCTTGTGGTTTCTATGAAGCACTGTGAAGGGATAGTCTTATCATTCTTGTTTTATAGCTGGGGAAACTGAGGCAGCACACGAACTGAGAAGGCAGAAGACTCAGAGAGGTACAGACCCTCTTTCTTTTGTTTATATATATATATATATATATATATATATATATTTTTTTTTTTTTTTTTTGTAGGGAGGAGGGGGCTGTGCTGGTCTTAGTTGCAGCATGCAAGATCTTCGCTGCTTAGTTGCTTTGCAGAATGTGAGATCTTAGTTCCCTGACCAGGGATCGAACCCGCATCCCCTGCCTCTCAAAGTGGATTCTTAACCACTGGACCATGAGACAAGTCCCTAGACTCTCCTTCTTAGTGGACTGGCTCACCTTCACTCTTGTTCCAAGGGCAGGTGGGAGTCACTGAGTAGGGAGTTTCGTCCAGACTTTGAATCCCGTCTGTACCACTTTACAGCTGTGTAATTCTGGGCAAACTCTTTAACCTCTCTGAGCCTCAGAACACCCATCTATTGAACGGACCAAAGAGTGGTGCTTTAGTAATGTGGATGTCATGAGGGTTAAAGGAGAGAACTCCTGTTGAATGTAGGACAAGCATCGCACCCATGAATGTCATAGCTGCTGGGTATGGGTTCCTCATTCCAGTCCCAGAACATGGATGAGCCCAGGGTCCCCCCAGCTAAACCCTAGGAAACTGTCACAATCCTAAGAGGCTGGGAATGACCCAGCCTTCGTCACCTGATATTTTTAAAATTTTCAGTCTGAAGGATTCTGCACACCCATGATCCCTGTGAAATAAACTCACAACCCCAGTAGTAGCATTGCCGTAGACAGCAGCTGTTTAAAAGATTTTACTGCCCATCTGGTGACTTGGCGTAGTCCTCAGACTGGTTCCAGGAGACAGGGCTTTGCTCTGTGATTCCACCAGCTGGTAACTGGTATTGCAAACCCATATTCGGATCTCAGCCTTCTGGTTAATAAAACTGAGACAGGGAATGGACTTGTGAAGGGCAGGATGTTCTCCCCCATCTGAGGGTTTAGCCTCCAAGGCCTGGATCGTGTTGCTGGTTTCTGTCCAGGGCGAGGCCCTTGGCAGTTGTAAATCTCATGGTTCAGGACATGTGTGAGTTTAAGGGGTTTGGGAGCATGTTTGCCATTGACTTGTTGGCTTTGTTCAGTGCCCGTGGCTGTGGATGGGGTGGGAGGGCAAGGCGCTTCCCACCCAGATGGTGCCTGAGAAGTTTCACCACTTGACTTTTGAAACATGCAAATGAAGAACTTTTCTTTCACTTCCATTCTTAGCCAGAGCTGGGGAAGTGGGGTGGTGGGAGCGGGGGTTGCCTATGCTTTTGATCCACAGTGGATTAGCCCAGAACATCCACTTGAAAACATTCTCACTTTGAGAGGGAAATAGAACCAAAGGAATCTGGTGCTAGAGTTTGAATTCCAGAAATATCCCTCCTTGGTTCTAGGAACCTTAGATTTATTCCTGACTACTTAGAACTCTACTTTCCTTATCTATAAAATGGGTGTGCGTGCGTGAGTGCCAAGTCGCTTCAGTAGTGTCTGACTTCTTGCGACCCTATGGACTGTAGTCAGCCAGGCTCCTCTGTCCATGAGATTCTCTAGGCAAGAATACTGAAGTGGGTTGCCATTTCCTTCTCCAGGGGATCTTTCCTGACTCTAGGTTTGAACATAAGTCTCCTGTGTCTCTTGCTTGGTGGGTGGCTTCTTCACCACTGAGCCACCTGGGAGCAGGCCAGCTTAATTGGGAATGGAAGAGGACTAGATTTTTTTATTTTCTTTTTGGCTTTTGGTTACACTCTGAAGTTCTCTCAGCTGCTCAGAAACCTGTCTTTGTCTAGTCTTAGGTGAAATGCTGCTAAACTTTATGATGCTTTTGAGCAAATGTGAAAATGACACCCCCTCCAGGAAGTCACACGGTTTGCCAAGTGGGCTGTGTCTCTGTGCAAAGAAAATGGTTTCCCTTCTCTCTGGGCAGGTGTGGCCTTGCATCGGGCACCCATATAGGTAACCATAGCACGGGTTGGACTTCAGTCCTCATTCACCCCTCAGGAGGGTCTTTTGCAGTCACCAACCTGCACAACTGTACATGACAGCCCTGCTACTGGGCCTCCCTCATTCCCTACCATTCCAGAACTTTTAAAGCTGTTGTCCGCAAAGTGGGATGAATTTATCGTTGGTTGTCTTTCAGAAGCTCCTCATCATGTGAGTCTATTCTGAAACAATATCCCCAAGCATGTTGGTCACTCAGCCATATCCGACTCTGCAAATATCCCCAAAGGAGGGGGTGAAAATGGTAAGAGTACCACAGAGGGGCTTGGAAACAGGAATGGGAAGCAGGACTGGAGTGAGGAGAAAGAGCTGGAAAATGTCAGAGAGAAAACCCAGGCCTGAATTGTGTCTGCTGGGGCCAGCTGCATGGTTTGATCTGGGAATTTTGGAGGGGCCTTGCCCATCAGTAAAGATCTGCAGCTGTCTGCCACGGCCTTCCAGGCAGGCCCGGCATCAAGGGTTTGTGACCTGTGCGGTCTGCTGGAAGGGTTCTGAGCCTGGTTTTAACACTCTATGGTGACTGTCTTGAAATTTTTAATACTTTTAAATAAAGTGTTAGTCTTTCAGCTGTTTCCTGCTTTTTGTGACCTTATGGAATGTAGCCCACCAGGTTCCTCTGTCCATGGGATTTCCCAGGCAAGAATACTGGAGTGGGTTGCCATTGCCTTCTCGAGGGAAGGGATTGAACCTGGGTCTCCTGCATTGCAGGCAGAGTCTTTCCCATCTGAGCCACCAGGGAAACCTACTTTTAAATAAAGGACTCGGCATTTCATTCTGCACTGGACACTGTGAATTACATAGCTGGTTCCCCTCTCGCTTTTGTGGGCCTTCTGTGGGAGCTGGGGGTGGGGGTTGCAGGGGTGGTGGTTGTTTTAATGGAGAAGCATTTGTTTGTCTATGCCGTCATTCAGCCAGTATTTACTGTATACGTACTGTGTGCCAGGGACTTGAGATCTGGCAGTGAACAAATGAGGCAGGGTCCTGACTCTCAGGGAGCTCACATACTGTGTGTGCCAATTGGAAAAGGGTCAACAATGCAGTGAGTAAACAGGACACTTTCAGAGGATGAGGAGGGCATACGGGTCTGAAGCAGGGTAATGCCATGGAGAGGGGCTAGATTGGGCCATGTGAGAAGGCATCTTGGAAGACCGACACTTGAGCTGAGATCCGAGTGATGGAATAAGAACCAACTATGTCCTGGGAGTTGGAGGTGGGACCAGGGTTTCAAGTCCAAGGAACAGCAAGTGCGAAGGCCCTGAGGTAGGACAGAGTTCAGGTTACATGGAACCTGTAGGCATAAAAATGGGTTTGAATTTTATTTTAAGGCTTTGTGCATTTTTTTTTTTTTAGTGCATTTTTTACAATATTGCATCTGTTTTATGTTTTGCTTTTTGGTTATGAGACATGTGGGATCCTAGTTCTCTGACCAGGGATCAAATCCGCACCCCCTGCGTTGGAAGGCGAAGTCTCAACCACTGGACTGCCAAGGATGTTCCCCAGGGGTTTGGACTTCAAATATAAGGGACCTTGTGGGGAAGTAACAGAAGTCTTAAGGGTAATGACAAGTGCCCTTTGTTAGACAGCTTCTTTGCTCCAGGCTCCCTGTAAATACTTATGCTTTTTATCTACCATGTAAATGATACACTGTTTCCATTTTCCAGATGAGGAAACTGAGGTCCAGTGACCCAAGGTCACCCAGTTTGTATATAAGAGAGCTGTGGTGAGAAGCGAGATCTATCTGATTCTGAGGACACTGCTCGCCAGCTCTTCACTGGTAGTCTTGATCAGTGCTGCCTTCTGACTGCCTCTGGGTGGGGCTCTCTGCTGGGGTGATGGTGTTTCCCCAGTGTCTTCCGTCCCTTCTTGGGCTGAGACACCTCTGAGCACCAGCCGTGGAGATGAGAGATGAAGCAGTCTTTCATCACGTCACTGGAGGCCGTGATGAAATTTTATCCTATGATCACTTAAATAAAGACAGCTGGGAGAAGCTGTTCAGGAGACACAAATGAGAACTTGGTTCAGATAGCTTTGTTCAACACTGTTTTGGCTCTGCCCGGATTCAAGTCCAGAAGAGTGGGAGAGACTAAAACATATTAATTAATTGCAACGGAAACTCAGTGGTCCAGAAATGGTGAGTTGACTTTTATTTCTGGATGACCTCCAAAGCCTCTTGATCTATAAGCCTGTCTCAATTAAATTTTAGAACCAACACGATCAGAACACGCTCCTAAACACTGCTGCAGATATAAGTATATCTGCCTTCAAAGGCTTTGCGACCTGATAGAGGGGGCTAGGTGCGGTGGGGTGGGTCTTTCAAAGCAGACTACAGATGCCATAAGATGTATTAAAAAGGATGCATGGAAGTTTTAAGGATGAGAAAGTTTGCATCCACTTAGTGCAATTAAAAAAATAATTTATTATTTATTTTTGGCTACACTGGGTCTTTGTTGCTGTCCACAAGCTTTCTCTAGTTGCAGCAAGCAGCAGCTGCTCTCTAATTGTGGTGTGTGGGCTTCTCATTGCTGTGGCTTCTCTTGATGTGAAGCACAGGCTCTAGGCTGCTTTAGTAGTTGCAGCTCACAGGCTCCAGAGCATGGGCTCAGTAATTGAGGTGCACGGGCTTAGTTGCCCCACAGCATGTGGGATATTAATTCCCTGACCAGGGATCAAACCTGTGTCCCCTGCACTGGCAGGCAGATTCTTAACCACTGGACCACCAAGGAAGTCCCTGCTTAGTGGAATTTATTCATGCATGCACACAAATAGAGGGAACATCTACAAGAACCAGGCACCAGGAATATGAGCAAAATGGGATCCCTGCCCTCACGGATCTCACATTCTAGAGAGGGAAAAAGACGAGAAACCGATGAACAAACAGGATAATTTCAATGAAGGACACAAATAAGAAAGATGATAGAAGGTAAACGGTGGAGGGTGGGCAACTTGGGATTGCGTGGTTAAGGAGACTCTTTCTCACTGGTGACCTTCAAGTTAAGACCTCAGACATGAACAAAACAGAGAAGTCTTCAAAAAGGGGGCAGCTATCGCACGCTGAGGAATCTCCATTAATACTTTTCTTGCTTATTTGTGTTCTTGGTTTATTGCACGGTGCTTTGATGTATGAGTATATACTGTTGTGACAACCTCTGAGAATTACAATGTTGTTACCTAGATCAAGTATGGTCCCTAAGTAGAGGTGATAGGTTGTTGTTCAGTCACTCAGTTGTGTCTGATGTTTTGTGACCTCGGGCTGCAGCTCACCAGGCTTCCCTGTCCTTCACTAATCTCCAGGAATTTCCTCAAACTAATGTCCATTGAGTCGATGATGCCATCCAGCCATCTTATCCTCTGTCTCCCCCTTCTCCTCCTGCTCTCAATCTTTCCCAGTATCAGGATCTTTTCCAATAGGTTGGCTCTTCATATCAGGTGGCCAAAGTATTGGAGCTTCAGCCTCATCATCAGTCCTGCCAATGAATATTTAGAGCTGATTTCCTTCAGGATTGACTGGTTTGTTATCCTTTCTGTCCAAGGGACTCTCAAGAGCACCACAATTCGAAAGCATTCATTTATCAGCCTTCTTCATGATCCAACTCTTACATCCATGCATGACTACTGGAAAAACCACTATATGGACTATATGGACCTTTGTTGGCAAAGTGATGTCTCTGCTTTTTAATATGCTCTCTTTTATCATAACTTTTCTTCCAAGGAGCAAATGTCTTTTAATTTCACGGCTGCTGTCACCATCCACAGTGATTTTGGAGCTCAAGAAAATAAAGTCTGTCACTATTTCCATCTTTAACTCGTCCATTTGCCATGAAGCGATGCGTGGTCCAATTTATTTCCTTGGGTGCATTGATAGCTATTAATATCTAGGCAGGGGCTATTAACATCTAGGGACTGGTCTTGTTTCTCCTATAGAGTCACTGTGTGCCCTTGGGTAAGTTCCTTAATCTCTCTGGGCTACTTCTGTGAAAGAGGGCCGGACGAACTTAAAAACCTCAGCACTTTAAAGGTTAATGAGTCCATGATCTAACAGATCAAAACAACACGTCCTGGTGTGTCATTGGGAACACATGGACTTCCCCCACTTTGGCAGAAAATTACATTATCAGATTCTGATCTGGGATCACAGCAGAGATTGAGAGCTGGAGTTGAACTCTCAGCCTTGATCCCCAGTTTGGTCTGCCCAGGAGCTCTGGGGATATGTCTGGCCAGCACCCACATGTGTCTTATATTAGTGTTATTTTCCTAATGGAAGCAGCCCTAAACCCTGCCCATTTTACTATTGAGTTACCCAGCTTAGTTTTAGTATCGCTTACACATAAATACCATCTCTGGCTGACGAATCCGCTGTTTTGTTTTTACTTTCTTCACTTCCCCCTTCCTTGCACAGGTGTTTATTGCAGTCATCAAAAATAAAGTGAATCAATCATGGTGCTGATTTTAGACCAACCAAGATATGTTTGAACCTCTGCCTTTAAAAAGAAGAAAGGAAGAAAAACACAGGTGGCATGCCTTCCCTATGGTGTCTTGTCTACCTGGGATTCATGAAGAAAAATGGAAGGCTAGAGGGTAGTGTTTTGGATGAGTGTGGAAAAAAGATGGAAAGCAAATGGTCAGAGGGAATGTCTTTGGCTAAGATTTGCTTGGTCTATAGCTGCAGTTTAGAAGGATCTATCATTTCAACTCAGTTATGCCTCTGCTGAGCACTCTCCCCTGGAGACTGACAACTATGGCCCTCAATGCCTGGGAGTGGAATGGACCTCCTTCTTTGACTTCAGAATGAAGAGTGCCTTCCTGATCCATACCAGCTTCTGGAAATATTTTATCCTAATTGAGGGTGGTGAGAAAAATTGACACCCTGTGAAAATCTGCCTTCTCAGTGCTTTGCTTCAGTTTCCCTAATTTTCAGCCCTAAATGGTGCTCTCAGAATCAAGCAGCACCCTGCAGTTTCCTTAACACACACCCCACCTTCTCCCACACCCTCACACACTTCAAAAACATTGTCTCAGATGATCTCTTACGAGTTTCCCTCAGGCTGTGTCTACCTGCCTCTAAGTCAAGCAGTCACTGTCAAGTTCCCCAGTTAATTTGTGAGTGGATCAGAACACCACATAACCCATTTTAAAACTTTTTGCCCATCTTTGATAAAATCTTCAGTATGGTCATAAAAACCCCTAAAGGCTAATTTAATAACCCAAGTCAATGAGATTTTGTTTCTTTGTTTTTAAACTTACAGTCATTATTTTTTTTGACTAGTCCCATAATTCAAAAGTCCAACCATATAAAATACTCAGTGAAAAGTCTTGCTCTATGGCCCTCCATAGTGATCACGCCATCCTGAAGGTTTTCTTTCTGAAAATATAAACACACGTGGTCTCGTGTCTCCCTTTGAAGCTAGCCCCTTAAATACACTGTTCTCCTTTCAGCCGTATCATAGGAAGAACAGCTCTTTTGAAATGATAGTTACCAGGCTGCCACAGTTGTTGCTAGAATCAATGAAATACTCAGGAGGAAAAAAAAAAAAAAAGACTTTGAAAAAGGATAAAGAAGGCCATATCCTTTCAGGAGAGGAGGGTGGAGGCTTGCCCACCCTTTGGGAATTAAAAAACAAATGGAATAGTTATCCAAAAAGTAAGGAGAGAAGCTTCTAGAATCATAACAACTCAAATGTACAAGGACCCTTAGGGCACAGTCAAGATTATATTAAGCAAAACTCAGAAAATCATTATGAAATTGGAGAGAAAACCAATTTGGGAGGCTAAAAAATAGTGTTTTCTTCCCCCTATCTTTTTTTTTCTTTAATAGGAAGGATGGTGGGGGGGGGGGGGTGTGGAAAGAGAGGAGAGAGAAAGAGAGATCAATCTAGAACTTGCTCACATGGAGGGGCCTGCTTGGGAAAGCTGAACAGCTGTTTGATCTCTGTAAAGAGAGAACTGTAGTTCCTCGATGAAGTTGAACTGGGAAACCATGGAACATATGCTATCATGTCACACCCAGTCACACCCCATAAGATGACACCCATGCATCTATCCACAACCCTGTATGAAGTGGCATGGATCCAGCTCGTGGATCTGAGGTATTTGACTACTCTGGTGTGTATGCTCACCTTTCACTGCACATAAACCTCAAAGGTCTGAACAATAAGCCCCAACATCAGGACATGCAGAGGTCTCTGCCTGAGTACAAATCATGCTGTAAGTGAGAACTCCAAATCCACTCAGCCTTGCCCCAAACAGAGGATCCCACTCTCTTAGTATATGGGGTACTCCAATTTACAGATCTGCTGCAGAAACTTGCTAATTATTATATCATGAATGAAATACTTAGCAAACTATAGAGTGAAATATTGGGCTTCCAGGTGGTGCTAGTAGTAAAGAATCTACCTGCCAATGCAGGAAACATGAGATGTGGGTTTGATCCCTGGGTGAGGAAGATCCCTTCGAGGAGGGCATGGCAACCCACTCCAGTATTCTTGCCTGGAGAATCCCGTGGACAGAAGAGCCTGGCGGGCTATAGCCTGTAGGGTCACAGAGTCGGACATGACTGAAGCAACTGAGGAAGGATGCACAGAATGGAATATTAGGGTGAATTACTCACGAAATATTTACAACCACTCCTCCTTGTGAAGACTCTGCCTGTCATTCATTTAAGAGCCAGGAATCCCAGGAAGATGGATCACCTCATCCCAAAATGAAAGAGAATTTCTAACAAGGAAATCAAGAAGAGTAAGCCAAATTTTTTATACAGCGAGGCAATTAAAATAAATGTGATTTTCCAGATCAAGAAAACTGGGCCTGTTCATTGCCCCACAGTACCTCTCCATGCGTCCTGATTTTCCTTGCAGCTGTTTCTGTTTTCTGGTGCAGTTTGACATCCCTGGGGTTTTCTGTCTGGAACTGGACATGGAGACTGCCCCTCTCAGAAGCAGGCTGCTTACCCGATGCTGATTCTGTGTACAGAGGAGCTTCACCAGCAAGCAATGTATTTCTAGTGAGGAGGGTCTATCTTGAGGGACTTCTCAGGGGAGTCTGAGCTCTGGTTTCCATACATTAGAGCATCTTGGAGACCTCAGAGCCCCACACTCCTTTGGAACTCATGACCCAAATTCAGAGCAAAGAGCTAACCTCTTCTGGGAATGACAAATGCTACCAGTTACCAGAGGCTAACAGGCCTCTTAATATGAATGAAGACTGCTTTTGAAATCTTTCACTTTCTTAGGAAAAAACCGCTGGATGTGGAATCTAAAATGTGACACAGATGAACTTATCTATGAAACAGAAACAAATTCACAGACATAGAGAACAGACTTGTGTTTGCTAAGGCGGAGAGAGGGTGAAGAAGGGATGTATGGGAGTGTGGAATTAACAGATGCAAACTATTACATATAGGATGGATAAACAATCAGATCCTACTATACAGCACAGCAAACTGTATTCAATATCCTGTGATAAACCATAATGGAAAAGACTATAAAAAACAGTGTATATACATGTATAACTGAATCACTTTGCTATACAGCAGAAAGTAACACACCACTGTATATCACCTTCAATAAAACAAATTATTTTTAAAAAAGAAAAATCAATGGAAAAGCAGTTTCCCTTTGCCTAGCTGTTTGTTGTCTCTCAAATTCCATAATCACTTTCTGAGCTTGCTTAATACACCATTGATTTGGTTTGTGCAATTGGCATTTGGGAGTTCTATGACTGGAAAGTGTTGAATATTTGCAGCCTCATATTTCATGTTATATGAGTTTAAAATATCTTTCAGATATGTATTATTAATGACACAATAAAATCCCATTAGCACATGGGGTTGCTAGATGTGGTTTATCTAACATTAACCAGAAATTGGCGTGTTGAGGGGAGTATCAAGGTTCCGTGATCCCAGACACTGATATTGAACAAGCAAGGGCCAGGAGCAATCCACTATTGATTAGATAGTGCAAGTAATTATATTTACCAAGCCGTTTTATTGGGTGGGGCGGAAGGTGAGCTGGTTCTTCTTCAGAGTGGAGACAGAGCAATCAACAAAGATGATGTCAGTCAGAGCCCCAGAGCCAGAGTGATTTTCTTGGGCTTTACTCTGGCCTTGCTCTGATCCTACTCATGATTTAGAGATGCAACATATGCTGCAAGCTTTCTAGTAGCTTCCTGGGTCCAAATGCTTGTGTGTCCTGGAAGTTTTGGTGTATGTTTTTGAGTCGAGCTAACCCTTTGAATTTTATTCAGTCGTCACCTCCATCCTCCTCCACTACTGCCATCACCACCACCAACATCACCAGCTCTACCACCATCATGATCACCACCACCATCATCACCACCACCATCATCACCACCATCACCACCATCATCACCATCACCACCATCATCACCATCACCACCATCATCACCATCACCACCAGTACTCTTACCAATACCTCCAATGGTACCACTGCACCACAATGACCACTGCCACAACCATCACCAGCACCATTGCCACCATCATCACCATCACCAGTACGATCACCAACATAGTCACCACCACCATCACCATGATCATCACCATCACCATACCACTGTACCCCTGTGGCCACCATCGCCACCATTGCCATTACCATCATCACCACCGTAACTACCACCATTATCACTAATACCACTACCATCAACCCCATGGTGACCGCCACCCTACTCATGAGGAGGGAGTAGGTTTTTGAGTTTGAGGTCATAGGTTTGAACTCCTGCTCTTCCGCTGTGTCCTCCTTATTGGTTTTGCCATCTGACTGAGAGGTTTGTGATGAGGTACAAATGAGTTAAAATGAGGTCATTCTATAGAGTGCTTGGCACAGAGCAGGCATTCAGTGAAAAGAAGATGCTGTGCTATATCTTTGATGAAATATTGTGATTTCTTAGCTTCTTTGTTCCTAATGCAATTTTCTATCTCAAGGGAGATTAAAGGCTTTGACTTTCCTTCCTTCCTTCTTTCTTTCCCCCTTCCTTCCCTCCTTCTTTGCCTCCCTCCATCCCTCTTTTCCTTTCATCCCATACGTTCTTTAGTTCTGTGGCTGAATTGTTTGTGAAAACCTTTCATCCATCAGACATGCCATTATCCCAATCTCATCTTTCTCAGGAGAGATAAGTCATCCCAGCCAGAGCCATCCTCAGACCAGCCAGCCCCAGCCAATCTGCCAGTTGATTGCATGTGCATGGTCAAGCCCAGGCAAAATCAGCCTAGATAAATTATATTTTATCCTGAACAAAAATAAAGTCTTTTTATGGCACCAAGTTTGAGTCTAGTTTGTTACACTGCCATATGGTAGCACTAGATAACTGATACACTTCCCCTAACCCATTCTCTACCCAACATTCAGCATAATATTAACACATAATTCAGATCATGCCTCTGTCCTGCTTTGCACTTGGATAGACACCCAACTGGAACACATCCTGTGGCTGGGGTGCCAGGATTCTGCTTGGGTCACTGACCTTGTGTCAAACACCTTTCTGCTGACTTCTTCACCCATCACCCTAGTCTTTCCCACTCTTTGAATTATGAGCATGCTCTCTTGCCTCTGGATGATGTAAATGCTGTTCCTTCCACCATGATGCTCTCTCCATCCTCCCCATACCTCCACTCTTCTCACAGCTCACTCCTTCCCTTCCTTCAGGTCTTACAGGGGCCTTCTTTGATCTCCTGTCTCAGGTAGGTCTTCCTTGTCTTTCTCAACCTCTCATTTGTTCCCTTTATAATAATTATCACAATTCACAATTTCTTTAGTCTTTTCCCTAAATGAAAATGGGGGCATCTACCCTCTCTCACTAGAATCTCTCACTAATCTCACTAGAAGCCCCATGAAGGCAAGAATTTTATCATGTCTAGGTACCTAAGTTACTAGCATTTAACTGAGAATTTGAATCAAGATAGGCATTCAATTTGAATCAGAGTAGGGCTTCCCTTGTGACTCAGCTGGTAAAGAATCTGCCTGCAATGCAGGAGACCTGGGTTTGATCCCTGGGTTAGGAAGATCCCCTGGAGAAGGAACAGCTACCCACTCCAGTATTCTGGCCTGGAAAATTCCATGAACTGTAGGGTCCATATGGTCATAAAGAGTCAGCATTCAATAACCAGTTTTTCTATGCCCACCATAGTAATGATGGGGATAGAAAAAATTCCCAGTCAGGCACTACCCTAAATGATTTAAATGTGTCCACCGGGTTAATCTTCACAACAGCTGTGGGTAGGAACCATTTCAATCCTGTTCTGTAAATGAGAAGATGAGGCATAAAAAAGTTAGGAAATTGTCCAAAGACACAGAGCTAGAAGTTGGCACCGTCGGGGTGTGTAGTGGGCAGCCTGGCACCAACATCCAGGTCCATAACTGTCCTGTGCCATCCCCGTGTACCACTGTATGTCCAATGTACATGTGAAAATGAAAAGTCTTAAAGGTTCGATAACCTGTGCTAAGGCCTCCCGGATAGTAAGTAAAAAGATGTTAAAAGTATGGATGGTTTGATTCTTCACCATGAGGGTTTTGTCAGCACCCATGCTAGTGTCAGGACTCCTTGCCTGGCCCATGCTGTTCTCTCTTTCTAGAAGTCTCTTTCTCAACAACTCCCTTATTAACCTGGCAGATTTCTTTTTTAAAACTAATCCAGGCAGCATCACTTATTTCTATTTTTTGTAAAGATTTTTTGATGTGGACCATTTTTTAAAGTTTTTATTGAATTTGTTACAGTATTGCTTCTGTTTTATGTTTTGGATTTTTGGCCCTGAGGCATGTGGGATCCTAGCTCCCTGACCTGGGATTGAACCCGCACCTCCTGCATTGGAAGGCAAAACGTTAACTTTGGAGCATTGGTGAAGTCCTGCACCTACCTATTCTTCAGGCTCTGGCTCAGCTATTTCCTTCTGGAGCAGAATTATTTTCCACTCTCTTCTCTGGACACCCATACCAATCATTGAAGTACCGACCACACAGTACTGTGTTTATTTTCTTTCTACCCCAGTAGATAGTGAGTGCTTGGAGGCAAAACTCACATCTACCAACCCAAGTATCTGAGTCCTGGAAGGGAGTTTAAAACACTTGATTTGAAAAAACAAAACAAAACAAAAAACCCTCCTGATTTGATTGATTAAATGAGTCTCCACTTATGGTGGGTCTGTATTTCCATCCCTAGAGAGCAGATTTTATTTTTTCCTATTAATATGTAAATCATTAGAATAATATCCAGCACCTTAAGTGTTCTGTTTGCTATAATTATATGTTTGTTGCTACTAAAAGTGGAGAAATAAAAAATTTCTTGGTAAATGTGGAAAAAAGTAAATTCTATAAGCAGTCAAATGCTCAAAGACATGAATGTAGAGAATTTCATCACAGCATGGTGTATAAAAAGCAACAAAAAGAAAATAAGATTCCTTAGTCTGTTTGTGTGTGTGTGTGTGTGTGTGTGTGTGTGTGTGTGTATGTGTGTGTGTGTGTGTGTGTGCCCAGTCATGTCTGACCATTTTTTGACCCATAGACAGTACCTCTCCAGGCTCCTCTGTCATGGGATTCTGCAGGCAAGAATACTGGAGTGGGTTGCCATTTCCTTCTCCAGGTGATCTTCCAAACCAGGGATCATACCCATGTGTCTTGCATCTCTTGCACTGGCAGGCAATTTTTTTACCTACTATTCAGGAATTTTAAAAGACAAGGTAAAAGTATTAACAAGAAATTTGTTTATATTATTAAATTTAAAGAGCATGGGATATTTCTCCATCTATTTGTGTCATCTTAGATTTTTTTCATCAGGGTTTTATAGTTTTTTATATACAGGTCTTTTGTTTCTTTAGGTAGTTTTATTTCTAAGTATTTTATTTTATTTTTTTTGTCACAATGGTGAATGGGATTGCTTCCTTAATTTCTTTCTGTTTTCTCATAGATGGAGAAATATACTATGTTCATGGATCAGAAGAATCAATATAGTGAAAATGAGTATACTATCCAAAGCAAACTACATAGTCAATGCAATCCCTATCAAGTTACCAACAGCATTTTTCACAGAACTAGAACAAATAATTTCACAATTTGTATGGAAATACAAAAAACCTTGAATAGCCAAAGCAATCTTGAGAAAGAAGAATGGAACTGGAGGAATCAATCTGCCTAACTTTAGACTACACTACAAAGCTACAGTCATCAAGACAGTATGGTTCTGGCACAAAGACAGAATTATAGGTCAATGAGACAAAATAGAGAGCCCAGAGATAAATCCATGTGTCTATGGACACCTTATCTTTGACAAAGGAGGGAAAAATATACAATGGAGAAAAGACAATCTCTTTAACAAGTGGGGCTGGGAAAACTGGTCAACCACCTGTAAAAAAAATGAAACTAGAACACTTTCTAACATCATACACAAAAAATAAACTCAAAATGGATTAAAGATCTAAATGTAAGACCAGAAACTACAAAATTCATAGAGGAAAACATAGGCAAAACACTCTCTCATAAATCACTGCAAGATCCTCTATGACCCACCTCCCATAGTAATGGAAATAAAAGCAAAAATAAACAAATGGAACCTAGTTAAATTTAAAAGTTTTTGCACAATGAAGGAAACTATAAGCAAGGTGAAAAGACAGACTTCAGAATGGGAGAAAATAATAGTAAATGAAGCAACAGACAAAGGATTAATCTCAAAAATATAAAAACAGTTCATGCAGCTCAATTCCAGAAAAATAAATGACCCAATCAAAAAATGGGCCAAAGAACTAAACAGACATTTCTCCAAAGAAGACATACAGATGGCTAACAAACACTTGAAAAGATGCTCAACATCACTCATTATCAGAGAAATGCAAATCAAAACCACAATGAGGAACCATCTCACACTGGTCAGAATGGCTGCTATCCAAAAATCTACAAACGATAAATGCTGGAGAGGGTGTGAAGAAAAGGGAACCCTCTTACACTGTTAATGAGAATGCAAACTAGTACAGTTACTATGGAAAACAGTGTGGAGATTCCTTAAAAAACTGGAAATAGAACTGCCATATGACCCAGCAACACCACTGCTGGGCATACACACTGATAAAACCAGAATTGAAAGAGACACATGTACCCCAGTGTTCACTGCAGCACTGTTTACAATAGCTAGGGCATGGAAGCAACCTAGATGTCCATCAGCAGACAAATGGATAAGGAAACTGTGGTACATATACACCATGGAATATTACTCAGCTGTTAAAAAGAATGCATTTGAATCAGTTCTAATGAAGTAGATGAAACTGGAGCCTATTATACAGAGTGAAGTAAGTCAGAAAGAAAAACACCAGTACAGTATATTAACACATATATATGGAATTTAGAAAGATGGTAATGATGATCCTATATGTGAGACAGCAGAAGAGACACAGATATAAAGTACAGACTTTTGGACTCTGTGGGAGAAGGCAAGGGTAAGATGATTTAAGGGAATAGCACTGAAACATGTATATTACCTTATGTGAAATAGATGACCAGTAAAAGTTTGATGCATAAACCAGGGCACTCAAAACCCATGCATGGGGACAACCCAGAGGGATGGGATGGGGAGGGAGGTGGGAGGGGAATTTGGGATGGGGGACACATGTACACCTGTGGCTGATTCATGTCAATGTATGTCAAAAACCATCACAATATTGTAAAGTAATTAGCCTCCAATTAAAAAAAAAATGGTATAGGATTTCCCTGGTGGTCCAGTGGTTAAGACTCCACATTGGTTAAGACTGCATTCCCAGTGCAAGAAGCTAGGGTGTGACCTCTGGTCAGGAAACTAGATCCCAGCTGCTGAAGCTAAGAGTTCACATGCTGCAACTAACAATTCTACATGCTACAATGAAGATCCTGTTTGTTGCAACTAAGACCTGGCACAGCCAAATAAATAAAAATATTATAAAAAATATTTTAGAAGCATGTTATATAGATAAAACTATGGTACAGATGTTTTTCTTTTTCTTTTTTCTTTTTTGCTATCTTAATGGATAATGCATAAGGGAACAGAGTCATCTATAGACAAATGCCACAGAAAGAGTTTGAAGGGACACAGACCAATTTATCAGTGTGTTAATCTCTGGTAGGAGCAAGGTAAGATTACAAGTAATTTCATTCTTTAGAGTATTCTGTCCTCTTTAGAATACATTTTAGCAATGAATAATCTTAGTTTCATAATCATCATATAGAGTACTAATAGCAATATAATAATAATTATGTTTTAACATTGCCCAATTATCCTGCTTCCAGGGCTGACTTGTGGTCATGATCAAAAATGCTCCAGACCCCATGAGAAATGTAGCCGCATACTCCCGAGACTTCCAAAGGGGACAGAAGCGCCTGGTGGTCACAGGACTCGGACTTCCCAGACAGGAGAAGCAACAGGCACTGGGGTTGTCTGTCCTTGATAGGAATTCCACCTTGACTGTCTGAGGGGCAGTGATCTTAAAATCCTCAGTATGGAGTTTCAGCACGGTCACTGCTTACCACTTATAAAACATGTCATTTCTGCTCCTTAATCCGTCTCCCATACTTGAAGAAATCATGTGCCAGTATCCTAAGACAGGACAAGGAAACACTTGCCCATAGTCTATCATCACCATCCCCTGGGTTGTTAGCTGTCTACTCCTTCCCTGAAACATGGAGTAATACATGTGCTTCGGATAGCCTCTTAGCATCAGGTTGTAAAAGAAAAATAAAAATGTTCCTCCATTTTTAATATCCTCACATTCTCTTTGGCAAATAGAGAGCTTTCCAAAACATAGAATCGATTTGGGTCAAAAAATTCATTTTTAATCTGCTGTGTGGTAGACATGGTAGTATAGATCGAAAGATAGAGACTTTCATTCATTCATTCATTCAGTTTTTTCTTTCAACAAATGAGTATTGGGCACTTTCATGAGTAGGGCACTGGGCCGGGTGCTGAGGTTACCAGGATGTACAAGAGGATCCTCATGGGAGGAGACAGATCCCTGAACAGATCATCCTATTACAACAAATTTCCTCCCTGTCATGAAGAAAGGGAGCCACAAAATAAGTGACCATGTAGGCTTCAGGGATAAAAAGTGGGTCCCTTTGATATAGGACTTTCACTATTGCACAAGGTGCTTTTATGCCAATTAAAATCAGGTTCCCTTTCTCAAGATACTTTACTTCTGCCTACCAAAAAAGTGTACTGATTTTGCTTGAACAAAACACATTACTGTCATCTGCCAAAAATTGTCATGGCAAATGTAAAGCTTACATATCTTCCCCTTAGATCTAAGCTCTTGTGCAGTATACAACCTGTACAGCTGTACACGTGCTGGCTCCAGAGGTGGGAATATGTCTTGTTCTGGCCTAACCGAGAGTCAGGACTGACATCATTCCATCTGACCTTTTCTTCCCTATATGGGCTCTTGTTAAATAGTTTCTGATGAAAAGAATCATATTTTTACCTCTGTCCCAAAGCCTGGTTTTATTTATCAAGACAGATTACACTTATGAATGTACAGTCCTGAATTCTGCAGCTCAGATGGACCACGTGAGTTCTTGGCTGGCATGCCAGCCTCAGGAGGGGATCAGAATGGGGCTATTGGAAGGGGAATCACCAATATCATGAAGGTGGCAGATAGTGAACAAAGCCTGGGGTGGATAGAGTGACAGTAATAATCCAAATGCTTCTGGCCCAAGAATAAAAATCAAAGACATCCAATTCTTAACAGGCCCACGATTTATGGCCTCCCCAGGTTAATCTAGAAATTACCTAGGCATTGATTAACCCTGACTTGCCTAGTTGGTAAATCTCCATCAGCACCTATAAACGAAGCCTGAGTTTGAGAGGCACCTGTCAGGAAGAACCGAGGTGTGACTTAAGCGGTGGTGGAAGTGACTGTGAACAGAAAGCCCTCTTTTTTTCAGGGGATATGCCTTCTCTTCTCCCGAAGAACCAGACCTTTCCCTCAATTCCAGCTGGGTCTGGGAGGGGCACGGTCCTCCTTTCCAGACTCTGGAAGCATCACACTGGGAGCGTGTTCCCCTCGCATTGCCCCTGATGGGAAGAGGAACTCAGATAAAGGAAACAGATACATATCTGTTGTTGGGAAGCTTTGTTTCCACACATGATATATGGTTCCGGAGGAGGAGTTGCAAAACAAATGATTGCGTCTCCTTACCACCGACAGGTCTTTAGTGGGGCCGATGGGGGAGAAGAGATGCTGACGATTAGCTGTTGCTTCACAATAGGTCCCCGGTGCAGGAAAAGTGTCTAAAGTTTATCTATTGTTAAGTGAGATAATTTATCGTCACCCAGGGTTAAGGAGCAGCTCCAGTCCTTTCCTACTTCGGGAACAGAGGTTTATAAGATGACGCCCAAATTTAGACATTGAGATGTTGCTGGCAGAAATGTCCCCAAAGGCTGATGATGGCTCCTGTGCATTTGAAGCCAAGTCATTCACAGAGTTAATTTGAGGCTCTCCTCGGAAACTATATTTGCTTTCCGAGTGCATGGTGAGTTTTCATCTGGGCTCTGACCAGCTGACAGCTATGCAAGTTTGTAGATACCAGTAATTGAATATAGATAACCTTGATGGTTGACCTCAAGCAGAGCCAGACCTGGCTGCTTCCCATTGTTCCTGGTTTTGCCAGTTGATACTAAACTGCTGCCAGATGAATTTATATATTAAGAATTCGCTGCGGTGGGAATTGCTTATCGTTCCCTGGGTCTATCCTGTAAGCGTCTATTTACTTGACGTGGGAAGCTGGGAATAAAAGCCCGTGATTTGACTGTTCGCTGTTAGGGATGGCGAGCAGCATGTTGGAAAGCTTTATTAATTTCTAAAAACAAAGGAGGCGGGGGTCATGCTTTTGCTTTATACGAACTGTGGAGACAGACTCGTCTTGCAGAGCGGCTTGGGGGTCTCTGAAGTTGGTTCCTAGCCATCTTTTCAGCCTCCAATTTCACTTAAAAGCAGAGTTTGAAGTGTGCTCGGCATTGTCACCACTGTGATACTCTCGTATTTTAAGGGAAACATTGGAAGAGGTTCAGAATTGATGGCTTATTAGGCAAAAGGCTTTAAGAAGCCTCTGAGAGGGCAAGGTGGCCTGGGGAGGGGAGGGCAGGACACAGGGCCGCGTACAGAGGTGGGTAGAGTTAGGCTAAATGTTCGTATTAGGCTTCTCGGCTATTTAAACCAACTGTAGTCAGTGGAAGGTGACAGGGGGGTAGGCACTCTCCACGGTGGGCTCTGCAGCCTTGAGTATTTTCCTCTTTATATTTTTCTGAATTGTTGAAATGTCAACAGAGAACATGGATCAGTTTTTGCCCTCAGAAAATAAAAAAGATGAAACTGTTGAGGTTTTTTTTTTTTTCCCTCTAGAAATCATGTTATCCTGCCTTCTGGAAGCTGATCTGTATTTCTCCAGGCTCTCCTTCCTTGGGCTTTGAACTTCACGGCTGGCGCAGGGGGTGTTAAGAAAGGCCAGAGTCTGTGTCCCTGTTAGAGGCTGGGGTCAGAGGGCGGCACCGTGGACAGGTGAGGTGGAGGGACAAATGTGGCCCAGGGAGCCCTCGTCGAACACAGGGCATCTTGGTGGCTAATGACTCGGGGTGGAGTCGGGGGTCTTGGCTTTGGAATCAGGGCGGGTGGGAACTCCGGAGGCCTGGCTGCCAAGCAACTGTATGTCACCGCTCAGCTGAGGGGATCAGCCTTTGATGCTTTGAACATCAGAACATCAGAGCTGTTCTTCATCCTGAGAAGGAAGGTTCGGGTTAGTCAGCCAGGGCAAATAGCTCAAGGGAAATTTCCCTTTCCCTTTGTCGGGCCCCCTGCTTTCATGCGCTGGGACTCTACATCCTGACTACCACACGGGGAGAAGAAGGCTCCCCGGACCCCAGCGTGTGCAGGCCAATTTGGGGCTGAGTGGGGAGGAGGTGACCACCCTGGTGTTGGAAGCCCTTACGGGGAGCGGCGACACGGACCAAGCCTGGAGGAAGGGTGGCTGCAGGCCTGAAATGACCCCTCCGTGAGGCCATCTGCTGTCCCTGTAGCCAGCGTCACCGTGGGGATCGGCAGAGGAATTTTTCTACCTGGGCCAGTCCAACCGGTCTGTCTTCCCTTCCCAACAAGGATGGCCCTGTTTGTGTCTCTGCTGCTCTGGGCATGTTTATCTTGGACAGAAGAGAGTGAGGGCATGTGAGGATGTGACAGCCAGTGACTTCCAACATCACCTGGGATACACAGAGCCAGAAGTGTGGGCTTGAACCCAACTCTGCTCCCTATTAGCTCTCTTACTCTGAGCAATGATTGCCTCACTCTCTGGCTTAGTTTCCTCCTCTGTAAAATGGGTTTGGTATCTGCAGAGACCCTCTGGGATTGTGGCAGAGAACCAATGGGGTTAATATGCCTTCAATGCTCCCGGTTCAGCCCAGCACTGAAAAGGACGCCAGAAACATCAGCTCACACTGCAAACATGCATTTGATGTTCATTTGAACACAGTTCAGAAATCTGCAATATTTTCAAAGCACCTTCAGGAGAGGACTGCTTCTTCCATCAGTGGAAATAATGTTTTTTAAGCAAAACACCAATTTCAAAAAAAATTAATGCAGCTCAGCCAATGTGACCAACCCCAAATGTGTATTGAACCCTTTGTAGTTCTGAGGACTCTGCTCCTTTTATTGAAATGATCTCCACTGGGCCTCAGTTCTTGAAAGCCCCAAACCCCCAGAGTAAGGCAAGTTCTGGGGGGAGCTGGGAGTGTTGGCTCAGGCTGGATATGGAGAAGGGGGAATAAGAATGATGTCAGTGATGAGAACTGAACCAGAGATTGGAGGTTCCTTCAGTCCAGGGAGAGAGTGGTGGTCAGAGGAGGATGTGGGCCAGGTGGGAGGAACCACCCTGAGGTTCAGGCAGGACACAGTCTGCAATCGAGGAGGTCTAGTGAGGACAGGGAAAGTGACAGGGCAGTTGCTGAGACGGGTTTGACCTTGAGCTTGAAACAGTTTACCCTAGAGCCTGATTGATGGTATCAGTGAAATTTGGAGGTCTCACGTAGTTGCGGGAACTCATTCCAGTGTGTTGGGTGACAGCAGACGCCCGAGGCTGGCGCGAGGAGAGGTAGGAGAGGTAAGGTTGCCACAGGGGACCTCGGCCTTTTGCTCTTGAGAGCCAAGCGTGGCAGCGGGATGTGGGCTCTAAGCCCCACATCCCAAGCACTGTGGCCGGGAGGGTCTAAAGATTCTCCATCCCTGGGAGCTCTAGAGATATTCATGTGACAGTGAAAATCCTTTACTTCCACCTGAGTTGTTCAGTTCATCCACTGACCGTATTTATCAAACACCCACTATGTGGAAGGACTTGTGCCAGGATCTAGGAATAATTTTCTCTAGAGCTAGAATTTTCTCCAGTCTTATACCCAAAGATTTAGGACATCAGAATCATGGGGAAGGGACTTCTCTGGGGGTCCAGTGGTTAAGACTTCACCTTCCAATGCATGGGGTGCTGATATGATCCTTGGTCTACGTGCTAAGGTCCCACATGCCTTGAGACCAAAAAACAAAACTTAAAACAGAAGCAATATTATAACAAATTCAATAAAGACTTTAAGAATGGCTCATCAAAAAGAAAAATCTTTAAAAATATAAAGAATGGGGGAAACTGGTCAAAATGCAGATTCTAGGGCCTCACCCAAGAGATTCTGATCCAGGGAGTTGAGCCTGGTCATGCATTTTGAGCAAGTATTTGCCTAGCTTCTCAGGTGGCTCAGTGGTAAAAGAGTCCACCTGCCAACGCAGGAGATGCTGGCTTGATCCCTGCATCAGGAAGACCCCTGGAGAAGAAAATGGCAACCCACTCCAGTATTCTTTCCTGAGAAATCCATTGGACAGAGGAGCCTGGTGGGCTATAGTCCATGTGGTCGTGGAGAGTCAGACACGACTGAGCGACCAACACACATGCATATGCACAGGTTTTGCCTACTGAGGCCAGTAGTCATGGTGTGTCTGTCTGTCCATCTGTTTTGCTCTCATTTACTAAACACTTGCAAGGTGCTAAGCACTGACCGGGACGCTGAGGACTGGTCAAAGACAGGGCCCTTGTTGGCAAGGCATTTGTGGCAATTGGGAAGGGTTGGGCTCAATAACTATAGCAGCTCCTACCATTTCAAATGTTAGAATCTTATAAAAGTATGCTTCTTAAAAAACCTCAAACAAGAGATAGAAATACGTTCTCTGTTCACTAGCCTACTAGGTCCAGTGTTAGATAGAGTTTATAATGGACAAAACAACACTTACTATAAACAAGGCAGTTTTCTCAGGGCTATGCATGTTTTGTTTAGACGTTAGTCTTTGCAGACACAGAGACACAGATGTAGAGAACAAATGTATAGAAACCAAGGCGGGGAAATAGATGAAGGGGATAAATTAGGAGACTGAGATTGATATGTATACACTACTGACAGTGTGTATAAAATAGACAACTAATGAGAACCTACTGGAGAGCTCGGGGAACTCTGCTCAATGCTCCATGGTGACCTACATGGGATGGAAATCCAGAAAAGAGGAGATATCACCGAAGAACTGACGCTTTTGAACTGTGGTGTTGGAGAAGACTCTTGAGAATCCCTTGGACTGCAAGGAGATCAAACCAGTCCATCTTAAAGGAAATCAGTCCTGAATATTCATTGGAAGAACCGATGCTGAAGCTGAAATTCCAATACTTTGGCCACTTGATGCGAAGAACTGACTTATTGGAAAAGACCCTGATGCTGGGAAAGATTGAAGGCGGGAGGAGAAGGGGACAACAGAGGATGAGATGGTTGGATGGCATCACCGAATGGATGGATGTGAGTTTGAGCAAGCTCTGGGAGTTGGCGATGGACAGGGAAGCCTGGAGTGCTGCAGTCCATGGGGTCGCAAAGAGTCAGACACGCCTGAGCCTCTGAACTGAACTGATACATATATATACTTATAACTGGTTCACCTTGCTGTTCAGTAGAAACAACATCGTGAAGCAACTATGCTCCAGTAAAAATTAATTTAAAACTGCTAGTTTTTGCAACAACCTTGTGAGACTGGGGTTATAAGCACCCCCATTTCACAGATGAGGAAATTGAGACATAGGAAGTTTCACTTAGCAAGTTCTCACAGGTAGGAAGTGGGAAGCTACATAATCTGACCCCAGGCAGTCTAAGTCCAGAGCTGGTACACTTAACTATCTCACTGCTTCCTATCAACACGATACTGCTAAAGTTTTGAGGCTGAAAAATGCTATCATACAAGTAGTTATTCTGACATTATAGCTATACAACCAAAGGAGAAAAGATGCTGTGCCTTGATTTTGAAAGAACTTAGAGCATCTTTATGCTCTAAGCAATATGGGAGTGAGGGTGGTGGGGACTGAGAGACAGAGGCTTAACTTCACAAATAGCAAGTCCAAAGGTTTAGTTTCACAAATAGCCTAAAACCTCAACCTTGAAAAATGAATTTGGATTGGCAAAACTAGAAGACTTTGATCACATCAAAATACTGGCAAGCATGTGAACAAACAGCCCCTCCTATACATTTTAGGTAGGTGTGTAAGTTGATTCAACCATCTTAGAGGGTGATTTGGCAATATCTAGGACAATATCAAGAGTGGATGACCAGCGATTGTGCAAATCCGTTTCTAAATAGGTCCATGTGTGCCCAAGGAGATGGAAGCGATGTCGTTAAAACTGGAAGAACTGGGACAACCTAAATATCTACCAATAAGGTGTATGGGTGAAAAAAGAGCTTCAACTCAAGGAACTCTTCCTGCAAGGTCTCAGTTTTTTATTCCAAACCCATGGCTTGAGAAATGCGTTCTAGTACTAGGTGACTGTGTATCCTAATGGTTAGAAACATCGGTTCCCTGACTGCCTGCCATGAATCTTAGTTCTTTCATTTACTCTTTAGGCAGTCTTCTTGATCTCTTCGTGCCTTAGTTTCCTCATCTATGAAATGGGAGTGACAATAATAGCACCTTGCTCATAGGACTGCTATGAAGATTTCAAGTGTTTATGCAAGTGAATCTCCTAGAATTGTGTATGTTAATCAATTGTTTGTTGCATAGCATTGCCGCACAGTCCTAATAAAAGTGGGATGAGATGATGGTGATTAGCTGTATTGTGGATCTTTCTCGTGCGTTCACTGGAAAAGTAAAACAGACAACAAACAATAAAGCTCAGGGAAATGAACTTGGTTGGTATGAACCAAGTAGAAGATTGGAGCCTTACTTAAAAGCTGGATAAGATCATCTCATAGTCTGAAAAATGGGGAGAGAAATAAACAGTTGCTGGTGGTCTCTGATAGAGAGGAAAGCGTGATAAAGAAACAGAATCTTTCCATAGGAACCAGATTTTAGGGGTTCAGCACAGAGGCACTGGTACTTATTTAGGGGTAAAATATGGTGTCCGTACATTCACATGGCCATAGTGAAACTAACAAAAGTAATCTCCCGGGGGCAGAGATGGTGTGGTGGCCAGCACTTCCATTGTGGTGGCAATGCCAATCTCTTTTGTCATCCTGAAAGTCTCAAACATTGTTCAGGATTTTCCCACAGTGAAGGAAAATGTTTTTATTCCAGCTCCCAGTGAATCTGCTGGATCCAACAGAAATGTTGCTGCTTCCGCCAGTGTCTGTGAACACCAGGAGCCAAAAGTGATCTCTTTCTCAGTGACCCGGTGACTTCTCTCAGCAGCAACCTGGCTTACTGATCCTTGGGGCCCCTGAGAACCCAGCAAGGGGATTTCTAGATATTTAGCAATTATTGCTAAATAAAGAGAAAATTTAGAGTCTCTCCTGAAACACATGAGCACTTTGCAGTGAGGCGATGGCATTTGGTTTTGCCAGAAATTTGCCCTGGTTTCCTCTTCCATATTAAATGAGAGATCCTTTGGAATCTTAGAGAGATTCTCTAGTTCCAGCACCGAGGCCTCTTCTCTGTCAGGAAGCAATTTTCATTTCAGTGCAAGATGTAAGAGGCACGTCGCAAACTGCTGAGGAATAATTCTGTGGCATCTGCAGAAATTCCAAAGCAGCCATTGGGCTCTGTTTACCAACACAATTAAACCTCGACCGTTCCCAGTTGCAGTACAAATACAATCTTATCTACTTCACGTCAGTCGATTAAGTCATCGGGGCTGGAGAATGGCAAACAGATATTAATAACCAACCTCTAAGTGAGTCGTTTGAGTGGAGTGGAATTTCGTGGAGAGTTCTTAGGACGGAAAGGCGGAAAAGTTCACACCTTCCTGACACCGCTATAAAACACGGCAACATTACAACTTTTCAACCATATCTAAAAGGCCAATTTAGGTTTATTCCCATCCGAGTTTATGGCCATGGTTCAGCAGGTGTAAACGAGTAATAGCTGCAGTCCGGCTCTGGGTGGATGCCAGCACAGATGTGTTCAGTCAAATGACTAATTGAAAACCTCAGACAAAATCAGCAGCCTGGCCATTTTGCTTGCATAATAAAACAGGGCTGATAAAGGCTGCGGAGAAAAAAAATCCACCCATCTCATCAGCAGTGCCATTAACAATCATGAGTAAAGATGAAAACAACGCATGGTTTATTCTGCAAATGAAGGCATAGAACTCGATGGTTTCCCAGGGGCCCATTACCCATTTTAATAATACATCAAGGAGCCTGAGCAAACAGTTTGTCTGTGCAAACCAAACAGAGTAAACTATTTACAGTTACCGCATACAGAGACAACTCCCAGCTCTCGGAATTTAACAAATTTATAAAGGTACATAACATGATAGCTATTAGCAAAATTAAAAGAGAACCATTACAGGCTTACAGTCTGCTGTGCTCACTCACCAGTCAAGAAGGAACGCCAAGACCAACTTCCAATTCACAAGAATTCCACCCCCATCTCTCTCTTTTTTTCCTCTCCTCCAAGAGAGCAGCCCGACTTGGACTCAAATTATGTGCATGAATAATAAAATACCATCTAATTAAAAACTGTAGTTAAATATGCAAAAATTAATGGTAATGAGGTTGTGCAATGCCTCTGAGTATAAGCACTCTCTGAATTACTCACAGGAGTTCCTTTGCTTGACCTAAACAGGGGATAACAGAGGCGACTTTGAACACGGTGGGTCCTGGCACCCCACGGTGGCCCATGATGTCTCAGCCACGCTCACAATCAGGACAGCAAATGGTCAACCCGGGTGGAAGGTGGCCAACCCAGCCAAAGCATCTTTTCTGGTTCTTGGATGTACAAAAGGCTGGGTGGAGGAGGGAGGCAGGGCAGGAGCTTTTCATCTCAAAGTAAGAAGCGTCCTCTCACAAAAAGCTGATGGCTGGACAAACAGATGCCTGGTGATAAGAGACAAGTAGACAGGTCTCTCTGGGGGCTTGTTTAAGGGTATTTCCCCACAAGTTGTCCAGAGTCTTCTAACCTTCCCAGTCACCAGTGCAAATTCCAGCCACTCTCCAGATTGTACCACGTCCTCTTAGGAGAGCACACACATGCCAGCACACTTGCCTGGGACAACAGCGGCTACCAGAAACGTCTCCCTAGAGCTACACACCTACTTCCCTTGCACTCTTAGGAGCCTCCACTTTGTTGCTAGCACAAGCTCCTGGCCACATTCTCCTGAGCCCTATTTCAAGAGGATGCTGGTCTTCTTATCGGTTTTTTAAATATTAATTTATTCATTTATTCTTGGTGGCACTGGGTCTTCATTGTGGCGAGCGGGCTCTCTCTAGTTGTGGAGAGCCATGGCTACTCTTTTTTGCCGGAGGATTTAAGAAGGCTCAGCCTGCCCACCTTTGCACATCTGCCATGTCAAACACTAGAAATTTTTACCACTGTGTTTCTACCATTAAACCTTGGCAGCCAACAGAGCAGGTCAGTTAGAATCTGTGAGATTCTAACCGAAGCCTATGGATCGCGGGCTTCTCATTATGGTGGTTTCTCTCGTTCTGGAGCACAGGCGCTAGAGCACGCAGGCTTCAGCATTGTGGCACTCAGACTCAGGAACTGCGGCTCCCGGGCCCTAGAGCTCTCGGATTCCAGTAGTTGTGATGCATGGGCTTTGGTTACTCCGTGGCACGTGGGATCTTCCTGGACCAGGGATTGAATCCCTGTCTCCTGCACTGGCAGATGGACAGTCATCCACTGTACCACCAGGGAAGTCCTCCTTGTCGGCTTCTAAGTCCCCTCGGCCCTTCATTATGCTTTGAGGACTGAGTCAGCTTCCTGAGTGCGTGTCCTGACATCTGTTTTAGACACAGGAATCTAATCTCACACATCACCTCTGCTTAGAGCTTCTGAATTTCGACCCCTCCAACCTCCGACTTCCCACTGCTTTGAGGCTGGTGACTCTGTTCGAGGACAGTTGATGAGACACTGAATGCCAGAAACCTGTTAAGAGGAGAATGTGATCTTGGTATGGTAGACAATTTCAGACTCACTCAATATGATTCCTCCATTTGCCTTTTCATCTTGAAATTGAGTCTGACATGCTGGAAAGTAAGCATTTCATTTGGAGGGATTTCTCATTCAGATGAATCTGATGGAAAACTTGTCTCTCAGCACCTTCTTAAAGATGTCTATGTCATCCTGCTTGGCTAAGGGTTTTTTGTCCAGTCAGTAAGGCTCTAAGCTACCTGATATGTTCTTGACAGCCTTCTGCACCATGTGTATTCATCAGGTATGCAAGATTCTTGTGATGTCGGCAGAATGGGAATTCTGTTCATTGCTAACTGACCCAAGCTTCCCAGGTGGTTCAATGGTAAAGAATCCTCGTGCCAATGCAGGAGGTGCAGGAGACACAGGTTCAATCCCCGGGTCAGGAAGATGCCCTGGAGGAGGAAAGGACAACTCATTCCAGTATTCTTGCCTGGGAAATCCCATGAACAGAGGAGCCTGGCAGGTTATAGTCCATGGCATTGCAAAAAGTCAGACATGACTGAGCATGCATGCACATGCAACTGACCTGAACCAGTTCTGAGATTTGTACTGTAATGTTTGGGGCTTATGAGAAAATGGTAAACTTGATTTACCTTTTCCCTCTTTTGTTTCTTTGTCCTGCTGAAAAAGTCTAGATTTCACCCATCCTGTCACAGATTCTAGCTGATCTGCTCTGTTGGCTGCCAAGGTTTAATGGTTGAAACATCGTGGTAAAAATTTCTAGTGTTTAACACGGCAGATGTGCAAAGGTGGACAGGCTGAAACTTCTTGAAATCCTCAGATGAATCCCACTTGAGTCTGTTGTTTTGAAAAGACTTGGTATCTAAGATGCATGTTCCTTTTTGATCAGTAGATTGATTGCTTTGTCACTTACATCTCACAAATGGGTGGTATTTGAGATTTGGTTAAGTGTACAACCTCTTTGTTGCAGTGCAAAAATGCATCTCGCAAAGAGTCAGACACGACTGAGTGACTGAACTGAACTGAACTGAACAACCTCTAATCTCATTCAAGCTGGATCTTTGCTGCCTGCAAGTTGTTTGACCTTTGGCATGTTCCCTCACCTTTCTGAGCTTCAATTTACTCATTTACAAATGAAGATAATTATAATTTTTCTCTTATAGGGTTCTTGTGTTGATTAGATGAGATAGTAGACATAAAGCACTTAGCACCATAATAACCTCATGATCAATTGTCCATGAACAATAGTAGCTATACTATATAACATCAACAGCAATAACAACAACAATAAGTAGAATTACTAGAGCTGACTTTCTATAAAATAACTTAAATCAGTATAGGGAAAACAGAGATATAAAACTAGGGGTCAAGAAGCTTATAGACAAAAGGAGAAAGAGATATACTGGGAATAAGCATAATAATTATCAAAGCATTTTACTGTTTTGAAGTAATTACCCAAAGTAACAGTTAAGATACTCATGATGACTATTAATAGCTTACAAGTATAGGACATTTGCTGTTGAATATAATAAGGAGCCCAGAGATTTCCAGAGTGCAGTGTTAGCAATTCCTTGATAGCAGGATTGGCTTCCCTGCATATCTCTTGGTTTCCCCTCATGGTTCCAAGATGGCTGCCCCAGCTCCAGCTCTTACATCCCCACCAAACCTTGTCCAAAAGAAAGAAGGCTTGAGGGCAGGGCACTACGTTGATTTTCTCCTTATTCATCTCTCATGGAGGAAATCTTTTCCTAACCTTCCCAGCAAACTTCTCATTATAACTCATTCACCATACTGGGTCACAAGTTCATCTCTAAAACAATCTCAAGGAAAGGAGAATGGGATTACTATAGTTGGCAATGACTACTGATGGCTCAACATTGGGCTTCCCTTGTGGCTCAGCTGGTAAAGAATCCACCTGAAATGCGGGAGACTTGGGTTCGATCCCTGGATTGGGAAGATCCCCTGAAGAAGGGAAAGGCTATCCACACCAATATTCCAGCCTGGAGAATTCCAAGTGCTGTATAGGTCATGGGATCGCAAAGAGTCGGACACAACTGAATGACTTTCACTTTTCATTGATGGCTCATTCACTAGAATTGGGTTTACATTTCCTGAGCACATTACCATTGGAAATCCAAAATAATACAAGACTTCTGCTATCAAGAGAAAAAGTGGGGAATGACTGATAAGCAGGCAACCAAGAATGCCTGCCCTGCCCGAGAGTGGCAGATATTATTATTATCATTGGACAGATATGGAAACCGAGGCTCAGATAGGTTAAGTACACTTTTCAAGGCACATGCAACTTACAAGTGATAGAACTTGGTGTGGAAGCCAGATCTTTAGGCTCCTGATTTAGTGTTTATTTCACTTCATTCAGCTGTAAGGGGATAGGAAATTTGAAACTCCAGGCTTACTGGCATATGGCAAAAGAACCAAGGAGAAGGACTTTGTAGTTCATCTCAGGATCTGATCAAAAGGAGCTATATACGTTTATCTGGAGAGAAACATTTTTCCTGGCATTAAATTCTTGGAGAAATTTATTGCATAGATTCTTACATAACAGACATAATAACATAATGGGTAATGTAAAAATGATAACTGGCAAATGCTCTACCATTATGAAAAAGAGCAGTGGTGTTTAACATTTTGTTTTCTGTTAAGATATTATGAAATCATGCTTTCATGGGTGGATTCAGGTTTTGACTAGTAATCTTAAAAAAATTGGCAGAGAATTTAGTCTCTATAGTAATGGAACAGATCAAGACTAATAATAGTACACTGGGAACAATTACTCAGTACATTTTTTTGGCAATGATAACCTGGAATTTGGGTTATGTGCAATTCCTGATATACGATAACCACATCCTTTCCTCTCCTGCTCAAAAAGGCAAATGAGTCAGTGAGACTGTTCTATGGATTACTATGAACCAACGTTTATTTATATATGAAGGAGTCAATCACTTGGAAGATTTCATCAGCTATTATTAGTTTAATTGTTATGCCTTATTGCACATACTGCAATCGCAAAGCAGACACAAAGCCCCCGATTCCAACTTAATATTCAGAAGAACAGTGAGCAAATTTGCCTCTATAAGGAGGTGCTTAATTAAAGAGAAAACTCTGACATTTCCTGATGTTTGCCAAGTCATTGTTCTTTAAAATTACCTTAAATAAATTTGCACACTGTCTCACTAGCTGGAACTTATTCTACTGGAGGAGAGTGGTTCACTTTCTCTCTGGCTAACGTTCAAAAGAGCACTGTAATTGCCTACAGTTATTACCACTGACCCACCTCTCCCTGGTAGCTCAGCTGGTAAAGAATCTGCCTGCAATGCAGAAGACCCAGGTTCGATCCCTGGGTCAGGAAGATCCCCTGGAGAAGAGAACGGCTACCCACTCCAGTATCCTGGCCTGAAGAATTCCACGAACTGTATAGTCCGTGGGGTCGCAAAGAGTTTCACCTCTTCAAGTCCATTCAGCTTTCTGCTCACCCATTCAGAGAGAGGTTGGCCTGTGTGCCGGGAGCACCCAGAGAACCCAGAGCCCACTACAGTCACCACTGAGATGCCGTTGTTTGGCCAGCTCTCTTCATCGCTTGGAAGAGCCTCTCACCTCCAGGTGCAACGTGGCTCAGTGACTTTATCAGTGATCACAGACACCTAACCTTATTTTAGAGAATATGCTCCTATATTTTTTTCATTAGAGAGAGAGGAAATAAAGCCCTTTCTGCATTGGAAATGACATCCTCTGCAGTAAAGTGTTTGTCAGTCTGGTGATGGAAGCACAGAGTAATGGTTTTAATTTCTGGTTTTTAAAATAATGTCTATTTTATTTCTGATTGAAGATGTTGTTTAAAAGCAAATTAAAAGAGATGTCTTATTGATTAAGGGGAACCTCTTAGGCTGAGAAATTAGAATTTTCATAAAAGTATACCAAAGCATGAGAGAACAGATTGATTAGAAAGGGGGAAAATACAAGGAACTTTATCCAACTATCTTATAATTATTTATTGAGTACTGACTGTGTACTTGGTGCTCAGTTCAGTCTTGTAGGGGACGTGGAGTAAATAAGTAAGATCTAGCACTTAGCACTTGCCCTGATGCAGGCCAGGTGAGGACTGGGACAAACTTGAGATGCCATGCCCCACCCAAAGGGGTGGACAGTACTCAACTTCCATAATGATATTCAGATGATGAAGTCTGGCCCATTGTACCTAGATTATCCTACTTCCTAAGACTAATTGGAAATCAAAAATGTTATGTAAACTCTCCACCTTTCTCTGTTAACTCTCTTCAAAGAAAATAAACACTATGAGGGAAAAAAGACATGTCAGTTTGCTGTTTTCCCTGAATTGGCTTGTTTGTTTGGCAGCCTAAAAAGTCAGCTCTTAATGGTATTTATTTTCTGTCCAGTTTGTCTTGTGAAAAAATTAATTACACTATGTCAGACCAAAATACCTTTGGGTCTTTAAGTACTTTTTTTTCCCTCTCTTTTTTAAGATGAAAGTATTTCTGCCTAATTGACCAGCATCTGCCATTGTGAGATGGTGGCTCTCATGAGAGATGTTGAGAGGTGGTGTGAGGGCTGTTAGCACATTTCAACGTGATTTTGGCCACCGTTTAAAAATGGCTTTCCTTCCCATCACATAAGAGTGAGCCTAGTGGCTGAAACCTGATGACAGAGGAGAAGGATGAGAGAACAGAAGAGACAGGGTGAGAGAAAGTAGGATTATTGAAGGGCTAGAAGTGTACAGAAGATTGACACTGAAATAGCAAACTCACTTCCTTTTTATTCATGCAGTTATTTAATTCCTAGATATTTACTGAGCATCTACTATGTGCTCATCTTTATTTTAGACATGGATATATTGGGTGAATGGGACAGAAGAGTCTCTGCTTTCATGACACCTACATTCCAGCAGGGGTGTGGAAGGAATAGTATAAGAACAAGTAAACAAATAGAGTCATTTGAAATAGTAGTAAATGCTAGTAAAGAAAATAAAATAGAGTACTGAGATATGGCTAGAGGTTATATTAGTGGGGGTGACCAGGGAAGAATCTTTGAGAAGAAGTTTGAGCTGAAATTTGAACAATGATTAGAAAACTATGCAGAGATCTGTAGGGAAGTGATAATAGATAACTCTGAATTACAGATTGAGTCAGTTATTCCCATTTTTGGCCTTTTATCTGCTCTGTTTGGTTAAAAAAATGATAATGTCTCCATTTGGTATAGTATCTCTTTTTTATTTATTTATATTTTGTTGACGTGTAGTTGGTTTACAATCGTGTGTTAATCTCAGGTGTGCCCTGCCCTCTTTCACCTTTGGTAACCATAAATTTGTTTTCTATGTCTGTAAGTCTATTCCTATTTTGTAAATTAGTTCATTTGTATCACTTTTTAGATTCCACTTGTAAGTGAAATCATATGAAATTTGTCTTTCTCAGTCTGACTTACCTCACTTAGTATGATAATAATATCGAGGTTCATCGAACTTGCTGCAAATAGCATTATTTCATTTTTTTTTGGTATTATGGCATTATCGTATCTCTTTCTAATTCATATGTCTTTCTATTAGTAACATTTTTCTAACACTAGGTAGCCTGCCTTTTCAACAAAGAGAGAGCAGACCTCAAACCCCAAATCTTTAGCAAACAATAGTATCTTGCTAGAATTAATAGTATTATTCTATTTGTTCTTTATTTATTTTTATAATTTCTTTCCAGTTGGCCATTTTGCAATAGTGATATAAGTTTCTTTTTGAAAGAATGTAGCTAAGCAAAAAGAATGAATCAAATACACAATCAAATTTAAACAGTAGAGTAGTACTTTTCAGAATGAAGATAAGGTACTTTTCTTCCCTCTTCTGTTTGTGTGAATCTACAGTATCTGTAAGAAGAAGAAACCCAAATAGTGTGCATCTATATGAAACTTGAAGCCATCTGTGTTGCTTAACCATAATATGTTAAAATAGAAAGTTGATAGAGAAGAGATGCCAAAGTTAGAATGAGAGTATTGTGCTGTGATAGGAAGAATGTGCATTAAGTGAAAGCCAGTTAGTGTGACCACACTGGGCAGTCTTGCCTGTGCATTTTCTTTGCCTAGCTCTGAGAATGTACCATCAGGCTGATAACCCAACAGTAGGTTGTGGAGGGGTGGACAGTTTCTCTCTGGAGGCCCTGGAGCCAGAGGAAATATGTAGGGTGACACTAGAAAGCTGGCGTGTCATCTAATTACCCACGAGCCAATAAGCTCTCTCAGGTGCATGAACCCTTCAGTCAATAAATTAGCTAATGCTGCATTCCTAAATATAAACTGGCTGCAAAGGATTCACAAATAGTCAAAGAAAACACCCACTGAGAGAGAGTGGGAGAGAGACTGAACAAGAAGTCAGAAGGGAAGAAATTCTGAGGTGTCAGTTATAATGCAGGGAATAAAAGAAAATGTCACAATATTATAACAAATATTCAGAGAGATGAAAACATATTGTATCCATGAAACAAGAACAGGGTGCTATTGCTTTTAAGTTTCCATCAAAGAACAAAGAACTTTATGAACTCAAAGTAAGGTAGGAGAAATAATAAATGCAACTTATGGGTTGGAAGATATTGTTGATGAAATATTTCGGTTAGAAAAGGCTAAGAGATGGAATGAAAATATTTTAAAAATTATGAAAACTAACTATGAAATTTGATATCTGACTATTGGACATCCTAGGAAGAAAAATTAGAGAAAACAAAATGGAGAAGTGGAATTTATCAAGGAAATGACATAAGGAAGAATTACAGAATTGAAGGACATGAGCTTCCCCGTGTGGGTTGAGAGATCCCATTCAGAGTTCAGTACAGTGAATTTTATGAGGTCCACTCAATGAGTGAGGTGGGGAGAGAGGTGGGAGGGGGGTTAAGAGGGAGGGGACATATGTATACCCAATGCCGATGCATGTTGATGTATGGCAAAAACCATCATAGTATTGTAAAGTAACTATCCTCTAATTAAAAAATAATAAAATTTTAAAGAAGAAAAAATAAAGGTCCACTCAAGGTACATCAGCATGGTATACTAGAACACTTAAAGAGAGACCCTAAGATTTTTTGAAAGAAGAAAAGAAACTACGTTACACACACAGGACTGGGAGCAATAATGGGATCGGATTGTTAAAACCAGGAGGTGCAGTTTTCGATATACTGAAGGACAATAGGTTTTCAACCTAGGATTCTGTTTCCAGCCCAAATATCAACCATTGAGGTAGAATCAAGGCATCTCACAGATAGAACATTAACCGGGAATGGACCTCTTCAGGAAGTGTTAGAGGATGCACCTCTTCAAAAAGGGAGTTTGGGATCCAGGAAGCAAATATAACACATGAAATAAGCAAAGAGAATTCTGGGACAAGATAATATTAACAACCATATAATAGTATGGTATAACTGGTCCAGAATGGAGCGGGGAGACAGAGGGCCCCAGGAGGAGTATCTCTAAGGGAAAAAAAAAGATCTGATATACTGATACACAGATAATTTTATTAACCAACTAATGGAGGAAATGAAATTAAAATTGTGTGGGAAGGAGTTTCCTGGTTGCCTAGTGGTTAGGATTCTGGGTGTTCATTGGCAATGAATGGCCAGGGTTCAGTCCCTGGTCAGGGAATTGAGGGGACTTCCCTGGTGGCTCAGACGGTAAAGCATCTGCCTACAATGTGGGAGACCTGGGTTCAATCCCTGGATTGGGAAGATCCCCTGGAGAAGGAAACGGCAACCCACTCCAGTATCCTTGCCTGGAAAATCCCATGGACGGAAGAGCCTGGTAGGCTACAGTCCACGGGGTTACAAAGAGTTGGACATGATTGAGCAACTTCACTTCATTTCAAGGAACTGAGATCTTGCAAGCCATGTGGCCAAAAGAAGGTTTTTTCAACTAAGAAAAAAATTTTTCCAAAAAAGAAACATAATTATGGCAACTCTATTAAGCTGAATATTTGTACAGTCAAAATAATAATAAAAAAAAAACACTGGATGTTGCTTTGACTGGAAAATTTTATAGCATCCTGTTGGGAAGATCTGGGGGAGAGAAGGCAGAGTAGGGGAGAGAGAGAGAGAGAGAGTGTGTGTGTGTGTGCGCGCGCTTGAGAGAAAGAAAGCCAAATCCTTATTTACCAAAGTGGAAAGTCAATATAAAAAGCCTAAAATGAATGAATCAAGAGATAGCTGTATCATCATATTATGTCAGAAATGTGGAGGTTAATGCCTGAAGAAACCACTAAAAGAATTAAAATTGATGCTCTGGAGAGGTGGATTGGGGTGAGCAGCAAAAAAATGTTATCTTTCCATTATAAACCTTTTAGCATTATTTGACTATTTCAGTTATGTGCCTGTATTACTTTGATAAACTTATAATAAGCTTAAAGTCAAAGAAATAACAGTATAGGTATTTCACAATAGGGTAGAAGCATCTCACTGTCCCCAGGTACCATTCTCACTTTCTTTCTCTGAAAGAGTGCCCCAAGTTTTTGCTGGACACGTGCAGACCTATTGTAGAATAAACTTCAGGTTTTCCCGGGTCCCTCACAGCTAAATATGACCATGTGACTAAGTTCTGGTCAACCAATTACAGACAGCAGCAATATGCACAATTTCTGAGATATGCCTTAAAGGAAGCAGTTCTATCTTTTTTGTCCCCTCCTACTTCCTGCTGGAGCTCCAGAAAGCTCCAGGGGCCATGATGATTCTGGAATGGCAGCCTCCCATGGCAAGCAACAGGACAGAAGAGGGCTGACTTTCTATCACCACACTATGCCCTGTATTGACTAATTTCACACTTACAGAAATGAGGGAGACATTTCTTTTAAAAAATCCACTGTTATTGGGAGGGCTGTTGAATGCACATAAACTTAAACCTAACAAAGGCATTTGAGTATGTCAAACACCATAGGAAGTGAAGAAGTGAAGTGAAGTCGCTCAGTCGTGTCTTACTCTTTGCTACCCCATGAACTGTAGCCTACCAGGCTCCTCCATCCATGGCATTTTCCAGGCAAGAATACTGGAGTGGGTTGCCATTTGCTTCTCCAGGGGATCTTCCCAGCCCAGGGATCGAACCCAAGTCTCCCACATTGTAGGCAAATGCTTCACTGTCTGGATAGGGAAGGCACGTAAATCATTAGACTGACCTAGAATGCGTGAGTGAGGAGGAAGGAGATGGATGGAGAAGTAGTGGGGCAGAACACTTTCTTGGGGAGCAAGAGGAGCCCATGCTTTGGAATCTGGAAAGCTCCATCCAAGAATATGTATTCCAAGAATACAAAGTGGAATTCAAGGATATGTGCATGCTCAATCGTTCAGTACTGTCCAACTCTTTGAGACCCCATGGATTGTAGACTACAAGGCTCCTCTGTCCATGAGATTTTCCAGGCATTAATACCAGAGCGGGTTATCATTTTCTTCTCCAGGGGATCTTCCCAACTCAGGGACTGAACCCTGCCAATTGCATCTCCTGCACTGGCAGGTGGATTCTTTATCACTGCACCACCTAGGAACTCAAGGGAGCAACTGCTTATTAAGGGTCCATCAATGTGAATCACCTACGAGGTACATTAGGCTCAGTCCTGGCCCTAAAGTTGCCTGCAGTCTAGTGGGAATCCTGGTAGGTGCCCATCTAGTTCTACTCATGATGCTGGCCACCATTGACTGAGTCAGACATGTTGTATCCTCTCCCTGAATCTTTAGATAACAAGTGATGCTAGCACCTCTATTAACATTCCCAATTTTACAGAGAAGGAAACTAAGGTTCCGAGAGGCCATACAAGTCTGCAAGGTCATACAGGTAGAATCACTGTCTGGTTTAACTGCCAGACCCAAGGCAGATGATGGAGTGCTAAACCTGAGATTCACTGAAGGAAGAAGAGATGAAATCCTTCTTTAGTGAACAAGCTGGGGCTTAGAGGTTCTGAAAGGTAGAGCTAAAAATAAGAATTCTAAGAGGTTGGGATGGCCTGAACAAAGGGAAGGAGGCTGGGAAATACAGGCCTGGCTTGGGAAACTGAGAGTGAATGAGTCCAGCTGGAGGAGAGTATGGTGACTTCATGGGAGATGAAGCTGGAGATGCAGGCTTGGGGCCAGGTCACAGAGGCCTCAAGCGCAGGCTGGAAATGTGTTCTGGATTCTATAGGACCTGGGTGGTGTGGAAGCTTTGTCTGCTTGCTTTTATTTTTTAGTAAACCCGTCAGATGCCTGCAATGTACTTAATGGCAATGGGGACCTTATTCCATGAGTGTACATTCCAGGGACCTGCTTGACTGTACCCCAGAATGGCCTCTTTACTGTTTACACTGGCTCTGGCATCAGGAGGGCCAAGGGGACCACTTGGACATTTCCACTCCTGCCTTCATGCTATGTGTATGGTCTACTCTGTGTAGTGAGGGCCCATCTCTGGAGCAGGTTAGTGATGTGTCTTCCCTCTCACTTGCCAGCTTCAGTCTGGGCAAATCCTGGCCATTGGACAGAAGCTTTCATTGCACTTAAAGAATTAAAAGATGAGCTAGGCAGAGAAGGATGGAATGGGCCCAGAGAGAGAGCCGTGGGGGTGCTGGGCGTGGAGAGTGAAGCCTCTGACTGCATCTCACCAGGCTTGCAGCTGCAGACAGGCAGCCTCACATGAGGCTGTGGAGAACCCGAGGGGCTGCCTGGGCCCTGAGTGAGAATGCATACCTCCTTCAGCGTGCCCCTGTTCTTTAATATTCAAATAAAAATGCTCAAGGGTCTGCCCTGAGGAAAGGCCAGCCTGTCACCAAGAGGACTGAAGACTCCTGGGGACAGCCCCCTCTTTCCCTCACTCTGAAGTTCTGCTGCAAGCTGTCACCTGCCACGGTCCCCGCCTCTTCACTTCACCAGCTCAGCATCATTCCTGTCTTCCTCTAAAGTGCCTTCACCCCATCTACTCCGAGACACAAACCCTAATGCAAGTTTCAGAATAACAGGGTGTGTTGGTGTTAGTTGCTCAGTCATACCCAACACTTCATGATCTCATAGACTGCAGCTCACCAGGCTCCTCTGTCCATGGAATTTTCCAGGCAAGGATACTGGAGTGGTTTGCCATTTCCTTCTCCAGGGATTTTCCTGACCCAAGGGATCAAAACCTGGTCTCCTGCATTGCAGGCTGATTCTTCACCAACTGAGCTACCAGGGAAGCTCTGGGAGGTGGGCTTAATTTTTTTTTCCCCTGGATGGGGGAATTTGTTACTTAAAAAGAATCATTCATTATTTGGCTGCATCAGGTCATAGTTGTCACACATGTGCTCTTTGTTGTATCTCCTGGGATCTTTGTGATGCAGCACAGACTGTCTAGTCATGGTGCTTAGGCTCAGCAGTTGTGGCACATAGTCTTTGTTGTTCTACAGCATGTGAGATCTAAGCTCCCTGACCAGGGATTGAACCTGTGCCCCCTGCAATGGAATCGCTGGGTCTTAACCTCCGGACCACCATAGGGAAAGGACACCCCAAAAAGATGTCCTTTTCATTATAGGGGATTGGAATGAAAAAGTAGGAAGTCAAGAGAGACCTGGAATAACAGGCAAATTTGGCCTTGGAGTACAGAATGAAGCAGGGCAAAGGCCAACAGAGTTTTACCAAGAGAACGCACTGCTCATAGCAAACACACTCTTCCAACAACACAAGAGAAGACTCAACATGGATATCACCAGATGGTCAATACCGAAATCAGACTGATTATATGCTTTGCAACCAAAGAGGGAGAAGCTCTTCACAGTCAGCAAAAACAAGACCAGGAGCTGACTGTGGTTCAGATCATGAACTCCTTATTGCCAAATTCAGACTTGAATTGAAGAAAGCAGGGAAAACCACTAGGCAATCCAGGTATGACTCAAATCAAATCCTTTAGGATTACACAGTGGAAGTGACAAATAGATTCAAGGGATTAGATCTGATAGACAGAGTGCCTGAAGAACTATGTGTGGAGGTTTGTGACATTGTACAGGAGGCAATGATCAAGACCATCCCCAAGAAAAAGAAATGCAAAAAGGCAAAATGGTTGTCTGAGGAGGGCTTCCAAATAGTTGAGTAAAAAAGAGACACTAAAGGCAAAGGAGAAAAGGAAAGATATACCCATTTGAATGCAGAGTTCCAAAGAAAACCAAGGAGAGATAAGAAAGCCTTCCTCAGCGATCAATGCAAAGAAATAGAGGAAAACAATAGATTGGGAAAGACTAGAGATCGCTTCAAGAAAATTAAAGATATCAACGGAAAATTTCATGCAAAGATGGGCTCAATAAAGGACAGAAATGGTAGGGACCTAATAGGAGCAGAAGATACTAAGAAGAGGTGGCAAGAATACACAGAAGAACTGTACAAAAAAGATATTCATGATCTAGATAACCACGATAGTGTGATCACTCACCTAGAGCCAGACATCCTGGAATGGGAAGTCAAGTGGACCTTAGGAAGCATCACTACAAACAAAGTTAGTGGAGGTGATGGAATTTAGGTTATTTTGAATCATTTTAAAAGATGATGCTGTGAAAATGCTGCACTCAGTATGCCAGCAAATTTGGAAAACTCAGCAGTGACCACAGAACTGGAAAGGGTCAGTTTTCATTCTAATCCCAAAGAAAGGTAGTGCCAAAGAATGCTCAAACTACCACAAAATTGCACTCATCTCACATGCTAGTAAAGAAATTCTGAAAATTTTCCAAGCCATGCCTCAACAGTACATGAACTGTGAACTTCCAGATGTTCAAGATGGATTTAGAAAAGGCAGAGGAACCAGAGATCAAATTGCCAACATCCGTTGGATCATCAAAAAAGCAAGAGAGTTCCAGAAAAACATCTGGAACTTTATTGACTATGCCAAAGTCTTTGACTGTGTGGATCACAACACACTGTAGAAAATTCTTAGAGATGGGAATACCAGACCACCTTACCTGCCTCCTGAGAAATCTGTATGCAGGTCAAGAAGAACAGTTAGAACCAGACATGGAACAATGGACTGGTTCCAAATTGGGAAAGGAAGACATCAAGGCTGTATATTGTCAACCTGCTTATATAACTTATATGCAGAGTATGTCATGTGAAATGCCAGGCTGGATGAAGCACAAGCTGGAATCAAGACTGCCGGGAGAAATATCAATAACCTCAGATATGCAGATGACACCACCCATAGGCAGAAAGTGAAGAACTAAAGAGCCTCTTGATGAAAGTGAAAGAAGAGAGTGAAAAAGTAGGCTTAAAACTCAACATTCAGAAAACTAAGATCAGGGCATCTGATCCCATCACTTCATGGCAAATAGTTGGGGAAACAATGGAAACAGTGAGAGATGTTATTTTGGGGGGACTCCAAAATCACTGCAGATGGTGACTGCAGCCATGAAATTAAAAGATGCTTGCTTCTTTGAAGAAAAGTTATGACCAATCTAGACAGCATATTAAAAAGCAGAGACATCACATTGCCAACAAAGGTCCGTCTAGTCAAGGCTATGGTTTTTCCAGTGGTCATGTATGGATGTGAGAGTTGGACCATAAAGAAAGCTGAGCACCGAAGAATTGATGCTTTTGAACTGTGGTGTTGGAGAAGACTCTTGAGAGTCCCTTGGACTGCAAGGAGATCCAACCAGTCCATCCTAAAGGAGATCAGTCCTGAGTATTCATTGGAAGGACTGATTCTGAAGCTGAAACTCCAATACTTTGGCCACCTAATTTGAAGAACTGATTCATTGGAAAAGACCCTGGTGTTGGGAAAGATTGAAGGTAGGAGGAGAAGGGGATGACAGAGGATGAGATGGTTGGATGGCATCACTGACTGGAAGGACTTGAGTTTGAGCAAGGTCTGAGAGTTGGTTATGATCAGGGAAGGCTGGCGTACTACAGTCCATGGGGTTGCAAAGAATTGGACATGACTGAGCCACTGAAGTGAACTGAACTGAACCATAGGGAAGTCCCACTATGTTTAATTTTTTGAGGAACTACATACTGTTATCTGTTTCCCTAGTGGTTCTGTGGTAAAAAATCAGCCTCCCAATGTAGGAGACGTGGGTTTGATCCCAGGATCAAGACGATCCCCTGGAGAAGGAAATGGTGACCTGCTCCAGTATTCTTGCCTGGGAAATCCCATGGACAGAGGAGCTTGGCGGGCTACAGTCCATAGGGTCACAAAAAGTCAGACATGACTGAAGCAACTAAACAACAACAGCAAATAGTGTTGTCTACAGCACCATTTAATATTTAACATTCCCACTGACTGTAGGTAGCCTCACTTTGTAGAACAAAGAAAGTTTATGGAGGTGTTGGTGTTGTGAATATGCCAGTTATCTTTGAAAAAAATCCTATCTCCCTAAAGAAGGAGTTTTTGACCCTGGGTATACATCAGAATGATGGAGGAAGCTTTAAAAAAAATTACCAGGATATGTGAGTGAGTGAGTGTGTGTGTTTTAGGGAAGGGATCTCAGACCAATGGAACCCAACCCCTGGTGGTAGAGTTTGGCACAGGTCATTTGTCCAGGTTATTCCCCAAAGCAGCCCGGGGCCAAAAGCCACTGTCCTTGGACAACCAGCCTGCCCTGCAGCCAACTTTTAAAATAACTCATCTTTCCTCTGTTACATTGTATGCCTTTCTGAGGACCCGGCTCCAGGAAGCAATAGACTTGTCCCTGGACTCATGAGTGGTGTTGGGCATGGAGGTGGTGACACATGGCTTCCTGGTGTGATAGCGGGTGTGAGGGAGACAGACGCCATCTGGAGCAGAGGACGCAGGGACTGGGACTGGACTGGCCACACCCTGGCCCTTCAGCACCTTCCTCAATTCGGGACATCTCTAGGGCCACTCTGTCCTCAACTCCTGCCATCTCTGCCTCCCTGCCCCCACCACCCACCCACCCCACCCACTCACCACACACACACTAAGCCTGGTGGGGTGAGGTCATCCTCTTTATCCCCAACTAAGCTCGGGTTCCAAACCTTCTTCCCTTGAGTAACATGAAAATAGGGATCCCGAGTCAGAGTCAGACACAATACAAGCTGTAAAGACTTATTTTTCACACTTTTCCTCTTGAATCCAAATAGCCACTTTATTCTGCAGTGGTGATTTCAGGAGACTTTTCCAGCTTGATTATCTTCCTGGAGAGGCACAAATGCCAGAGATTTTAAACACCACTTTGGTGAAACAGATCGAGGCAAGACTACAATATGAACTTAAATGATCCTGAATGATGAAGACCGAGCAGGAGTTTTCTTTCCAAGAGTGGCCCTGGTAGGTTTAATTGTAAAGTATAATTACTTCAAGACATCATAATTTGTTGTGTACCATATAAATCAGTAGAACTCCATGGAATCATGTTTTTAATGTAGACCCCAAATAAAATGTTCTTTTATGACATAGCAGATGTTTCTTAATTCACTAGCGCCATGCATTGGGGTATTAAGATTATTCCTTGGCATTTTATTATGAATAACATACTTGCTCCATCATTAAGTGGGCCATTAAAGACATAAACAAGCTTTTATGCCCTGGTTTTCAACAGCTGCTGGTGGTCTACCAAGTGATAATCCAGCTTTCAGCAAATATTCTTCAGCTCTAAGAAATAAATACATTTAATAGGGCAACCCCAGGTCAGTCCGCAGCTCCTGGGATCCCAGCTCAGGGAAATTTGTGAAGCAGGAAAATGAACTGAAGAGGTTTGCTTTGGGTGAGTTGTTTTGAGGGCCCCTGTTTTCTTGAGAATGCACACATGTGTGTATCAGTGTGTGTGTGTGTGTGTGTGTGTGTGTGTGTGTGTGTGTGCGCGCGCGCGCACGCGCGTGCATGTATTGAAAATAACAAAATAACAGTTTTAAAAGAAAAAAATTAGGAGAAATGCAAGGGGAAGATGGAGGCTTGCAGAAGGTGTGGGGTCTCTTCCTTTCCTGATCGAATGGGAAGACATTTGCACAAATTCTATAACCTGTGCTTTGAAGGAAATCAGCTGAGTCGGTCTTCTGTCTCAAACAAAGGGAGGTGAAGGACGGTGTAGGTCACGGGCCCGTTTAGTCACTGGCGTCGAATCGGAGCGGATGTGACCCCTCTGTGACAATGTTCCCAAGGTGTACAGGGAGGGGTTTCATGTCTGCAACTCGGATGGGAGCCAGATAAGCCCTCCCTCTCCCCCACCTTCGACTTCCTAAAGATAACAACTCCGGGCGGCCGAGGAGCGGAGCGAGGGAGGTGCTGAGATAGGAAATACCGAGGCTTGTATTATCGTTGGCTGGCCGGGTCCTGGCTTCCCGTGCCAAAGGTAGGCCTGAAGGGTGCGAAAGTCTGCAGAGCTAATATACACAACGACATCCTCCTAGGAGCAGATGTTAAGAGAACGGGAAAAAGGAGCTGGGGCAAAAACCCAATGGAGATTTGCATGAAGGCTCTGTTGCCCTCACCTACCCCCACCCGCTCAGGGACACTTGGGACAGGGAATGAAAGAAGGGGATGGTGGAACTGATTTCCTAGTCTGATCAATTCTAAATCTATTACAAGATCCCTCATCAACAGGAGGTGGGAGAAAGGGTTACGATTTATGTAGCAAATCAAGTACCGTGGACCAACCTTTAACAGATGTAGTTCCTGGGTACCACTGTTACCATATTCTAACTGTAAAGATTCTGGGGGGAGAATGGGGGGGATGAACACTTGGACAAATTATTAAGCACTTTGTCCTAAAATGGCAGGAGGCACAGCAGAGAATGTCTGTAGGAAGGACTTTTGTTTTATGTGACTTTTCTTTAAATAGGGTTTAGTAATAAATTTTCTCTTCCTTTTCGTTTTTTTTTAATGTTGTTTGCTGAGGAGGGTTTATTTTCTTTTTGTGTTCTATTTCATTTTGTAGTTGGACGTACTATTGTTCTGGAGCTGGTGAAAAACGGGGAGGGGAGCAGGAGGCAGGAACCACATTGTGAGTGAACTTGGCAAAAAGGAGAGTCAGGAGGTAACTTTCCCGTCCGACACAGTATCTGGGGCTTGCAGAGTTCTTGGCCTCATCAGTTCTTCCACACTCACAGCTAAAGCATTCCTGTGCCCTGACGGAACCATGCAGGGACCCGACGTGGCCTTTTGATTTTTTTTCACGCACACCTGATTGGAAAGTGACGTTTGATATTACTTTTCCACTACGTTAATTACAACTTGAATAGGATTCTATTGTGTCCTGGATGACATCACTTTGGAAACATCATTCAATTGGGTGGCTCGCTTTCCTCTCGATGATTGTACCAAACAAACACGCAAGTCTTCTTTTTATAGCCAGAGCCTGTGTCTCTAAACACACACACACACACGTCCATTTTTAACCATGTCAGAAAGGAAACAAGGCTGCCAACTTCACAGCGTTCTACATGATTCTGAATTAATATTAGTCTATTAAAAAGAGCTGTAACCAGAAGAAAAAAAAATACTTAGCCCGATGTGCACGGCAAACACATTTCACAGTTGTTTTGGACAAATGCCCTCAGTGAATATGTTTAAAGTCATGTACAACAGAAATATGTTATCACAAGTAACCATGTTTTAATAAACACTTCGTCTTTTTGTATTGCTTTCTTTTTCATCACAATAATAGAAATATAACACCATATATCACTGTAAAACACATTTCCACATAAATGCTGATAAGCACAAAATATTTTTCATCATTTACATTTTAACTGTAATAATATATGGCAGGATTAAAGCTGCATCCATCATGTGTCTAACTAACCTTGCTGTAATGAATTTTTAAATGTAATGGTTTCTGTCGCAAAGTAAAATCGTACATAATGTCTAGTGACACAGTACGCTGGTGGATGGGTGGTTTTGGAAAATGGAAATGCAACTTCATTTTTAATTAGATTTATAAACTTTACCACCTCCACTCCCAGCCAGCTTCCCAACCCTACCGCCCCACCACCATTTTTTAAAGCAAGAACTACCAGAGGCGTGAATATGTGAAGTACTGCTGGATAGATCACTCCTCCAGTTACATAAAATCACTTGCTTGTTGTAAATTCTGTGAAGGAGGTGTGTGTGTCTGTGCGTGTGTTCGAGAAGAGCCAGGCACCCAATAGAAACAAAAGCTGATGAAAATCATGGTGAGAAAACCTTTCTAGGGTGTCTGGAGGGGCTCCGCTGCTGGGAGGGGTCTCCTCTTTGTGACAGTAGCCGGGGATCTGATTTGGGATGGGGGTGGGGCACCAGGGGTGTTTACTGGGAGGATCTCAGTCCTTTCTCTCTCTCTGTCTCGGCTTGAAATAACAAATAAGCCGACTCACCAGAGAAGAATCATTAAAAATAATTTGCACAAGCTTTCGGTGGTGTGAGCTCTTTTTTGATACAATATTTCCTTCCGTGATTATCACTGAGGACATGTTTCAGCCATATGGAAGCGAGCCGGGCTGGGAGCTTCCCCAATACCTGAGTGGTTAATTAAGAGCCGTTGCCCGGCCACAAGAAGCAGGTTTGAAATCCCTCTTCAGTCTCCGACAATGAGTAGCTTTTTTAGCAGCAGAAATCACCAGGGACAGCCAGAAGCGAGGGTAATTATTTGAGATAACATACAGCTGAAAAGAGTGTGTGTGAGTGCAGAGGGGGGCGGGGGGAGCGGGGGGCGCGATGTGCAGCTGAAAGAAGGGCAACAGTAGAGAAAAGTCTATAATAAAAAGGTCAACATCTCCTATTTTTCTGTACAGTGTCGACAGTCTGTAATGCCTTTTTAGCATGAATGACAACGGATTCTGTCTCTCTCTTTTTTTTTTTTGAGAAAAAAAAGGGGGGGGGGGAATATCTTATTTTGTATTCAAACTTTGCAATTGTGAGTTCAGGCCTGCCAGCTCCATCTGAATAAGCTATTCTCACTTTATCAGGGTTTGCTGAACTGACTTTGATTGCATTGTTGCAAAATAACAGTAATTTTTCCATTAACCCATACAAACCCTCAGCGAGCTGGAGAACAAAGAAATATCAGAGGGATGAAAGCTGTGGGCACGGGGAGGGAAGTCAGGGGTTTCCTAAATGGCTCTAAGTTTGTCCCTACACACCAGCTTCTCAGCTTGGCCGAGGCCAATCTGGGATGCCACTGGAGGCTCCCTCTGGGGTCCCTTGGGGTGTGAATCTCAGTGGGCATCCTTCTGCCCTGTCTGCCAAATTCTATTGTTTCCCCTTCATTCTCAGGGCCTGGGAAGGTGGGAGCTGGGCTTCCCTCCTTCCTTAGGCATGGTTTTTTCTTCCTTTATCTTTCTGGTGCCAAGGACCTCAGTCTGTATCTAGAACTCAATTCAGAAATGCTCACAGCCTTTCAGAACCCAAGGTTATCTGAACACAGGGGGCTTTCCTTTACCCCAAGGAAGAGGCCAGCAGGCAAGGGGGAGAAGCTAGTTCCTTTGGCAATTGGAACTCAGTGGAATCCCCAAGCCCTGCCATCTGACATTCTGGTGCGTTCAGCATCACCCCCACTGGTCCCAGGGTCAAAGGTGCGCTGGTAGATTTTTATTTTCGGGGGAGCTCTGTGAGGCTGGCATTTTATATTCACACGGCTGCCTCTGCCAGTTGTTTTAAGGCCAGGAGGGAACTAAGGGCAAGCAGGGCACCCCTTTTTCATCCATGGGCGGAGTGCCGCGTTTGGAATTGCCCGGCACACATGAGGTACCACGCTCTTGAAGAAGATCCCGAAGTCCGGATGTTGACAATTTAGTGGATCAACATGTAAGCACGAATTTTTCTGTTTTGGTTTTTTGCAAAGCTGAAATGTCGAGAAATTAAGCTCCTCAGTGGCCTGTGACTCTCTACGAGTGGGACTGGGCTGGGAGCTGAGGTCAACAGTGGCTTTGATCTCCCGGCCCCACAAAGGAGCCCGCTCAGGCTGAGGTGATGCCACCAGCCACCTGCTCCTCAGCATTGTTTAGGAACTGCCCAATATGTTCATTATCTCTCTTTACCTCTGCGGCGCGGTACTGTCAAACCGTGCACCAGTCTTTAGAAAATAAAAGTGAACACAGCGAGCCCGCCGTACCCTGCTCCCCTAATATCCAGTTCTTGACAACGTCGGAGCTGTCAGATGAGAGGCAGCGTCACTGGAATAAAGGTGGGCAGATGTGTGATAATGAGACAGAAGCATGCAGATGCTAATAGAACTCACCAGAACAGGCCTGCCTGAGTTAGACGGATCCAGGTAGCAGGTGCAGGGTGTCAGGTCGCCCGGATGTTACTTTCTCTTGATTCTCATTTAAGAACTGCTCCGCGTACGGCTGTCTGTCAGTGAACTTTTCCCTCTCTGGAGCTCCAGCCCCTAGGTGATCAGTCACATTTCGACATAACTAGATGTCAAAAGAAGTTTAAGTTGTGTGACGAACTGTGATGCAGTCAGCATCAGCCTCCGGCCTCCAAGGCGGTTCCTTAATGATCCGCCTGGAAACTCTGGAGCCTTTTTCTGGCGTTTTGTTTTCTTATTAAAATACTGGCTAAGTCTTTGTCAATATCCATGGCAGCAACTGTGAGCTCAAGACAATATTATCCCAAGCATAATTTAATTTTAAATGTGGAACTCAGACCCAAGATGGCCAGAGAGCGAAAGGTTTGTGTTGAGCAAACAGGACTTCTCTCCAAAAGGCCCGTTTTAGCATCTGTAATTAAAACAAGGGTGTCTGGGGATTTATTGTCAGCCCGGTTGGGACGCCGGTGATCAGTAGAGGAAACTCAGGGCTACGTGGGGGGGGGGGGTGTCACCGTGGGCTGTTCCTGGATTGGGGGAGTGGGAGTGAAGCTGACAGTAATAGATTTGGGTCAGCGTGAAAGTGATTCCAACCTAAGAAAGGCAGGAAACAGAAATAACCCGACAATTGTCATCTCGAATACTTGCAAAAAAACCTTTGAACTGGAGTCAGAACTTGATGGGGTCCTTATCAGTCTCTGTGAGCTGTGGGTTCCCCCTAAAATCGTGCTTCACAATAAATAGGGTGGGGGGGGGTGTCTGGGGAAGGGGGCAGGCAGTTATATATGACACGTGTTGTCACGTATGCAAGGAAGCCTGCCAGTCCTGACCTTCCCTCCTAAGACAGGCATTTCTTGGGGCATTTCATCGAGTCTGGTTACTTTCTTCTCTAAATATTTTCATCTTCTCCTTCTACTGTTTACCTTTCCATTGGGAAAATAAATACTGCATGTTGCTTCTGCCTGCTATATTTTGTAGAGATTATAATCCCGATTCCTGATGAAAGGTTTGCGCGCGCACACACACACACACACACACACACACCCTCTAACCTTGGTGTGAAGGCACGACTCATAAAATGCTTTTCTTTCTTCTCTTTAGAGAGTACAAGGATGTGCTAGGGAAACCTAATTCTGCATTGACATAATGAAGTGTTTGGAGGAATCTCACGTTTCTCAATCACAGAACCAGTCGGTCTCATCTGGAATGTTCTAATCCACCCCTCTGAACATTCACCCTGCACCCATTGCCTCCCCCGCACCCCCGAAAAGAGAAGGATTTCACCAAGTGGAGTTCCGCTCCTAGGCACTCACATAAAACAAGACTTCTCCCCCCAGGTCTTGATATTTAGTTGCCTGAAGCTCATTAATCCTTCACTGCTCTACCCTGGAGTTTTAAATTTTTAAGCAGCTAGGATTCGTCTAAGAGGTCTTAACCTTATAATTTGTAATAACTTAGAGATCGCAATTCTAAAGTGTGAGTTATTTAAAAAAGAAAAAGTGCTCCTTTTCCTTCACCAGCCATTGATTCACTTCCTCTTGCAGTCCGAGTCAGCGCTATTAAATCGGGTGATGGAAAATGCTCATTTATTTCTCAGTGGTAAAACATAAGCAATTAGGAGACGTTTCTTAACGTGGATTGATCTTGCCTTCAAGGAAAGCCCAGAGCGTCAGAAGCCACCGGAGGGGCAGCAGAGATGGAATAAGCGGGGAGGAGAAGGACGGGTGGAACCGAGGTCCTAGATAGGATGGAATCTCTATCAGAAAATCTGGCAGCTCAAACCTTAGCTGCCCAAGTACTAACTGATTTTTCACTGTTCTGGGCACTGCATTATGGGCGGCAGTGTGGTGGAAAACACATCATGGTCTGAATTCAGGCTCATGAGCTGTTTAATCCTGCCTAAGTTGCTTAACCTCTCTGGGCTCCAGATCTTTTTCCTCTGAAAAATAGTAACAGAATCTGCCTTCTAAGTTTGCTATGGAACGTTATAGGAGATACTGTAAGTAAATTACCTAAAGTGGTGCTGGAGGCACTACAGCTGACGATAGAAATAGCAGCCTCCATGGAGGGAGAGTACATACCTGGTGAGGACCTGGCCCCAGACCCCGAGAACTTTGCTGTCTTGAAGGGGAAAGATCGGGCTAATTATCATGTTCAAGGAGCCAGCACGAGAAGATGTTTTTTCCTTTTATGTCTGCTGCTTACAACAGGGCTGGGTTCCTGCTACACCGGCTAAACTTTGTCTAAAAATTATCTAAGGACCACCTAATGTGTGTCGATGCCACACATGTCAGATGTGTCAGCCTCTTCCAGTAATGACTCTCTGACATAAACAGTAAGGAAGAAATATTACAATTACCGAGGGTGCGGGAGCCCGCATGCATTTTCATGAGGGTTCTGGTGAATGGCAGTCTGAGCTCTGTAATCAGCTCCCCCTGCCAGCAGAGCTGGCCAAAGAAAGCTCTCGTCCCCCCAAAGACAATTAAAATGAGTTAAATGAATTAAAAAGGCCCTTCCCAGTTAAAGTACAGTCAGAGGTTAGAAACAGTAGTATGTGGATTTATGGAAACTCCGTGGCTGCCAAGCCTTAGGAATTGTGGCTCACGGGGGAGTCATTTCCCTGGGAGCCTAAACAGCTTATGAAATTGGAAGCAATATGCATAATTTTAAATTTCTGGGAGGCAGGTTTCAATCCCCTGCTTATTTTGGCTTCTTAGGTCAATAGGAATATGCTTGTACCCAAAGTCAAAGTGAGAGAGAGAGAGAATGAGTCAGAGAGGGAGGGAGAAGGCATCGTCCTATTTATTAAAACAATGGCATAACTGAACAGGAACTTTCCTGTTTCGAGACAATGGGAAGATCAGTTCTAAAGACTGGCTAGCAGGAGAAGAAAGACTGATCCGAGCCCCATTTCACCACTTGGCAGCTGCGGCTCTCTTGCAAGTGCCTCAGCCACTTGGCGCCTCAGTCTCCTCATCTGCAGAATGGGCTTCACTGTTTCAACCTTGCAGAGTGGTTACCTCAATTACATGAGATAAGGTATCTCGCTTAATTGAGGTGCTTAGCAGTGCTTAGCAGAATGCCTGCCCTGATCAGTTACTCATATTGCTATCCTCATCCTCATCTCAGAAGAGTGAGTGAAAACCAAGGGGCAGGAGAGAAGGAGGGTCTCCAGGACCACCCCCAAACTCTCCGCAGCACCAGATGTTAAGTCACAGGTGCCACTTAAGCCCGTGACAGGCGTTTCTGCAGCTGTCCCAGACGTCCTGGCTACCTGCACGTCCAGATCTGGCCTCTGGGACCCCTGCCCCATTACGCCGATCTCATCAGAAATTCTGTCGAGACTTCTGTCCGCAGCCCAGGAAGGAAGACTTGCCTGGTCCTCCGCCAGCCCCTCCCTCTGCCCCTGAGTCCCCGAAGTCCCCGAGTGTGTGTGTACGCTCCTGCCTATTACATGCACAAACTCCATCAGAAAGCATTTGTCTACACCCTCTTTATTCACTTTCAAAGGGTTAAACAGCCTATTTACTGGGCTGTCAACAATCCCAGGCCCAAATGGGGAAGAAAGCCCCGTCCAGTTTTGTGCAGCCTGGAGCCTTGTCTTTGCTGGCCCGTTCTTGTCCCTGTCATGTAATATCCATGACAATCGTGTTGGGCTTTTTTTTTTTTTTCGGGGCTCTGTGGGGCTCAATCTGAGGGGCCACTTTAAGCCAGGAAAGGCCTTTATTTCTGTGAATTTAAAAGAGCCTTGAGAAGGTCCTTCCCCTCAGAACCCTCTTCAGCGGGTCACCGCAGTTTCAAAAGGATTTAAATGCGGAGGTTGTGATCAGTACTTCCATCACGTTCTAATAGACTGACATGAGCATTTGTGCCTGAAAGACAGGGGAAAAAGTGATGCAGATTTTCCCTAAATTGGACTGACGCACAAAGCAGCCCGGGCAGTTGAGTGACGAGGTAACCCCTCACACCCTCTTTTATACTTCTAACCAGCGCCTCACAAAGAGAGCCGTGGGAAGCGGCCCAGAAGCCCGGCCGGGCCATTTCCATGGGCCATATGGAAATTTCGTTTTGTGTACAGAGAAAGTGTCTGATAACAGTGACCTTAACTGCCATATGTGGGCAGTGAATAGGCCAGAGGAAAACCACTCCACAATCTGACCCTCGACATACGGACCCGCCGCCCAAGGAGACTTCACTGCCATCTCGCAGGCAACCCCGGGGGATTTCATTAGATTTGTTAATGAATTGCTCTATTGACTTATATCTGAGCTTGCCTCATTAGAGGAGAAGAACACAATTTTTATCTATGTTTTCGTGAAGGGGACCAGAGCGTTCCCTCCTTTGTGGGGTGGTGGGTAATCTGGAGGGCTGTCATCGGCTTTGAACTAATTTATTGTGTCAGTTTAAGGAGGCCCTTCCGTGCTTGTCGAGGCTGGAGCCCCACTCCAAACCTCTTCAAAATCAATGTTTTCCCTGTGAGAGGGAAGTTTCCTCGGCTTCTGCTTGGTTTACAAATAGCCAGACGTGATGTGGTCCTGATGCTGTGCGTCGTCAGGGTGCAGGCAGCAAGCAGCGTCACCTGTTAGGAAGGGGCTTTTCTAGGCAGTGACACACGGTGTTTGGAGGCTGCTCCTCCACCTTCCCACCAGCGCCTTTATGCATCCTCGAAGGAATTTTGAGTTGGGACATTGCTGTGCATAGAACATCCTCTCTTCTGTACTGCTAACTGGGGAATCATAATGACTCTCCCCACATCCGAGCCTTATTAGTGATGGCTCGATTGTTTGGACTTCTCAATGTGGGAAAGTTTGGGTTTGAAAGCAATAAGAGCTATCAATTAACATATTATTAGGGGTAAACCAATAAAGAGCCCATTAAGGCTAATAGCGAGTGTGGAATCACGAAGAATTAGCAAAATGAGATTCAATAAAATGGAAACCATAAAGATAAGCTTCTGAAGATTGAAACTGGCTTTCTGAGCTTAAGTCTCAAATAAACAAATGAATGATACCCACCAAATCCTCCCTTTGGTTCCACTTTCCTAAGCCCACCGAGGGCAGTGTGAGAACTTGAGTTCTCACTGTAGAAGGAGATATGAATAAAGTTGGTCAGCCCTGCAACTCAGAAGTGGTTTATCCCATGGGGGAGGGAGCGAGGAAAAAGACAGGTAAATTCTTAGAATGTACAGAAGTTGGACTCAGTGATTCCTATATGAGCCCCACATAGTAAGATATGATGCCGAACTCCTTAAGACTGTGCATTGATCACTCTGGCACTTACTCTTGGAACACGGGGAACTCCCAAACTTGGATAAAACAGAAAACATCCTACCTATGTTGTAGTAAGAATCTGGGGCTCACAGAAGTCCCACAACAGCAATGATATTGGGGCTGTGATGCAGAGGTATTACAAATGAGGATGCATCTCCTTGGAGTGGTATGGAATGTGGCTATGGTCACTGTTCACCTTTGACTGAATCCAAAGATGGAAACTAGACTCTCCAGGGTTGCTCTGCCCTCTTCCAATGCCCCACAGCAATGCTGAAAGAGGAGTCCTACTGTGAATGAAGAGAAGCTCATTAGGGTTATTGGTACCCATGGAAGGCTCCAAGAAAGAGGAGCTCCTGCATAGACAGAGGTTCCACAACATTTGTTCTGAGCAGGAGAGTGTCCTTGGAACATGGCGGCTGTAAGATCTGAAAATGTCTATATAAGAGAATTGGGTCTGGGGAAGTTATAAGGGAGTTAAATAAGCTGTAAGAGTATAAGGAGGTACTTGGGTCAATTTTACCAAGCATACTGTTTTTATCAAACAAGTCCATTGGGTTGTTTGCCTAGAGTTCACTCAGGATTGAGGTTGACCTTTGCCTTTACAATGGAAATACACCTTGGCTGGGTATAAAATTCACCCTGTCTTTCAGAACGTCACAGATGTCATTATAGTCTTTTTTTTTTCATTTTTGCTTTAAATTTTTTTTTTTTAATTGTATCTCCACTGTCTTTGACACTGAATGTCACACTGATTCTTTAACATTTGCTTCTAGGTTGGTTGCATTTCATCACTGTCATCACTGAACAGTTTTATTTAAAAGCAAAATAAAACAACTATGGATGCTATATTTCATGATAAATTTTGTGTTTGAAAATATGACCCTCTTGCTTTAATACTCACTTGGCAACCTGACTGGTATAATTTACTCAGGTCACCTCTTCCTGTCCTCAGAACTCTGTGGATGCTCCCCAGTCATGTATTGGCTGCAAACATTCCTCATTGGGATGACTTCTCAACTGTCAGTGCCTTGATGTGGTTCTTGGGTGCCTGAAGAAATATTTCTTTCCCCTTGAAGTCTAAGAATTTGACCAGGGGATGTCTCCATGTCCGTCAGTCTCCATCACTATTTCCTGGAACCCAGAATTTTCAAGCAGATTCTTGTGAACTAAATTCAGCTTTCTCTCTATTTCAAGGAAATCCAGTGCTATCATATCTTCGAAAAAAAATTTTGCTTCTGTTTCTGGGATTTTCCTCTTCAGAGTCACTAATTATATTTATCTTGCAAAGATCCAATAGGTTTTTAATCCACTGATGATTTACATTTGTTATCAGCTTATTATTTCTCCCATATCCATACAGTACAAGCACCTCAAAGGGGAAAAAAAGAAGCATCTTATTCATCTTTGTTTCCTCTGAGCCCAGTACATAATACATGCTTAGTGAGCAACTGCAGAAGTAACTTGCACATGACCTTGTCAGTAATGGTTTAAACTTTATTTTGGGGGGAAGTTGAGCATCATTAAAAGGTTTTGATGAGGATAGCAGTGGTTGACATGATCTCACATAGCTTCAAAATAGGGTGAGCTGGAGGGTGAGAAAGGAGCTCCCAATGAATGATGGTGGCCAGAGATGTTGGTTTAATAGGAATAGCATATGTGGTAGATAAACATGAGTATTTTGTATGACCCCAAGGAGGTGGTGCTAGCAGTAAAGAACCTGCCTGCCAATGCAAGAGACATAAGAGACATGGGTTTGATCCCTGGGTTGGGAAGATCCCCTAGAAGAGAGCATGGCAACCCACTTCAGTATTCTTGCCTAGGAAATCCCAAGGACAGAGGAGCCTGGCGCAAAGAGTCAGACATGACTGAAGTGACTTAACACACACACACACACACATACACACACAAGGAGAAAAGTCAGAGAAAAGCCACCTCTGCTCAGAGGGCAATGGCTAATGGAAAAGGACTGGGCTTTGGTGCCAGAAAATCATGGGGAAACTTCTTTAGATCCCTTTCCTTTTAGAATTTTTTTCTTCTGAAATGTGTGGTTATCAGTTGGTCTCCAACACCAAACTCCCCAAAAGATTGGCATGCTAAATTTTTAAATAATTATTTTTTTGCACCCATCAGCATTCTGGCAGGAAAGAGATGGCACATCCAAAGGGCTTGTTTGAAGAGATTTTGGTGATGACATTCGGTACAGAGGTGTGGGCAGGGCTACCCACCTGCCTCTTCACCTAGTGGCAGCCTCTGTCCTGTTTGATTCTGACACGTCCCAAGAGCAGCTACTTATATTGCGAGAGCTTCCATCTCTCCCTGCCGTTGACCTGCAGGCTGCAATATTCTTATCTCCGGAGAGGGCGGAGTGATAGTACATATCATCGTGGTAACAAACATGAGAATACTTGTCTTTTTCCGATTTCATATCCACTTTTATCACACGCCTCCATCTCCTGCCTCTCTACACTCCTGTCCTCTTGCCGGGAGCTCCCCAACTCTGACTGGAGGACAGAAACTGACACAGTCTAGGGTCAACACCAAGTGCTACACAATAGGCAAGCTGGAATAAGCAAAACTGGGGTGCTTTCTCCTCTCCAGCCAAACTGGCCTCTCTGCTGTCCTGTGGTCCCACTGAGCTGACTTCTGCTGTGGTGCCTTGGCTCTTGGGACTGTCTCTGCTTGGGACACTCTTCCCTTGAAGAGGACAGTACCATCCCCCATCTCCTTCAGGCTTCTGCTTAAATGTCATCCTTCCCTTGTGGCTCAGTCAGTAAAGAATTCACCTGCAATGCAGGAGATTCAGGTTCGATCCCAGGCTCGGGATGATCCCCTGGAGAAGGAAATGGCAATCCACTCCAGTATGCTTGCTTGGGAAATCCCATGGACAGAGGAACCTGGCAGACTATAGTCCATGGGGTCCAGAGTTGGACATGACTGAGGGATAGTAAGCCATCACAATCTCAGTGAGGGCTTCCCTGATCACCCTAAAATGGCAACCCCCTTATATGCATCCCACGCTGGCATTCCTACTATTCTTGCTGGCTTTATGTTTCTCCAAAGATCTGATCAGCTTCTAACAGGGAATATATTTTACTTATTTGATAAATTGTACTTTATCTAGAATGTAAATCATGTAACCACAGCATTTCTTTTTTTTTTTCCTTCCTGTTTTATTTACTGATGAGCCCTTGGCCACTTTGAGTATCTGGCACGTTTCAATGCTCAGCATTTATTGAATGACTAAATATATGAGTTGTAGGCCTTGATATGACTATTTTTTTTGTCTATTTGTGGGCTCCACCCATTGGACTCAGGGCTCCTTCTGCTGTTATTACCTTAGTACCTGCCCCCATGCCTGCCGATGCTCAGAAATGTGTGTGTGTGAACAAATGAATCAATGAAGACTCTTTATTCCGCCATCTCAATCCCAGATGATTTTTGCTCTGAGGATACAAGACTGACATTGGCCACTCAAACAGAGCAAATGTTGTATAGGGTCTTCTGCTGATATGTTCTCTATTTGATTCTCTTAGTTTGTCAGACACATTTTGGTTCAAGACATGTGAGGGGATGATAAGCATGGTTCTAGGAGCTGGGGAATTGCGGGCAGCACTTGGATGAAGGAATAGAATCTGGAAACCTGACCTCTTTTTGCTTTCCAAGTGTGAAATTTAGTTTTTCTTCGAGACAAGCAGTTGCTATGATGGATCTTGTTTGTAGGAGAAAGAGGAGCCTCCATTTGTCAACTGTGGACCTTTTATCGAGAATGACACAAGGCACTTACATACATTAATTTAAACTTTATGGCCATACCATCAGAGGGGAATTTCTTTTCTGTTTGCAGAAAAGGCAACTGAGCATCAAAGAGATAGAGTTAACGTGTTCAAGGCCCTAGATCTAGACAATGGGGGAAAATGGGATTGAAATCCAAACTTGATAATCTGTAAATCTTATGCTTCATCTAAAATGCCTCTTTGCCATCATCCTGCTTAGAGTAACGCACTAAGTGGGTTTGTCGTACATGGTGCTTGTGGTAAAGAACCCGCCTGCCCGTGCAGGATACATAAGAGATGTAGGTTCGATCTTCCTAGGTCAGGAAGATTCCCTGGAGAAGGGAGCAGCAATCCACTTCAGTATTCTTGCCTGGAGAATCCCATGGAGAGAGAAACCTGGCAAGCAATGGTCCATAGTGTTGCCCAGAGTTGGACACGACTGAAGCAACTTAGCACACACACAGCACCCACAGTAATCTGCTAGTTGGGATACGCTAGCTGCTTGTTGTAACATACAGCACCCCAGGCCTCAGTGAAGCAACACTAAATGTGTATTCCTCCTTTCTGACATAGTCCCCAAAAGCCTGCTTTGTGCATATGTGTGTGGGGGGAGTAGAAGGTGCATGAGTGGACTCGGGGATTCAGGCTCCTCCCATCAAAGGCTCCCTGTGCCTTAGAGTCCTCCTCATTGTGTTCTCTCTGTGCATCCAGCGGGTGGGGGGACCAAGAGTGAGAGGAGCTGACAGCATGTGGCAGGGTTTTAGGAGCCCGGCCTGCCAGTGGTTGCACATCACTCTGATCACCTCTCTGTGCTCAGCGTTCATTCCATGGAGGCACCTAACCTCGAAGGAGATGGGGAAACGTGGTCCGACTGTGTGCCCAGGAGGGGAAAGATGTGGGATTTGCTGAACACAAAGTAACCTCTGCCACAGGAGAGAATGGAAGGAGAGTTCCAGAACCGAGTTATATAGCCAGGTTTTCGTTTTCATGTATTTTTTTTATTTTAAAAAGGCAGAGGTATAAGTCAGCCAGAATAGCAGATAATTAAATGACCGTTTACACAGTAGAATCTCACCCTATCAGAATTTCTCTGTTAATGTGCTATTTTAGTTAACATGATATTTTGGTTAAATGAGGGCTGGCCAAGACGTCTTTTGGTTTCACATCTTATTGCTGAAAATCTTTCCAAGATGTGGTGTTTTACGTTCCAGCCTCAGGAAGTTCAGTGTGGTAAATTCAGCGAATATCTTCTCAGTGAGTGAGGCCATCTCCCAGGGCTCTGGGGTTGCCATTCTGAATAAACATCAGTTTTCACTATATACCAGCTTGGATGTGAAAGGGAGAGAGAACTGACCTGAATCAGCAGCAATCGGAAACTGTCTTCTTTGATTTGATAGCTTTTATTTCATTTATCTGGTTATAAAAATCACTCACAGTCATTTTAGAAATGCTGGAAAATATAGAAAAGTAGAAAGGGCAAAACAAAATAGCTTCTAATTTTGCAAGCTGGAAACAGCCATTGTTAATATTTTAATTACATTTGCTTCATTTGTCTCCCTCCCTTTATTTCTCCTTCTGTCCCTCTTATATATTTACATAATTGAGTTAATAGTATAAATGTAGTTTCATATCTTATAATTTGTCTTATTATTAATTATATGATAATTTTTCTTTATCATTAATACTGCTATTGAAATATCATTTTATACTCATTAATTATAACATTCCACTATGGATAACCATGATATTCCTAGGTCTTTCTCTGCAGTTAGGCTAATCTTTTTTCATTCAGTATTACAAATAACAGCAATCAATACATCTATACATAAATCTGTATTTGAGTCTCCGATTTTTTTTAGGATAAATTTCTAGAAGTGACATTACCAGTCCAATGGGCACAAGTATTTTTGTTTCATACTCTGACAAGCATGGAAGATATTTTAATTGATATTCATTTACCAAGTGAAAAAATGGTTTTATTGATTTTAATTTACATTTTTTGATTACCAAAATGACTTTTTATGTTTGTTAGCTATTTGCATTCTCTGTACCTGATCTATCCTGTCCTTTGACTATATTTTCTATTAGCTCAATATTTTTTTTACTGATCTCTATGAACTGTTTGTTCATTAAGGACAATATTTTTGTTATTCTGCTGGAAAATATTTTCCCATTTGTTTTAAAGTTACTGTTATCAGCTTATTAATTTGTCATTTATCTATTTTTCCTCTCCAACGAATAGTGAAGGGACAAGTTTCTGGTTAATTAAAAATTCTAATTAGTTGACTTCTGGTTGATTAAACAATCAAGATTGGAGGGTGGGTTTAACTTGGGTATATGTTGAAGGTTGTATTACATTTCCAAATGAAATAATGAAGCTAAAGGGGAATTCAAACTGGTTTCCTTCCCCTAACCCGTTCAATGGCCATCGACCACTCCCTCCCATATTGTGGTTAGAGTTGTTTCTTAGGGTTGAAGATAAGGTAAATAGAAAGCATTGAGATCCCAACAGAGCAATAATTAACCCTTTTTGATGATGTCAATAAAAACTCACCAAGAATTTCTGGGAAAGCCAGTAGAGCTTAAAGAGATACCACCTCCCTACCTAAAAAAAAGGAAAAAAAAAAATCCTTGATAAGTAGAAACAGACATATTTATAAAACATCAGTCTCTTGATCCAAACTTCTAAGACCCATCCTCAGATACGTTTCGCAAGCATAACTTTCAGACACATACTTTTCAACTGGAAATTCCTGAAGATAGTATAACATTACTCAGTGTGCAATAAAGTATATTAAATGGAAAACTAGCTTCTTAGGCTATATTAATTAGGAGGGGAAAGCAAATATATTTATTTGAGAGTTGCAAGGTTAAATGGAATTAAACAAGTCTCTTTACTGCAAGACTTATCAGAGCCCTTGATAGGCTAATATGCCTATGAATCTTGAAGACAGGTTCTCCAGAATTCCCACATTTATTTGACCATAGAGCCTTCTTTTTAAGATGTATCCTTTGATAATAAACTTGGGCAGAGCAGCCTTTGAAAAATTCTACCTTAACCCAAAAGGCTGGTTCTAACTGTGTATATCTCCTCCAACCAGCCAATGAGGGGGATATTTGGTGGCATGAGTCACTAATTAAGTAAATAAATTAAGTACTCATTAGTTGTCAAAGTCTTTTGCTACTTATCTTCCCATCTTATCTTCGCAACAAATCTATGAGCTATATACTATCATTAATGGGGCTGTGTGGCTAGGGCCTGAGAGGTCCAGGATTGACTGAATCCTGACTTCAACCTGTATGACCATAAGCAACTTAACCTCTCTATGCCTCAGCTTCCCCATTTGCATAGGTCAGATAATAATAGCACTTCCCCTCACAGAGCTGCAATGAATATTAAAGCAATTAACATTTGTAGCACACTTAGAACACTATCTAGCATATCTTATGTATTTAATTTACGTTAACTGCTTTTATTCCCATATTATGGCTGGGTACACTGAGGCTCAGAGTGGTTAAATAACCTGAACAATAATTTAATTACATTTTAAAAGGAAAAAGTTGACTTTGAACACAGCTGGTCTGACTTTATAATTTTTTTTCTTAAACCTTATACTCACTATGCTCTGTTTCTGTGAAAAGTTTGCCATCTGCATATATCTTTCCACAAAGTGAAAGTGAAAGTGAAGTCACTCAGTTGTGTCCGACTCTGCGACCACACGGACTGACTATAGCCTACCAGGTTCCTCTGTCCATGGGATTTTCCAGGCAAGAATACTGGAGTGGGTTGCCATTTCCTTCTCCAGGAGATCTTCCCAACCCAGGGATTGAACCCGGTCTGTATAAATACAAGCTATGTCTTGTTCAGGGGGGTGAAGATGGACCAGCTACTCAACAAAATTTTTGCTTCCTCTTCTGTAGAGTTCATGAAGTGAGGCAACTGCCACACCCAGAACTCAAGTTCTCAGGGCCCCTTGCAAAGGGTTGTGGTCATGTGACTTGTTCTCACCAATCAGGTGCATCACTTCTGAGATGGGCTTTTAAATAAATGAACGACCTCTCCCTTCTCTTTTTCTGCATTTGACAAATGGATGCAAATTACTGTGAGGCCCCAGGATGGTGGAGTTTTAAAATGGAAGGAACCCTACCTCTAAATCACTACTTGGAGGAAAGACTGTCTCTGAACAGGTTCATGGACACTTGACTCGTAGGTAAGCCCCAAGTAAGCATCTATCCTGTTAAGTCATTGAAACGCAGAGGTTTATTTGTTACAGCAGCTAGTCTACACATATCCATTTACTAGTGCGAAGTCAGTGTAAACATGAATATTCTTTTCAAGTCTTTTTCATACTCCTCTGAGCAAACTCAGATAGCCCCATTAGTTCTCCTGAAATTACAGTTTAGTTGCATCATTTTGTAATAGTTCTGTGTCAGATCCAAAACATAGAGGCTCACAGGGCTGAGCTTAGGGATTGGACGGGAGAGGCTGACTAACAAATGACCTTAACTTTGGGATACCTCTGGACATAAAAATGAGAAAGCAGGGAGGTGGGGAGCTTACTGGGCTAGTAGGCATTTGGAGATGCTTTTGCTGCCTTTTGATGGTGGTGAGCACATTTTTAATTTGTCATCAAATGTTTACTGCCAAAGTAATGGAGAGTGTTAATAAGGAAAGGGACACCAAACAGCCCAGCATAAAAGCCAACGGTGGCCATAAAGCTGCATTTGCCATTTATGGTGTTTCCATAGTTGGAAGAAACACTTTTCCTGTACAAAAGATATAACTATATATCTTCTGATTTTATGGGCTGCAGATTACTCTAATTATCATAAAAAATTACTACCGCTAATAAAAATTCTATTATAAGTTACTTATAGTAATCTCCAGGGTACTACACTTAGCCAAGAAAAGGTTGTAATTACATTGCACTGCAGGGAGAGTTTGTTTCTATTATAAAAACTCCCGAAATACTAGCTGTGTCTTTTAACACCTTACCCGTGTGCCAGTCCCTTTGCTTCTTCTCTCACCTCCTCCCCAGTTTTTGGTCAAAGGTCTTCTTGTTGTTTTCATTTTGCAGGATGTGGTTTGAGCCTAGAATAATGACCCATCTTGGATGCAAGTGACGCAAATGAACTTTCAGAGTTACAAATATCTGGGTGGATTTGTCCTCCCCTGGGGCCTCCAGCATGTCAATGGAAGGATGTAATAGAAGGGAAGACTTGACAATCCCCGCCCAAAGGGAAACGTGCTTTGCAAAATTGGTGGAAGCCACTGGGTGTTCATGAAAAACACAATGCTTGGCTTTTTTTTGTTTGACAAGACAACAATTGGTATTTTCCCTTTTGTAACTACTATTTTTTTTGGAATTGTCAACCGTGAGGGTCGATGACTCTTCGATGACCTTAAAAACTCTGGCCAATGATACCAGTTCTAACTGGTCATTTATTTCACTACCCTTTGCACCCCCTGACCCCCACTCCCCTGCCAATTCCTCTGCCTTTGAATTAAATATCAAAATAAAATGCCCTGTCACCCTCCTGGGATGATGAAGCAGTAAATAACCTCAAAGTCCAAGGAATTAAGCTAAAGTTGGACCCATGATCATCCTCCCAAATAGGGTTTCAATTGCTTCTGTGAAGGGTGAATCAACAGTCTAATGAATAGGCCTAGAAAATGAAATGGCCCGTTTGAACTACTTTAAAATAAGCAGCTTATTTTGGCAATGACTTGTGGCACATTAATTGCTATCAGTAAGGAGAAAAAAAAACTAGGTCTTGAATCTCTCCTGACGCATTTCTAAGAGAAACTCTGGAGCTGGGCTGGTTGTATGGAAGACTCTGAGCAAGGATTCCTGTGGTCAGCCAGGCTTGTGGGGAGGGATTCTTAGTCAGGGTGCTCCAAATAGCCTGTAACCACAGGTTGACCTCCTGATGGGAGGCAGGGGCAGTGGGTAAAAAATCGTTACACACTGAGACTTCATCCCAGATCCATTTGTTTAGATTTTAATACGTGGAGAAAGGAGGCTGATGGAAAGTTTGTTCTTTCCCTGCTTCTTCAGACCATCTTGGGCTGTTTCTAACTTGAAAATAAGGAGATTTCTTTATATATGGGCTTCCCCAGTGGCTCTAGTGGTAAAGAATCTGCCTGCCAATGCAGGAGACGCAGGTTTGATCCCCGGGTCGGGAAGATCCCCTGGAGAAAAAAATGGCAACCCACTCCAGTATTCTTGCCTGGGAAATCCCATGGATGGAGGAGCCTGGTGGGCTACAGTCCATGGGGTCTCAAAGAATTGGACATGACTTAGCAACTAGATGGACTTCCCTAGTGACTCAGATGGTAAAAGCATCTGCCTACAATGGGGAAGACACAGGGTCGATTCCTGGGTCAGGAAGATCCCCTGGAGAAGGAAATGGCAACCCACTCCAATACTCTTGCCTGGAAAATCCCACTGATGCAGGAGCCTGGTAGGCTACGGTTGGTGGGGTCACAAAGATTCAGACATGATTGAGCAACTTCGTTTTCACTTTAGCAACTAAATAACAACAACAATAGATTCCTTTAGAAAAATGCTGTGTAGGGTCTTTCTCTTTTACTATAACACAAATCTCATGAAAACAAGGATTTTGTATTGTTTTTTAAGGCATCTTGAATAAGCTGAATAGCACTAAGGTTGAGGTGTGTGTTTAACCAAAACTGTCAAGAAATGAATCAGTGAAGAACTTGTCAGGAAAACCTGAAAACAGAAGTGGAGCTTACCATGTATCCTATCTAGCACACTCTTTTGGGTTATTTGATTCTACAGAGTCAATGACTTTCATTTCTTTGAGCTAATTTACATACCAGCTTTATTTGCAGATTCAGAACACTTGAGGGGCAGATATAGCTCCTTTAGGTTTTGATGGTCAAGACTTATAGGAATTAGAGCCAAAGGAAAATTCTCTTTGCCCATGAAGATGGATATTTAGTTCCAGCTGGTCATGGGAGAGGTGTTCAGTGGCCTCATCCCTCTGACAACCAGCCCAACTCATGGAAAAGAAAAACACCGGAAACACCTGAATTTGAACTTCTTTCTTTGCCATTTATTGGTTATGCGACCTTGGGTGGGTTACTCAGCTTCTCTGAGAGTCAGTTTCCTCAGCTGTAAATAGGACCAAAAAACTTCCAAACACAGGGTCCAACAGAATTAAATCCCTAATAAATCTTGCCTTTTGTTCTCTGTTAAAAATCACTCCTTTCACATCGCTTCTCGGCCTTTTGGCTAAGATCATGTGTAGTATCTGTTCTTATCAGTTTAATATCTGATACGTCCTTTATCCGAGGACAATATATTAAATGGATTTTTGGAGCAGGGAGTTGGAATAGGAGCTTGCTCCGTCCACTCCACGCATCGACCTGGTATTGCAGTACCTCCAGGGACGGTGCACAAAAAAAAAAAAAAAAAAAAAAAAAAAAAAAAAAAAAAATCACTCCTTTCACTTCCCAGTATCATTCTGCCTGTAGTGAACCTCTCCCCAGCCCAGGTTCATGACCATCCCAAGCCACACCTTGCTGTTCAATTAGCTTCTAAGTTGGCAGGTATCTCATTTGCAAGTTATATTTCTGTTTTCAGAGCTCGGTGTGGCCAGGACAAGTGCAGTGTACACACTGAAGGGGCGCAGGGTGAATGACGCACTTACACATGTGTTATGTAACAACACAGAGGTTATAGGCATGCTTTTGAAGTCAGAAATACTGGGATCTTATCACAGGTTCCCCTCCTTCTAGTTGAATAACTTCAACTAAATGACATCATTTCCCAGTTTGTCATCTACCAAGTGGATATTTCAAGGGAACCTTCCTTAAAAGTTATCTATGTAACAGGACTGGTGCATCATAGGTGGTCAGTGAAAAGTGAAGTCGCTCAGTCATGTCTGACTCTTCGCGACCCCATGGACTGCAGCCTACCAGGCTCCTCCGTCCATGGGATTTTCCAGGGAAGAGTACTGGAGTGGGGTGCCATTGCCTTCTCCGATGGTCAGTAGAGGTAGCTAAAAAGGAAAATGAGAGCAAGAAAAAATTGTCATTGGAATCGGAAATGGGAGAGCATCGGTGCTCTTTCTTCCTCTCTCTCAACCTCCACTCTTCATTCTTTCCTGAAAGTTAAAGAAGTTACATGTCCACTTGGCAAAGCGAGTGTTCCCAGTAGTAGCTCTGGCTCCCCGCTGTGCTTCCCAGCACGTGTGTTGGGAGCTGTTTCAAGGCCTGTTGGGAAGTCTGACTGCTGATGAGGTATGGAGCTCTGAGATGTCATTTTTGACAGCTCAGCTTTGATCTGGAGCGAATTAAAAGCAATTTCATCACCTTAGGCTGAGCAAGCACCCAAACAAATGCTTGTTTCAGTGAGTTATTGCTGTGTAACAAATCACTCGAAAACTTAGTGGTTCAAAGCATCTTTTTATGACTCATGATTCTGTGGGTTGGTCATTTGGGCAGGTCTCCCCTCAGCAGGAATGGCTCATTTATGCTCCTCATGGAGTTGGCTGGGTGACTTGACTGGGTCTGGAGGATTCAAGATGGCTTCATTCATGGGGCCATTTTGCCATCCGTCACATAGGACACCTTGGTTCTCTTCTATGTGATTTCTCTCTCCACATGATCTCCTGATATTTAATAACCTAGACTGAGCCTCCTCTGAGAGATAGCAAGAAATCTCCTTCTGGAAGTTTATCAGAAGGTAGTCAGGGCTCTTGAGGTCCAATCTCAGAAGCAACATCACTTCTGCCATATTTTGACGGTTAAAGGAAGTCCCAGTGTCATCCAGATGTAAGAGAAGGGGAAATGGGCACCATCTCTTAATGGGAAAGGTGGCTCACACAATATGAAAGGGTGTGGAAGATGAGAGGGGTTTTTACAGCCATCTTCAAGGCCATCTACCGCAATCCGTCCCAGTAGTCACAACAGTCACATCACTCCCACATGCAAAATATATTCCTTTCTCCAGCCCAGATCAAGTACCATGACAGTATTCTTTAGAAACTCCAAGATGTAGTCATTGAAATCAGGTCCAAATGCACAGAAAACTCCTTAGAAGTTCCTCAGAGAGTTATAAAGTACAAAGGAAAAGGACAAGGTATCTGCACTCTGAAACCCCATGTACAACGGTGGAACAGGGATAGAGTAACTGCAATGATAGTGAAAGTGAAAGTTGCTCAGTCATGTCCAACTCTTTGCAACCCCATGATCGTAGCTCACCAGGCTCCTCTGTCCATGGGATTCTCCAGACAAGAATACCGGAGTGTATTGCCATGCCCTCTTCCAGGGGATCTTCCCTACTCAGGGATCTAACCTACATCTCTAATGTCTCTCCTGCATTGGCAGGCGGGTTCTTTACCACTAGCACCACCTGGGAAGCCCCAGAACAACTGCAATAGATACTCCCTTTCAAGAAGAATGGGAAACACAGAGCACTCCTTGATCCATAGGAGTTTGAAATCTAACCCAGGCATATGCTGTAAGGGTACTGTCCTCTGGAGAAAGGGAGTCATGAAATATTAGTTGATCATGGTCCAGTTCTTCTCCCTAGAAGAGTACCCCTAATTACATTTTTCTTCCCAACTTTTTTTCTTAGCTCTCTGGGCTCTTGACTTTGTCCTCTGAGAAACCCCTCCATTTTCTTAAGAACTGGATCATATGTGTAGCTGAGTATGTCTTATACAATAGTGGGGACCCAGAGGCCTTCTTTTCATTTTAAACTGCTGAAGTTCTTTTTGATGCAAGCTAGTGTACTTTCACCAATACAATTCTCTTTAAAATTTTGTTGGGACTTCCTTGGTGGTCTAGTGGTTAAGAATCTGCTGCCAGAGCAGGGTTCCATGCCTGGTCGGTGAAGATTCCAAGTGCCACGGGGCAACCGGGCCTGTGGGTCACAACTCCTGAAGTCCACACGCCTAGAGTCAGTGCTCTGCAACAAGAGAAGCCACTGCAATGAGAAGCCTGTGTGAAGCAATGATGATCCAGAGCAGTCAAAAATAAATAAATAAATAAATAAATTATAAATACATAATAAAGAAATAAAATTTTTAAAAATAAAAACTTTTTGTTTTAATCATGAAGATTCCAAAAATGAATTGGCTATATGACACAGGGAGCTCAACTCAGTGCTCTGTGACAACCTAAAGGAGTGCTAGGAACCTAGTACTATCCCTTACCTAGAGGGATAGGATAGGAGATGGGACGGAGGTTCAAGAGGGAGGGGGCATATATATACCTGTGGCTGATTCATGCCGATGTATGTCAGAAAGCAGCATAATATTGTAAAGCAATTATCTTCCAATAAAAAATAATTTTTTTTTTAAGAATCAGTTAGAGAAACAAGTATTTATTTTCCTGGATTCAGCTGGATAGCTCATCCCTGCTCCACATCTTGGTGTCACCTGGAGCGGCTCAGGTGGACAGGAAGAAGTCAAGCTGGCTCTGTTCTAAGACAGCAGAGGTGGACGACCCTAAGCATGTTAAGACTGAAGCTCAGACTGCCACAGCATCTCCTCTGCTGCATTTCCTTGGTGTGGGAGGTGAAGTTGCATTTGTACCTCCCTTCTCCACCTCTGTTAACACCTTCTGTCTCCCTTTCATAGCCCTCTGACCACTACTGGTCAGGATTCCTCAATTAGAAGCAGTTAGAAGGTAGTTCAGGGTTCCCTAACCAGGGCACCACTGATACTTTTAGCCAGGGAAGTCTTTTCTGGGGAGGCTGTCTTACACATTGGAAGATGGTTACCAGCATCCTTGACACCCACCCAGTAGATGCCAGTAGCCTCTCCCCCTCTTATTTGTAACAAACAAATAATGTCTCCAAACATAACCAGAGGTCCCCTGGCCAACCAAACTGCCCCCAGTTGAGATCTACTGTGACAGTGGAAGGACCACTGGGTTTCATGATTTTAGACAGGTCAGGAGCCTCACCTTGCCAAGTATTAACTGTGTGATTCCACAAGACGCTTAGTCGGTCCCCATCATCTGCTCTGTAAACTAGGGAGAACTATCCACTGTCTTCCCCCACGGATATGAATGAGATTTTGACTCCATAGAACCTGTGCACCTGTGCTGTTAGGCTTTAGAAGCCTACTTAGTATGGTCTTGCCTGGGCAGTGCCTCCATGCACAACGCCTTTCCTTTAGATGGACATTATGCAGGGGCTCTGACAGCTATCCATGGTCACTATTAATATTTACCATCATAGCTATCAGAGCTGTCGTTTATGAGACACTGCAAACACACCTGACGACACGCTGCAATTTATACTCACTATCCCAGGACTGTTCACCATAGTTCCCAAAGGTAAGGATTCTTGACTCTGTTTTATGGAGAAGACATAGAGGTACAAGAAGGTGGAGAGACCTTTCCTGAGCTAGGAGGTGGCAGAGAAAACCAGGTATGTTACCCCTTCCAGGTGATATCTGTGTCTGCCAGTCAGAGGGTCAAGAGAACAGAGATGCCTTGACAGATGGGACAAGGATGTGCAGGGTGTGTTGAGGGTGTGGGGAGGTCTGCTCAGTCCCTATCTTGAAGCAGCTGCTCCATAGTCTGGACCCACTTCCTGAAGATCATGATACCAATGGCAGCTTCCATTTGTTGAGTACCCACTATGTTACTGAGGGCAGGAGAAGATTGAGGCAAGATGAGAAGGGAGCAACAGAGGATGAGATGGTTGGATGGCATCACTGGCTCAAGGAACATAAATCTGAGCAAACTCTAGGAGCTAGTGAAGGACAGGGGAGCCTGGCACGCTGTGGTCCATGGGGTCACAAACAGTTGGACACAAATGAGCAACTAAACAACATGCAAGTGATCTCATTTCAACCCTCACAAACAGTCTAGGAGTTTAGGGCCACTGTTGTTCCATTTTACAGATAAGAACACCCTCAAAGTAGCCCAGAGAAGGGAAACTATGAACTATAGCTACACAATCAGGAAGTGGTGGAACCAGGCTTCCAACCCAGATCTGTGACGCTTGGCTCCACTGTTAGCATTTACACCCTCCAATTGCTCTGTGCTACTGTCCCCAGAAGTCAAGGTCCCTGGGTCCTTGAATGTGTATGGTCCTTCGCTGGCACCCACATGAGTTAATTCCAGGAAGCTTCTTTGGGGCTTGCTCTGGCAACAATCTTTATGAGCAAGCCTTCCAGCCCTGTCCTCCCAGCACACAATGCTTTGAATTCTCCTGATGTTTTATTTCCTGCTCTGCAAGCTCCATTCTGGCCCAGGAGGTGGCTGTCTGGCACATAAACTCCGTGTTGGGTAGAATTACGGTGCTCATTCACTAAAAATTAATGGCAGCAGGCATTCACCCTGCCCTGGCTGGCCTCATCTCCCAGGCGGTCACTGCACAGCCCAAGCTACACTTTGCCACCCCGTGAGGACTCACACCGCCACCAAGAGAAAAATAGCTACACGCCGCCCATTAGGAAGGAAGGAACCGCGGGGACTGAGTGGCCTGCTCGAGCGATGAATAGGTTTTCTCAGCACACGTATAAACAGTTTATACTTCTGAAATCCTGTGTTTGATTTTCACATCTGCTCTCACTCTTGAGATTGGCACCGAAGGCAGCCAATGTTGCCCTTCCGAGTGGTAGCTGGAACCTGAAATCGGCTTTTTCCCACAACCACCCCCTCCCTCCATTGCCTGAGCTGCTGAGCTGTACTTTTGTCTTGTTGCTGGTGGAGTGTGCTTAACTCAGGGAAGGAGAGTTGTTGAAAAAGAACTATATCTAAATTCTTGATTCAGTAAGTATTCATTGAGGACCTACTATGTGCCAAGCGACTGCCCATAGAATTTGTGTGATGACTACTGTTTGGTGTGGTGGAAAGTCTGACTGGGCATCTACTATGGCCGCATAGCCCCAGGATGGCTGAGACAGAAGATGATCCTGGTTAAAAAGCACCACTATTCCAGATAACAGGTTCCCATGTGAACCTCATGTTGATGTCTATTGACCCACTTTTTAATTAGGTAATTTGTTTCTATAAGGATTTTAGTCCCAGAATTGGCTATTTGATCTTGAGCAATGCAGGAGACCCAAGTTCAATTCCTGGATCAGGAAGATCCCCTGAAGAAGGGATAGGCTACCCACTCCAATATTCTTGGGCTTTCCTGGTGGCTCAGATGGTAAAGAATCTGCCTCTAATGTGAGAGGCCTGGGTTCGATTCCCTGGGTTGGGAAGATCCCCTGGAGGAAGGCATGGAAACCCACTCCAGTATTGTAGCCTGGAGAATCCCCATGGACAGAGGAGCCAGGTGGGTTACAGTCCATGGGGTCACAAAGAGTCAGACACGAGTGACCGAGCGACTAAGCACAAGTCATTGCCTATCAGTCTCCCCACTGAATAAAGGGAGAAAGGCTAAGTCAGTTTGTTTGTTTGTTTTCTTTGAAATAGAACTTTTCTTTTTTACAAATGAAGTTATATCTGGAAACCTAACATCTAAGCAGATTAAAAGGTGCAGCTCAAGTGGTAGATCTGGAATCCCAACACTTGAGATCTTGCTCATCCCTAAGAATCTCCAGGGAAACATAAGACTCTATTGTTCATTGAAGTTGAGTTGCTAAGTCCTGTCGATTCTTTCTGATCCCATGAACTGCAACATGCCAGGCTTCCCTGTCTTCACTATCTTCTGGAGTTTGCTCAAATCTGAGGCATGTGGAATCTTAGCTCCCTGACCAGGGATCGAACCCACACCCTTTGCATTGGAAGGCAAAATCTTAACAATGGCTCATCAGGAAAGTTCTCAAGTCTTCACTAATTTTCTAAACAGTTTATCCTTTGGTACAAAGTGTAGGATGCTAAGATTATTGGCTATTTTTAAATATATTTGTTTTTAAGTATATTCAAGCTACTTGTGACTCACCTGAATTGATTGTTGCTATAAATCAAAAAGTCCTCCACCATTTATTTCCTTCCATTTGCTTGATTCACCCACTAAAGAAAGAAATTTTCCTGAATCTTGGAGAACTTGGTAAGCTTCTTCATCTCAAACAGGAATTTATATAATAAAGACTCTAGTTATAAAGAAGAGAAGAGGTTAGCTAATGCATATCAGCCATAGGCTGATATGGCCAAGAGCTTGGGGTTTTTTTTTTGGGGGGGGTGGGTGTTTTTATTTTTCTGCTTTTCTCAAAAGACACAATAGAAAAAATAAAAACCAAACCAAACACCCCTCCCCCAAACAACAACAACAACAACAACAATCAATTCCAGTAACCTTCTCTGGTCTCCCAATTAAAATTTCAACTTTCTACCAACTCAGCTACTTTCTACCCCTCTGCCCTGCTCTATTATTTTTTCTCTGGAGTTCATCATTATTTTACTTACCATGCATTTTACTTATATAGTGCTTATATTTAATTGTGTCTTATTTATTATCTGTCTTCTTATCTAGAATAGGAGCTCCTGGAAGGCAGGGACTTTTGACTTTTTTCAATGTTATGTGGCCCATGTTTAGACAAGAACCTGGTACATAACAGGCACTCAACAGATAATTGTCAAATTAGTGAATGACGGATGGGAGAGGACTCGGGTCTTTGGATCCTGGTTACCTAGTCAACTGACTAAGGGTTACCATAGTTAATAGATTTTTGTCAACAAGTACCATGTTTCAGGCCAAAGTCTGTGTTCAATAATGAAGCTGATTGGTCATGAATATGAGCAGTGGCCTGCCAAGGTCACTTGACCCCAGTCCTCCAAGTTCATTTTGCCTAGTCCCCAGTTACTTTAGCTGGGATACAGACCTTTCTGGTTGTGCCATGATATTACTCTCCACAGTTATCTTGCTCAGATACACATACAGCCTGACTCTTGAATGTAAGATTCTTCAGTCATTCGAGGCTGCACAATGGTACCCATTCTCTTTGGAAAGGTCACGCATCTTTTCTCAGTAGATTAACTTTTTATCTCTTAATGGTGTTAAGGAAAGGTCAAAGCATCTAACAGATGGAAGGTGGAAAGCTTCTAGTGCAGGAGATCAATGTTTCCAACATCAATCTAACCCCAGAAAGTCCTTAATGATCGAGGGTGCAGGTCATGGGACACGGACACTGCAACTAAAATGACACCACAGCATGGCAGCAAAAATAAAATTTGTTTAAAGCAGGGTGTTGGGGCTTCCCAGGTGTCTCCATAGTAAAGAATCCACCTGCCAATTCAAGAGATACAGAGGAGGGTTCGCTCCCTGAGTCAGGAAGGTCCCCTGGAGGAGGAAATGGCAACCCACTCCAGTATTCTTGCCTGGAGAATCCCATGGACAGAGGAGACTGGTAGACGAGGGTTCATAGGGTCGCACAGAGTTGGACACAACTGAGCGACTGAGCACCAAGCAGGATGTTATATATACTTTGCAAAAGGCCTTTGGCTTTCCTCCTGAAAGCTCTGGGCCCCATGGGCAGTCTGTGCTGTGGAATGAAGTTGATAAAGTCTGATGGCTCCCACTTGGAAGAGACAGGTGCCCATCTCTTGTCAGCAGTTGAGCTGTTCTGTTTGCTGTAACCACCCCAGGGCACTTAAGTTGAGGACAAATAGACAAAGATAAGTAAATTTTCAACCAGTAATTCCTGGAGTTCTTATAGGAAGGGTTGAGTCTTAGATGCCAAGGAACTGAGGCATTCTGCTTGGGAAAGGAGTTAGGGTGACAGACAGGGGGTTCCCCACCTGAGGCTTCTGCAACCCACAGAGACCACCCCCCTTCTCCTGGCAGGGGAAGGCAGACAGGCAGGAGCACTGTCTGATGCCAGAGATTTATTTCCCATGTTTAGCCTTCATCTAAGGTCCCCTGGAGATGGAAATGACGACTCACTCCAGTATCCTTGCCTGGAAAGCTCCATGGACAGAGGGGTCTGGTGAGCTACAGCCCATGGGGTCGCAACGAGTCAGACATGACTTAGCAACTGGACAACAGTAAGGTGGACCATCTAAAGGTGCTAATGGGCCTTGGGCATGGTAAGAGGTCCTTCTCAATCCACATTGCCCCATAATTCCGTTTGAGTCCTGTGTTTTCAAGCCTTGTAACTTCCAGACTAATCTATAAGCTCTCTATGGAACTTCTCCCACCTCCTCTTTGCCAAGTTGGCACAATGCTGGGACCTGGGGAAGACGTTATTCAGAATAGACCAGCACTGGTGGAAATGTGACCTCCTGTCCCTACTACTGGTACCAGCCCACTGGGACCAGTGACACCAGTGACACAGGTGGCCAGATCTGCCAGTCCTCTCATGAAGGGGTGAAATGATCTTTCTTCCAGAATCACAATGGCTGGCTCCTGGGTCCTAAAACGGACCCGAGGGGAACCAAAGCAAGAGGCCTGGGATCTGCTTTGAGGGTAAGAATGAGGCTTATTTCCATAACTTCAGAAACAGGAGGCTCAGAAAATGACTGAAGATGAGACGTTAGAGAGGAAACAGATGGATGCACACATTTCCGTTGGTAGGAAATGTAGGGCAGCCGCCAGCTGTTCACTCCACAACCGAATGGTTTCTCCGAGAGCTGGGCCTCAGCCAGCCCAGGGACCCCTCAGAGGAGCAGAGGAAGGGGGTGCATGGAGGGAAGCAGGACCCCTAAGACTGCAGACCTCCCTCTCCCATTCACACCATGAGCACCTCTAAAACCGGGGCCATAACCAGCTTTATGTCTCCAGCCAGGGACTGTTACAGGGTAACTTCTATGTCAAGGTTGAATGAATGAGTGGACCTCACAAGCCTTTCCTCCTGCTTCTAGGACCTAAGATAGACGCACTTACACAGGGCTTTCCTGGTGGCTCAATGGTAAAGAATTCACCTGCCAGTGCAGGAGACACGGGTTCGATCCCTGGTCCAGATACCACATGCCGCAGAGCAGTTGAGCCCGTGCGCCACGGTTATTGAGCCTGTGCTTTAGATCCTGGGGACCGCAACTTTACTGAGCCCTTGCGCCTCGGCTACTGAAGCCCGAGAGCTTATAGTCCGTGCTCAGCAACAAAAGAAGACACCAGAGTGAGAAGCTCGCATAACACAACTGGAGAGTAGCCCCCGCTTGCTCAGGTGGTAAAGAATCTGCTTGCAATGCAGAGCCCTAGGTTTGACCCCTGGGTCCTGGGAAGATCCCCTAGAGAAGGGAATGGCAACCCATTCCAGTATTTTTGCCTGAAGAATTCCATGGACAGAGGAGTCTGGTGGGCAAGGAGTTGGACATGACTGAGCAACTAACACTTTTACTTTCTCTCCCGCTTGCCACAAGAGAAAAGCTCTTGCAGCAACAAAGACCCAGCACAGCCAAAATAAACAAATAAATTAAATTATTTAAAAAAGAAGTACTCACATCAGCACCCCCCACCCTATGCTGGCTTTCTTTCCTAATGGGGTTTCGTCAGCCACACCTCTTTCCTCCCATCCCTTCACTCTGCCAATGAGGAAGAGGGGTCTGTGAGTTGTCTGCTTCCAGAAAGCCCTTGACCTGACACTACTCTCACTCACTGTGGGATGCAGATCAAGTGAATTTAACTGAGTCTCTGTGTTCTCATCTGTAAAATGGGTAATCAGAACACTCACCTTGTGCTATTGTTGTGAGGATTCAACCAACTATCTTAAGGGAAAGGATTTTTGTTACCATATCCACCGTCACCGCCTGTGGGTATAGAGATGGGACACACAATCAGCTGGACCTGGAAGGATACTGAGCCAAGAGCAAGGGTGAAGAGGTAAAGAGATGTAGGGTGGGGTTTAGTTTTTGCACCCAGGATGCAAAAAAACACTCATAAAATCAGTCTCTCTATTCTGTGCAAACAGAGATGACATGTTCCTTCCCAAGGGGTGCTTTTTGGGCTCCTGGAAAGTCAATGGTGACAAAGTGAGGCCAGTGTAGGAGCAGAAGTCCCTGGGACTCTGGAAGTCTCCTGGGAGGGGGAGAAAGGCCAGGTTGCATCTCTGACCTTGGGAGGACCCAGGGAGACTTCTTCTTTCCTTGTCCCCCACTTGCCCACTGACAAACCTGCTCTCAGAAAGCAGTTACCTTCTGGAACAACATCATAGACTTAGTTGAGCTGAGAGCATTTCCTCAAGTCCTTTGCCGCTTGCGAGATGCACTGTGCTAAGTCGCTTCAGTCGTGTCCAACTCTGTGCGACCCCATAGACGGCAGCCCACCAGGCTCCCCTGTCCCTGGGATTCTCCAGGCAAGAACACTGGAGTGGGTTGCCATTTCCTTCTCCAATGCATGAAAGTGAAAAGTGAAAGTGAAGTTGCTCAGTGTGTCTGACTCTTAGCGACCCCATGGACTGTAGCTTACCAGGCTCCTCTGTCCATGGGATTTTCCAGGCAAGAATACTGGAGTGGGGTGCCATGCCCTCCTTCCTTTGCTACTTACTTCCCCCTTAAAGAAAGAATGCTCTCTCCCTGGTGAGAAGGCATTGGCTTTGCAGACTTCTAGCTCAGGTTGGCTGGTTTCTCCAAACAATGTTAGCCCCTCACTGGGTCCAAGAAGCAAGCTGTCTCAATTCTGATGTTTAACCAAAGAAATCCATGAGGCTGGCGGTGGTTGCTTCAGACATAATTCCTGGAGAATCAGTCTTTGCAGAATGACTATGAAATACTCTTCCAGGAAATGGTGGCATCTTCCTGGAAGAAGGCCTAGATGGGAAATGCTGGCCTCTGGGGCACAGCCTTTCTCCCTCTCGGCTGCAATTGTTGGCCTTCTTGGCCTAGGAATGGTTCTTTCGGAGTCTTCTGATTTGATTTCGTCTACCCTGCAGGGGACAGCATTGGGCAAAGAACTGTGGTATTCATGTGATAAAAGAAGAAACATTTGCTTCCAATTATCCAAATTATTGTTTGCTAATTGAAGTACAAAAGGGGTATTTTTTTTTTCTCTTTGGGTTGGTATAAGCATCCTTTCCCTTAAATCTCTTTGATTGAGCAAAAATGCTTTTGGAGTGTTTACTTTAATCCATACATCATTTTCCTGATTAGTAGTTGTTCGGTAACGTCCCTGCTCACTGAGGTAAGCTTTCACCAGAGGCTGGTTTGTCATCAAAGCTGCAGAAATTGATATATGTTCTATAGTCACCACTGGGTATCTCACATTGGCTGGGTTTTTTTTTTTTTTAATGTGAATATTAGTTTGGGAAACAAAAATTCCTCTGCCATTATACTGTAATGATATATGCTTTCTCTCAGAGATGAATATTGTCTTAGGTCAAATTTCTGGAAATAGAGATGGAGATTTGCATGCAGGGCATAGTCTCAGAAACAGCACTTGTCAGGTAGTAAGGAGATAGGAGAGGCATTGGGCAGTTGCAAAGACCACATCTGATACCGTGGGGAGCACTGTTGCTGGGATTACCCTTAAGAGGTGTCCCAAATGGAGACAAAGAAGCCGGACTTTCATGTTCCAACACTGCCCAGTCTTGGATCTGAACTGCCAGAGCGGGAGGTGCAATCTTAATTGAAGTGAAGTGAAGTGAAAGTCGCTCAGTCGTGTCTGACTTTTTGTGACCCCATGGACTATACAGTTCATGGAATTTTCCAGGCCAGAATACTGGAGTGGGAAGCTGTCCCCTTCTCCAGCAGATCTTCCCAACCCAGGGATCAAACCCAGGTCTCCTGCATTGCAGGTGGATTCTTTACCAGCTGAGCCACCAGGGAAGCCCAATCTTGATTGAACTAGTTCTCTAACCCCCTAATCCCCAGGAGGGGAGCAGCTCTGAGCTAGCAGCACTCCAGGGTGGGATGGGGCTGAAGGATGGGCAACGAGTGTCTGCAGGAGCACCTAGGCAGCACACCACTGTATCCACCAATCCACATACACACAAACATATTTTAAATGCAAAATAGAAATTGATTCATGTTATTTCTGAAGAGGCATCTGAAAAGACCTGTTTCAGCTTCAGCAGCTCAGATGCTATAGTCCTCAAACTCCTTCTAGAAGGGAGCTCTGTGAAGCCTGTGGTAGGTTTGTTTATTCTCGGCAGATGCAAAGAAGTTATCTCTGAACTTCTGCCAGCGATCAAAGGAACCGATGGTGTAGAACAGTTCCACGGGCCATCTCCTTCCTGCCCATCATCTATCATCCCAACCCTCAACCTCTTTTCTGAGTGATGACTGCACCCTAAACACATAAAATTAATCACCACTCAAGGCCAGCCAGGTGTCTTGCCTCCAGAAATTATCTCACTGCAGCAAAAAGAAAAAAAAAAAAAAAACAGCTCGGATCTCATAATGTCTCATAATTTCATATAAAGAGCAGTGGAGTCAGATGGGAGCCTCTGACAGGTTTGCAAACTTCCAGGAAACCAAGAGCCAGCTCCGGCTTCATGCAAAGATCAAGGGGCAGTTATTTGAGGGAAAAGCCCTGTTTCAGGTAAAGAAGGCACCCTTGACTCAAAGCAGTGCTAATTAAACTGCCAGCTTCCAACAAAGGAGAATGCATGTAGGGCAGAGTGAGGTGACCACACAGAACAGCTCTGTTCATTCTAGAAACTTTACGGTGGTTTTGGAGAAGTCAGGCAAAGGCTGGGGAGAAGCCCTCCAATTCCACACTTAGCAGCAGATTATTACATGATCCGAAGAAGCTCTGATTTTGAAATTCCATATGACAAGCCCTGCTTAACTTAACAGTGGCTGCTAGCCACTGTCTCTTGTCCCCTGTATGTATATTTTACTTTAACTATGCGGCCCTCTGGCAACGTCCTGTACGTTTCAATCAATCAGAAGCCCGATTTGCCAGCTCTGTGCAGAGTTCAGTGCTTCTGAGGATTTGGCAGAGAAAAAACAACCCCAGAGATAGACAGGGGAAAAAAAAGAAAAAAGATCGTCTTCAGCTAATCACGTGACATTTCCAATATCAAAATCCGGGAAGGCGGCGCTTCCTTGCAATATGCAAAATGCAAGATCCACTAAGGCCAGGAAGGTTTTTACCAGTGAGTTCGGCCTCCATTTCAGATTAGTGGCAAATCCTTATAACTTGGCTCTAACTGAGAGCTTAGCTGTTGCTATTAAATTCCTTTTCAGAAACAACAGGGCCAACGAGATTTCCCTTACTGAGAACATTCTCCCACTCTATCGGAAATTATCCAAATGAAGGAGAATTGAGGCAAACGTTATAAAATAACACTGCCCCCCAAGGTAGTTTGGCATGTTTGATTAAGAGAAGCCTCAGCTAGAGTCT